>NC_090659.1:80213999-80813999 GCF_013368605.1 Nyctibius grandis
TGCAGCTTCCTTGAGGAAGAAAAAGCAGCACGCTTTTCAAAGACTCCAAAAAGACAACACCTGATTACAGCTCGTAAGGGTATAAAAGTATGACACCCCCCCACCATTCTTTTCATCATTTTAATATTACTTGCGTTTATTATGGAATTATTTCTAGTGGCAAGTGTTCAGCCTTAAAAAATATTCAACTAGGTGCGATAAAAAGGTGGTAGGCAAAGCAGAAGTTTCTGCACCACAACTGCACCAGTTATGTACGTAACCTATATTATGTCCAGTTTTAAAACAGGTTATTATAAAGATTTATGTTGTCTCGAAGTTTTCTGGTGCATTTGTTTTCAAATTTTTCACATCTTAGCATCAGTTTTAGTTCACTGACATGCTATAGCCTCAAATTTTTAGAAAAAAAAAAGAACAAATTAAACATTCTTCCTCTGTTCTAGTTTGCCTGAAATAACTTTCCTCTAGTTCACAGCACCATGGTTTTAAACTCTGGTCTCTTCCAGGCTGACTGGAACCAAAAGCAGTTGCTAGGGTATATGTCTGCACTCACTCAAAAGAAGTTTTTAGCTCACAACATTTACATAAAATTTCACCTTCCTTCTGCCACTGACTAACCGCTGTAGCCATTGTTAAAAGCAGCTTGTGGGTTGGGATTTTGCCCTTTTTTAAGACAGGGCTTTTTTTAGAGAAAGAGCAGAAAGCTGAAATTTCAAAATAAAAAAAATCCCCCAGGTGTTTAAAAGCTCTTTAGTGCACTGAAATTCTCCATTGTCCAAGATGGAGACAGATCAGAAGGCCGACGGCATGGAAGGTATGTCCAGCTTATTTTGTGAGTGACAAAATCAATTTAATCATTGAAACATCCAGCCGACCAGTGATACGGATGCATAACATATGCTGCACATTTTTAAATGTGATAAAGCCTCTGTCTAGTATAGTAATGGCTAGAGGGTGACCATTAAGTACTACTTCACAATGAAACAGCATTTTAAGGAATCCTGTAACAGAGAGCTGTTGCGCTTTGAAAGTCTGGTCACTGATAAATCAAGCAGTATTTGATCGATCTCTTTCTAACAAAAGCACAAACAGGAAAAAAGATAGCTGACTGGTAAGCAAAGAGGATGGTTGCAAGATCTGTGCATCATTCACTTTCTGACGACAGAGGCACAGAAGGCATTATCTTCTCAGAGCTCCCACCAGTGCTTGAAGCACTCTTATTTTGCTAAGTGTTGTCTTACGCAGTTCAAGGATTACTGGGGAATCTTGACTGGCCTGTGCAATGGTTTATTTTCTTTCTGGCATAACATTCTGTCTTAACAGAGGTGGTCTCTCTTCAAGGAGATATGCAAACAAAGAGGAAAGGAATTTTTTTTTAAGTAGGTTTCTAAGAAATCCATGCCATCTGGGGTGCATGGCTGTGTCTACGAGTCCTGTGCTGAAGAACACATTTCCTCATCTCTGCCTGTGGTGCAAGAACAGCTCTGTAGCTCCCACACCAATAACACTGGCTCTTGTACAGTCAGATAAGAGGTGCTCTTAAAATGGAATTCATTAAACACGGACCGTAGACTTCCAGATTTCCATCTACTGTATGCACACACACATAAAAAAAATTGAAAGCAATACATTAAAGCTATTTTAACTTGAAGTGAAGCACTGTACACTTGCCAAAATCAAAGGTTTTAATATGTCCTTAATCAGAGTTGTTAGAGATCACTGAATATAAATAATGCAGCCTGACAGGACAGGAATGCTGCTACCAAGATACTCAGACTAAACTAGGACATTACTTAAATGTTTCTAATCTTTCACCAATGGGAGGTGCAGGTCATCTAACAAACAACAAACAGCACGCTACCCTAGAACCAGGAGTCAATCGTTCCAGTCAAGCTCAGAAATGAATTACAATAAGGAATGTCTAATCAAATAATGGAAAGTTTTAATCACCTGCAATTGCTCTGAATCTTGGGACTATATTAGCCTATGTAGGGCGGTCTCAAAATGAACTATATTTAAAGCCGGTCTCTTAGGTCAACAGTTTCCTTATCAGGAATCAAATATCCTGGAACTGAAGTTTAATCCTCTCAGGGAGCAATTGACAGAAACAACAGGTTTTTTTAAGCTTTCATGCTTAGATGGACTTTCTAGGCTTTTAATCAAAAAGAAAATACTAGGCTTTTCTTTTCAGTATCTAAAATCTAACAGGAGTACCCCACACCTGACACCTCGGAATTTAATTCCCGCTTCATAAAAATTGCGTGCTGGACACCGACGTGAATGGCCAGTAATATTTAATTAAAATTTAGGTTGATGCTGCTAAGATTTCACCCTCTTTTGAGCAACACATTCAAACATGTCTCATTTAGGTTATGACTACAGATAAAGAACCGGATCAATTAATCCCAAGGTCTGCAATCATTCACAAAGTGTTTGGAAAAAAATGCATTATTTTCCCTTAAACTGTGGTTTGCACAGGAAAATAACGCACTTCCATTTCTCACACAGGCAGCTAATGGATTTAGCAGAATTCATAAATAAAAGATACCAACATATTCTCCAGCAGTGTCTAGCAACACTGCACTTTAATGCACTTTGTCAATAGTTTTATTTAACTCTCCTCCATTTTTCCTTATTGTCTCTACCAATGACAGCATTTACTGACACCCCTTAAAGTATAATCTGTGCAACTGACTCACCTAACAGGTTAAAGAAGCAGAATCTGCACAGAAATATTACTTAATAGCTATTTTCATGATGCAGATATTTTTCCAGGATGAGGTTTGCTACATACGCAGAACACTGCAACCACGAGCAAGGAAGAGTCTTTCAGGGCCTCCGTTCCCCACTTGTACACCGTGAGTGAAATCTCTCATCTAATGATGTCTCAGGACGATATGAGTCAATACATGTTTTCGCAAGGTGCTTTCTTTCCAGCAGGAGTCCAACTACCACTCGTCTTCCCTTCTGAACAACAGGCATCCTGAATTCCCAGGCAATTCTGTACGGTATCACCTTTAACAAACATCCATATACAGCTACAGTAAACTCGGAGTGCCAAGTCCTATACACTGCTGAAGTCTATGGCACACAATTGGTTCTAATTCTGATGTACCATCAGAGCCTAATTCTGGATCTATTGAGGCAGAGATCTAAATTAAAATAAAACGTTTTAACAGCTTGAGGAACCACACAAGTCAGCAGCTGTTCCATGCCTATATAAACATTTCAAATAACTAAGGACAGTGGAAGTATTTTGAGTGCATCTCATTTAGAGAAATGCCATTTCTCTTGAGTTATCTCGGCTTCCACTTCCCATCACCAAATACAAACTAGATCTATAGATAGAGACGAAATAGTTCTACAGTTAATGCTAGAAACTATTAATGGCAAGCCCACCATGTGACCAGAGAACATGCCTGTACAAAGACTCTGTATACGGAAAACCGACGTGCAGCTGGAAAATGTCCTCAATGTGCGTGCCTTGATGTGTTCAAAACAATGAGAGATTTTCCTCTTAAAACCATACACAGTTCTGAATTGTGCAGCTGTTCACAGAAATAATAAAAAGAAAGCCTACCCTGGAGCCAGCAGATCTTCTGCAGCGTTACAGGTAGGGTACAGGTAGGCTATTCCAGGTGCCTGCATATCAAAGGCTCAACTTCCACAGTCCAAATTTTTAACACAGAAAGAAATCTAACAGGGTAAGTTATAGGACTGCTGTTTCTAAAGGATCACTTGAGATATATGTATATACTCGGACGCCAGAGAAGGAACCAGAGGAGGTTTATCTACAATGCAAAAGTAACTGCTTTCCACTGACATTTGGCATGTTTTTCAGCTGTTATGCCAGAGCCTTACGGTGGTTTTACTGCTGGAGAGCCCGCAATAAATGCATAACCCCCTCCTCCATTATATACCAAAGTTGCACAATGCCGGTTATGAAATTAAGCTTGTTCCGTGACTAACAGGTAAAATCATTTTAAAAGACAATCCCTGCTTCAAAAGGTCAAAAAATCCAATCTGTTTTGAGAGATGTTCCAACAGGTACTTTAGCATACTGAACACCATTTTACTTGTTTCAGGCACAACTAATATCCAGTTAAGACGCCACACTGAAGTGTTTTAAGACATTAAAATGTACCAGACATCTGCTCCAGAATTTCACCCGTGGAGGTGGATACAAAACGTCCTGTATCTTTGCAGCATTTGAATCTTTGTTCGTGATCCATTTTGGGGTTACTAGTTTACCAGCAACTAGAATTTACTTCATAATTTACAAATGCTGAAGCATTACCTAGAGGAAGAAAAACGGGTGCCTGCTTCAGCAACTGGTACAATTACATTAACCTTGCTTATCTCTTCACTTGAATACTGGATTCCTGATCAACAGCAAAAGTCCAGTGTAATTACATTAAATCAGAATAACTATACCACCTGACTTGGTGTAAGGTAAACACCTTGGGAACACCCAAGAAGAAAAATGTAAGAGATTTTTCTCTTGCCCATTTTCTATAGTTTTATTTAGATGTAATTTATAAAGCGTGACAGTGTGTTCACATCTGAATTAGAAAAAAGACTACAGCCTACATTCCACCTATCAAAAAACAACATTTCCCTTAGGTTTGTTCTCAAAAAAAGTCTACTAAACCCAGTGAAAGCCTTTCAGGTGAGAAAGGCTGCTAAATAAATATTGTGAAAAGGCTGAGATTTTCCAATACAAAAGGAAAATCCATAAGGTCTGTCTTGACTTTTAATGGCAGACAAACTTTGCTGCAGGCTCTTTTATTTTAAGATGACAGATTGCTGAGAAGGGCGGGGACTGGTTGGGATGAGAGAGAGACTGCAGCCAATTTTAAAAGGTATTGTTAAGAAACTAAGAATAAGGAGAAAACAACTTCAGTGGTCCATGATTACTAAAGAACGGGTTTAGCCAGATAAACAGGTCTGCTATCCCTGAAGGGATTTGAAAGAATATCACACACAACTTTATTAAAATGGATTACATGACACTTGCTTTAAACTTTGAAGGTAAAAGCTTCACAAGAGTCCTTTTTATAAAAAAAAAAATAAAAAAATAAAAATCAAAGCTCAATAGTGCTGGATTAATTCATAGTTCTGGGGGATGGGGTGCACAGAGGCACACACCCAAATTTAGCCGTTGGCATTGAGCCTTTCTCTTTGGAGATCAATAGTGAGATTTCCCTGCACTCCTGGAGGAGCTGTGCAGCTTCACAGGTTTCCCCGAGTTTGTGCCCATTTACTTTAACATTCAGTAAATTGATTTACGGTACTGGGTAATACACATTTCAATCGTATGTTAAGGCAGAGATCAGAATCAGTGCTGGAAATCTTCTAGTATTAAGTGAATATTCAAGAGAGTTAAACTAATCCAACTCTGAAATAACGCAGGTAACAGGATTCGGACTCACATTCTTGCATGTAATGCACGCTTTAGACAGTTTATCCCTTCATTCACCTCCCCAGAAGACCCTTTGTATTACAGACCTGCTTAAGTTCACTAGATTTTTATCTAAAACAACATTCTTGTTTCCATGAATACATTAGCTCCTCTGACCTTTGCACATTTATCCACGTTTCTAAGGTCAAATATCTATAGGTAAAAAAGTGAAGGCAACAATAAACATTAGTGACCCTAAGCAATATATATTAGCGATGTGGTATGCATTTCTAGGCACACAAGTACTAACTTTATAAACCCTTAAGTCATTACTACTCAAGGTACAAAAGAGATATAAATTGATTTAAAAAAGGAAGAGTGTACGTTCCAAATGATGACTATGTAATGTTCATTTTTGGACTAAAGCTTTGTTTTGCTCTCTCTTCCTCGTTATTGTGTAATAGCGAGCTAGATATTTAAAAGTGTTATTTAGTTGCTGGCTAAAGTGCGAAAGTGGAAATTGCACACTCTTAAACTTACAGATTATTAAAGAGCAATGGGACTATACTCTCTGACATTATTCATGTTCATAGCCTCACGAAAACATTTCTTTCTTACTAAGCTTACTGGTAATGAGTGATTATACATATCAACATATTTTTAACAGTGTTCTTGTTTAGTCTGTTACTAATCTAAAGCAATATTCTTTGTACAGTTGCTTTTAGTTTTTTACTGCGACTGCAACACAGATAACTCATTTATCAAACAAAATTTCCATAGTAACATTTAGCCTGGAGATATTCAATTTCTTTACAATAATCCAGAGATCCATTCAAAATAGCTGCTGAATAGAAGGCCTTGTTTCCATAGAGATAGCGAAACATTTTGTTAGATCATAGCTCACGCTAAGTTTTGTTTTGACACTGGGTTTCAGCTTAGGTGAAACCCCATTACTTGAACGGCACAGCCGCAGCGCTGACAGCCTGCTTCAACAAGCGAGTTGCCTGAACTGTAACTCGTGTTTTGCTCTGAAGCGAGGTCCACGCATAAAAAAGCTGGCGTTCATAGTCGGCTGTAAAAACAGGAGTCGCAGCCGTCTCATTTGATTTCTTTACAAAATCAGTCGTGTGCTTTTCACTGATTTAGCATGAGCTGTTCCGTACTAAAATCCCAGCAAAGAACTATCCTAAATAGTTTCAGGTATGCTGTTGGGGAGCTATGTTTTTCTCCCCATCTCCCTCTCTCCTCCTTTCCACTGCCTCAGCAGGTGAATGCTTAGGAAGAGCACCCAGGGCAGTTCCACCTCCCAACTGCTGTCCTCTGCACCCACAGCTCCTGCGCCCACACAGAGGCAACGCTCTGTCCCCAGCTCTGCTCCACGCAGGCAGGCCCATGAACAGGGACTGCCTCTGTAGTTGCAGGCAGAATTTGATCGAGGTACAGCAAACAAGTGTGACACACTGACACTTTTCATTTCCTCCATTTTAATGTCTTTCACCAACAAAAAATTGAAATTATGTCTTTTTTTAAAAAAATATAGAACCACCTGCCTTAAAAAAATAAAAACGCACACTTAATGCTAATGACGAAGCAAATGGAGGTATCTTGGGAGTTTTCATAACATTTCTGAAAAATTCTAAGCTTAAATAACACTAACAGGTCAAAGAGAAAGCCCAAATCAGAAAATTCTACTTATTTAGATAAATCTTGAAAACTATAACATGTTTACTATGCTTATTTCATTATTCAAGGGAAAAAACGTCCTTTTTTTTTTTTTAAAAACACTTTATGGCATTTTAGATTGAAAAGGAAAATTTCCATCCATTTTATTCTGAACTATTTTGAGTTCTGCATTGTAAAAGATTTAACAAAACTGCATTAAGAATAGAAGCAATTTTTCTTCTCATTGATCAGATCTTAAATCTTTCTTAACTGAACTGCCAGCTTGAACCCACACCACTCTACAGAAAACAGGGAAGATGGCAGATCAAACACGCTTGCTTTCTCGGAAAATATGTAAGCCGTGAATGAACAAGAGACAGTGAGAGAGTGAATACTTACCTGTGTGAGTTCTCAGGTGAGCTTTTAAGTGAGAAGACTTTGTATAAACTTTTGTGCAGCCTAAAACAAATCAAAACAAAAAAGGCAGAGAGGCATTTCAGTAGGGAGAACAGGAATCGCTCCATGGTATGTTTAAATTTCCTCATTGAGTGCTAAGGTACAATCTGGAAACATTTAAGTTTATTACCTTCTGGCACCATCATCATTTAGAAGTAAAATTTGATATAGAAAGCTCCAAGGGATACGTTGCTTTACACAGAAAAGACAAAAATATGTATGTTTCTGGTAGACCTACTACCTCACAAGGTACTACTGACCAATAGCTGCTACAATCTACGTACAGTAACACCTGCTACATAAATTAACAACTCAGAGCGGGTCTTTATTTTTTAAAAATTTCCTAGAGAATGTGCTGAAGCCAGACTCGGTATCATTGTTACCCAGGGCTCAACATAATTTTTTCATTGAACATTTATCATACTCCATGCCATAGCGGTGCTACATCACTGAGAGTTATGTTGGTAAAGGGGGAGATCAACCACAAGCAGCAATTTCTCTCTGTGCTCAGATGGGTACGAGCATTTTGCATCTGGCATCATGTACTATGTGAAGGCACGGTTTACAGTGCACAGTTTAAGCCTCCTCTTCCCCTTCATCGCAGGAGAAGGAGAGGCTGGAAAGGAATCCATCTGTGGGCAGTTTTCAGAGGTAGCTTTAACGGATTTACATGGGCAGCTGAATCCCCTGTTCATAACAAGGAAGATACAGCCGTGGCCTCAGCTACTGGGAGCTGAAATGATTCTTTGAGCAGTACTGTGTTGGACAAACTGAGCCTCTGCTCCATCATGAGTACTGGAAAAGTGGAGCAGGAGCTGCACAGTCATACTGACTTCCATTAGAGAAGGCCATTGTTTATTGATTTTTTTTTTCTACGGGGTAAAACTTCTGTAACACAGTAAAATGAGCTCAGGCATTTAAGAGAGTAACAAATGACATAAAGAAAAGGGTGTAAGTTATTTAAAGAATGTGTAAGTGTACCACACGAAATAAGACAACAAAGAAGAGAAATTCTTCTTTAAAAAGAAATTATTTGGTTCTCCCTAGGTGTAGACTACAGCTAATAAAACCCGCTTATACCTCATCCACAATTATTCACAGTTTTTTACTGCAAGAGCTGGGATTTTCTAGCATGGATCGCTTACCGGGATAGTCACAGTAGTGGATACGTCTTTTCTCCAAATCTGGGTTACTTCTCCTGTTGTATCTGACTGGTTGGATGTTTTGGGGGGTTATGGGCAGAGTCGCTGGCAAATTCGGATTGTGAATTGCCAGCTTGGAAGCTATAGTTGCGGCATACGACGGAGGAGGGGTTAAATTCTGTAGCATCTCTGCTTGTCTGTCTGGACTTCCAGGCTCTGAGCTTGGGGGCGAAGGAGGGAAGTAAGTGGCCTGCTGCTGCAGAAACTGATTTGGCATGGTGTAGGTACAGGGGGGGATGCCCTGGAACTGTTTCATCGCAGTCTGTGGAACAGCTGAGGAGAGCGTGTTAAGGCCTGCCATGGCTGACGGCATGGAGACATTGTTAAGGGAGTCCATCACGGCTGCCTGAGTAGTAGTGTTGGGCATATCTAAATCCGGTGAGCTCAAGAGCTGATATAACTGGCCTTGCTGGGGCGTGACGGAAAGATGAACATCTGGAGTAGGAAGCTCCTGCTTGATGAAAATGTTGTTCACATCGGGAGTTTGGTGGGAGCTGAAGATGCTGGTAAACTCGGGGAGGGCCTGAGTGGGGGCAGGGGCAGGGGCAGTAGTTTCGCTCTGGTGACTGAAGATGGTGACCGGCTCTGTCTTGATGTGGGTTACACAGGGTCGCTGAGATTTGTACAGGCCAGTTCTCAGGTGGCTGATGTCGGGGAGGAAGACATTCATGTTGATGCTGTAAGGCAACCCTTCGCTGTCAGTGAAAAACTGGTCTACAACTGAGGCACTGTCTCTTCTGTATTTCTTATGTTCGGGGATGACGGGAACGGGCGGGAGCTGAGGTGCCAGGTATTTCTCCATTTCACATCTTGTCTACAAAAACAAAACATACCATAATACACGATTTGTTACCAACGAACAAAGATGATGGCATGCAAGTTGCGTGACGCTTTGCAAATAAAAGGCAATACTGTTCAGCCAGCCGCAAGCTACCTACGGAGGAAGTTACGAACATTCACACTAATGAAAACCTGTCTTTTCAGGTTTTCCGCGTGCTAATCAACATCATCAAGGACAAGGAGATAAAGTCATGGCACAAGTCGTTCACGCAGAGCAAGCATTAAGATTGATCTGATGTTTCAGCATAAGACAGACTTTTCATCTTTTATGCCTACAAGACAGCGCGAGGCGCAGAAATGACAGGCGCTGTGCCTAATCTGCAGATCTCCTGCTCTGGAATTCACTGCTCGAGCAGGGTGACTGCCTATCTGTTTCACCCGCTTCTCTTTGAAATGCTAACTTTAAAAGCCACATCCTCAGCTGGCTATTTGAATGCTAATACTTCAAATAATGTGTGTGTATATATATCTATATATATTCTATACATCCAGGATTTTTCATCCTTAAAAGAAAGGTATTTGATTAGAAATATGACACCAAAGTGTAAAGTTATAATACCGAATAAAAAAAAAAAAAAGACGGGTCTACTGCATCAGAGTGCTCTTTGTGTAAAATGTCTCTGGGACTACACTTAAAAAAAAAATAATCTATGCAGTGCATAATTGGCTAATAGCGTGATAAACATGTCCCTATCCATGCCTCGGTCCTAGGAGAGCTCTTTAATTACTGGGAAATCATTCTCTTAGCGTAGTGGTGCGAGGGAATCCGTGGGTGGCTGGAGCCCGATACATTACTGGTACAGTCATCGGCAAAACATTTATCACGCACTCTCCAGTGGGCAAATGCTACATTCCCCCCTGCCCTGTCAAGACTGCGCTCATACCAGACCCGTTTAGCACCCCGCAAGAGAAAGCAGCTGACAAACAGCAACTCTGCCCGAAAGTGGATTTTAGGACCTTTCTTCAAAGACCCCCGGTAAACACCACAAACAAACAGAGCCGCCTTCCCGTCCCTTTGATCTGGATCTGCCCCGACACGCCAGGCTGCTTTTTCCAGCTCTTGTTTACGAGCCCAGGGCAGCTCGCTTTGAAGACGGGAGTTATTTATTCGTTGGGGAAAACACCACCGAAACGCAGCGCCCTGCAGACCGCTGCCCGGCACCGGGGGCTCCCCGGACCCCCCGACCCACCACCGACCCCGGGGGCTGGGGCCGCGGGCAGCCCCCGCGCAGGGCGAGGCCGGTACCTCACAGGGGCGCCCGCCGCGGCCCGCCGGGAGCCGCCTCTCAAGCGAACACCGTCCGCGGGCTGAAGCCCGGCTGCGGTCGGCGCCTCCCGCTTTTAGCTCCTCCAGCTGTTTCCGCGTGGATCCGCTCCCAAACAGCCTCCCGAGACGGGCAGAAAGTCCCGGGAAGTCCCCCCTCGGCCGTCGTGTCGTGTCTCCCCCCCGCCACCGAACATGACTCCCTGCGTGGGCGAGGAGGACAGGCGGCCGCTCTAATTCTGCCGCCGGGCAAGTGCAAAGGCAGCAGCTGTAGCTTTCAACACACCCGCGGGGGCAGCCCTGCTTACCCCCCCCCCCCCCCCCGCCCCGAGACGGCCCGCCAGCCGCCGCCGGAGCCCGCGCCCCGCCTCAGCCCCGGCCGCCTCGGCCGCGCCCCGGGCCGCCTCACCGCGCTCCGCCGGCGGGAAGGCGGGAGCCCCGGCGCCCTCCGCACGGGCGGGCTGGGCGGCGCGGTGGGGCGGGGGCCGCTCTCCCTCACACACAGACACCGCCGTCGCCGCCTCAGCCCCGCACCTCGGGCTCCGCTGCCCTCGCCCCACAGCCCGGCCCCACCCAGTCCCGCCCGCCCGCTCCTCAACGGCCGCTCCCCGACCGGGCGGCCCCGCCGCAGAAGAGGGGCGATGGCCGGTGGGGTGTGAGGGGGGTGGCCGCTGCCTACCTGTACCATCTCCTCTGACGGCAGGGTCGCGCCGCCGCCCCCGCCACCGCCCCCCGGGTGCTGCTGCTGAGGCGGCGGCGGCGGCTGCTGCTGCTTCAGGTCCTCCCCGGGGAAGATCGCTGCCTCCCTGGCCCCCAGCACGGGCTTGAGCTGCGCGAACACCGGCTCCTCGGGCTGCTGCACAGGACCCAGGCGGGCGCTCATGGTCAGCACCCTGGTGGCCATGAGGCAGGCTGGCGGCGGCGGCAACGGGAGCGGCGCGGACGGGCAGCCCGCCCTAGCGCAGGGGAACTGGCCCGCGGGCGGCTCCGGGCGGGAAGGCGGCCGGGCGGCAAGGCGGCCGGGCGGCGGCTACTCGTGCGCTCACTCCCCAGCAGACCCAGCCTTAGAGCGCATCCACTCCGGTGTCGTCAGTGCCTCCGCCTGTACCTGGCCACGGGTATCTACCCGGTGACACACGCCCGCCTCTATTTCACCCTACTCCACCCCCGGCCCCCCCTACACCCCACCCAGCCCAGCCAAGGGGGCCGGCCCGGCGGGCTGCCCTGCCTACGGGGAGCGCGGACGGCTCCTCCCCGTGGCGCGCCTGCCGTGCCCTGCCCTGCCCTGCCCCGCCGCGGCGTGCCCAGCCTAGGGGAGCGCGGCGGCGGCGGCGCGGCCCTGGTCCGGTCCCTAGCCCGGTCCCTGGCCCGGTCCCGGTCCCGACCTAGGCCCAGGCGCCGGTCCCGGCGGAGCGGTAACGCGCGGCCAGCAGCCGGGCTGCCCCCGGTGTTGTGCTGCCGGCCCAGCGCCCCGGGGAGAGGTGCCCGGCGGAGGGGCCGGTCGCTGCAGGCGTGCCCGTGCTGTGCAGGCAGGGTCTGTGTGCAGGCAGGGGCTACGTGCAGGCAGGGGCGCCCGGCGCGGTGCTGCAGCGCAGTGGAAGAGGGTTTTCAACAAGTGCGGCGGTTGCCGAGGCCCCTCTCATGCTGTAGTATTATTTATAGTCTTTTAAAAGAAGCGCTGCTAATGTAGGCATTTTAAAATAACCGTCTCTCCTCCCTTTCATCTTCAAAAGGGTTTTAAAGGCAGTCATTCACATTTATTATTTTTTGTCCCGAAGGCAACTCGTACTCGAAACCTGCTGCTAAACAAATCTCAGCGCTGCAATATACATCGCCATACGCTGTGAAAATGCTGTTGACAGAAATAGCTCAGAGAAGGAAGAAGGGGAGAGGAAAAGAGATAGCGACAATTGTGTGTTCTCTTTTTTTTCCCTTCTCAGATGAGGCAAGTTTCTATTTACTTGTTTTGAGGTGTGGTTTCGACGCAAAGCGTATTTCCCCGTAGACACAGGACGGTGAGCTAAGCTCCCGCATGTTTCACTGAAGGAGGAGAAAAAGGATGGACACCATCCTTTTGTGCAACACTAACAGGCTCATGTCGTATGGGAAAAGTACAGCACATAGTGGAGCCTTGAAAAAAAACTTTCCACCTTTCTCCTGGCCCTGCCAGCCCAGCACTCCCAGTTTGCAGGGAGAGAGACTGTGAATCCGTGGAAATGTTGGCAACCTCCCACTCGCCGTGCTTATCCCCTATCATTTACAGGCAAGGCTCTTTTTTTTTTTAAACATAAAAAAGCATTTTTCTGGTCAACCTGGCACTTCTCCCCTTTGCCTTCCAGTTCATGGCAAGTAGGATGTCTCAGAGCCTGCATGCAGCAAGCTAATTACAGAACCAGGAAAGAGTTCAGCATAACATTTCTTTACACAAACTGTTTAGCAATATACAGCCGCTTGATGCTTGTTATTACTAACATAGATCCGGCTACTCCTGTCAGCGTAGCATTTAAAGTCATGCTGGCTAATTTCCATCCAACACTAACACGTATTCATATTCACACAATATGTGACTTCAGTGTCTGAAGACTCATTGCTGGCATTTCTTTCCCCATTCTAGCCTAGAAAGAAGTGTTTTAACAAACAGATTTTAAAATCATGTTTTGTTTCTGTGTGAATGCCCTTCACATAACCCCAGTTTAGGGTTAGCCTTCCAACTATTTTTTTTGAATGCCCTTCATGTGCCCTATTTCAACCCAGTTAGGCTTTGAACTACGTTTTTGACCCTCTGAAATTACAAGTTTGGTATAAACTGCTCTGTAACAGCTTTAAAAATGCAAAACTAGTAATAATGCACTACGCTGCAGAACTTAATTTGGCTCTAATTCTCCTAGATGAGGCACAATACAGGGCTAGGCAGCATCTGATGTAGCGCATATACTAGTAACTTTCAGACATTTATGAAAATTGTATGGCTGTAGTAACTGAAATGTTTCTGAGACTTGCATACTTTAATTATGTATTTTACCTCCGTCTAATTAAATAAATGATAAACAGATAATTTCAAAATTGTTTTTTTGTTTTGCTTTGGTTTATATATGTACATTTATAAAGGGCCTGCTCTGGCAAACGCTTTGGCAGGTTAATTAGAACAGTATCACTGAGTGAAGTTCTGTGTATACTTAAACATTTTCAGAAGCAGCTCTGAATGTGTTTTAATTTTTTAAAAAAGGATATAATTAGGTCTGAACTGCAGGTAAACAAATCCAATTCCATCGACATGTTTTTGTTCTAATGATGGGCCTGGTCCTACAGTCTTTTGTCAAGCAACAGTCAATGGAAGATTACTAAAGAGTATATAATTTTTAAAGGGTAATTTTTTTTATTTTAGCATTTCTACTGTCACTAACAATTAAACAGGCAAGTCAGATCAACTCTTGTTCCTGCTCAGGTTTGCTGCTTATCTGAGCTACACAGTGCTGCACTGTTTAGCTTCTAGATAGTCTAAATGAATGCTTAGATTCAGACAAAAAAATTATTTGCTAACCTGTTTTAAGAATTTCCATTGTCATTAGATTTTATACTTCTTTGAACAAACAATATTTATTTACTAAAGTCGGTAATAAGCTGCCAACTAACACCGTCTCCTAAATTAAATTGAAATGAAAGTTTGTTCAGAATTAATAATCAGGGAAAAAATACAAGTTTACAGTTATAATCATTTTGGAATGTTTCTGTTTCTTCACTGATTTTGCAGACAGAGTTAGAAGTGAGTTTACACCTTAACAGACAAAGTTGCAGCAGAAAACAGAGTAAGCTCTTTCAAACCCAGCACAGTTCTGTTTGTGTAAGACAGTCAGACGTTTGGCAGAAGCATTCAGGAGGTACGGTAAGTGATCATGCCTCTGCAACACAGTTCATGTTATAAAAATGACAACTCAAGGTCTTAAGTTACTGTCCCACAGAGCAAAAAGGAGAAATGAAACGTTGAGTGGTAAGCACCTAGAGCTGGATGCATGAAGGACACCTTCCAGTGTCTTTGGTCACTGGTAGAGAAGAGCAACGTTCTGCGCATTACCAGGTTCAGTGAAAAGGGGTTAAACTTTCTGAAACTATGTAAATGCTGCAGGTTCTGAGCAGGCAAGGATCCAGGCTTTCTGAATGAATGTAGACTCAATTACTTTGAACTCTCTTGTTCTGTGCATTCCTCTTCGCTTAGTAGTGCTATACCCATTAGGGGAGACAGGAGAAAACAAGAACAAATGTCAGGTCCCAGGCGGTCGGGAGCTTGGCAGTGGTGGAGCACAGCATTGCCTTGTGGGAGGGGGGCTGGGAGCAAAGGAGTTCAGGATGGGTGGGAGGGGGGAAAGGATGGATGGAGACGGCTCCCTGCTTTCCCAACTCATCGGTTCCCACCAGACATACCTCTCAGGGAAGGCACTTGTGTTCCACTGTCCTGGTGGAGAGGAGAAGGGCCAGAGTTGATGGGGATCTGCACGTGCATTGTTCAGAGGGGTAGGGAAGGAGTGGAAAGATGTGGACAAATTATTTCGTAATGATGAGGTGAGGGAAACCTGAGGACCACAGCTGAACTGAGCCAGGCTTGAAGCCGTAGGAAGGTATTTGATAATAATTTCAGGAGCACATTCAGAGGCCTATTCCGAGTCAGCAAATACCTACCTATTTTTTTCATGTAAACTTACTAGAGAAGTGGAAATAAATTTTCTGCTTGAAAAGTCAGTGGCCGTCTGTACTTTTGGCCACCCATTAGACTCCATCTCCTCAAGGGAAGAAATGTTTTCTCTTCTTACTTTTGACTTTCAAAAGAGAGCCAGTATGATCCTTTTACCTCAAGCAAGGAATTATTTTTCTCATTCTAACTTTCCACTGAAAACAGGATTGCACTAGCCACAAGGTACCATCTTAACTCATGACAGACTTTGCAAATGCCACTCGCGCTATATAATGCAGCACCACCACAATGAGGAATGTAGCAGGGTGACTTTCTGTTAAAGTGAATGTGGAAAATCATGAAATGATAGTCTATTGCTGTGTACCTTTATCTGTTGCCATTTCAGGATTAGCTTACAGAGGTGTTCCCTTTGCTTACACAAAGGCAAACCTGGTTCAAATTTTTCATTTCACTTTACCAAAAATCCTGTGATAGACCCCATGGAGAAAAGGATACTCTTCCTGAAATAACAAATGGCACTCCCTAATTAATTCAGCCTGGCGTTTTGAGTAAAAATACACTTCATCTTGACTTCTTTCCCCTCTTAACAGTCATCCAGTTCCACCTTTTAGCTCTGGCGTGCAAGTCGTACAGTCAGGAAAATACTTCTAGTTCCCCTTGGACAAGGCTTTGTTGTGAAGCATGTACAGAAAGTGAGTTTTCATTTTGCCAACCCCCCTGTATACCTTAGGGCAGTTGTGTAAAACCTTACCATGCCCAGTGGAGTCCCTCAGGATTTCTTTGCTGCACTGCCGGGAGCGAAGAGCACACCTTCCTGAACCAGCTTGGCATTTCTTGTCACTGGAATTGAATTGGCACATCATGTCAGGTAGAAACTTCCTCAACAGAGGAACATCCAACATCAGAGAACTGGATTTGACAGTTTTTTAGAAAATAAAGATACAAAAATAGCGAAACAACCAATCCCTCTATTCCTCAGGCCAAGGGAGAGTCACCATCGCAAAGCTTGGTACAGACTTTATAAATATAAAATGAGTGGCGTAAGCAAGTTTCTCTTCTGCACAGTTAAAAATGAGGCAAAACTTTTAAAGTTATGTTTGAAGTTTGAGACTACTAAAAGCACCGAGATGCAGTTGTATGTGTGGTTTGTTTTTATCCTTTAGCTAAACATATTTTTCTTCCACTGTAAGATGAGTAAATTAGAATAGCAGTGAAGGTTTGTGACAACTAAATGAAGGTATGTAAACTTACCCACAAATAACCTTTGAAAAAACTTTTTGCAGCAACAGGTAAAGATCCTACCATGTCTGCATTTTCTGTGTTTTGATCTGAGTCAGTCTGCACTGTATAAAGCCTAATTACAGATTAATTATATTAATCTGCCTATGCAGAGATCTGTTCAAGTATTTTCCCTCAAGTTTAACTTGAGCATGTGTGTATACACTTGCATGCATCAGTCTGATTTGCTATTTATCAAGGCCAGCGCTGACTTGGCGGAACAGATGCTTCAAGATGGAAACTTCAACTGCTCATTACTTGAATTCTTGGATTAAGAATCATCAACCTGTCTGGAGAAAACAAGACATCTTACTCAGTAGCTGAACCCAATCTTTACTCAGATTTTAAGGAGTCTTAATAACTTCAGGTAACAGCCTTGTATTTTTCAGTTTCAGGTACTTTTCAAATATTTTCAGCCCATCTGAGGAGAGGAAGTACAGAAAAATCTTTCATTGTTTCCAGTCCCATTTTTTGAGCTATATAGGTTTAACGTATGTCTGAACTGGAGGCTGTTTATTACAACAGGCCTTTTTGAGAACAACAGGTCACTGACTCAGCTTTAAGAGACGAGTGTTTCCTGTATTTTCATCTGTTGTCATACAGCTGCTTGGCTCTGACTTGCTGCATGGTAGGGCCAGAAACTACACCAGCATGCTTCTTAAGCATGTCATTTAATTATTTCTGTACTATTAGCGCAGATGGAAATCTGTACACGGGGGTAATTACACAAGATTAACTAAAATGCGTACTTAGAAAATAACATTCACGGTTTTTGGAGGGGTGGTTTGCCTGTCACTTGGAAGTTTGGTGGGAGCCACCACCACTCTTTTCTTCTGCCTCCCCCATGCAACGTGGAGGCTGCCCGCTTTCTAAAAGCAAATGCTGTTGGCAACATTTGTTAGCAATGGGTGGTCCTACGCTGATGTTTAACTGCTTGAATATATGAGACCAACCCACATTCTTTACTACTAAAGAAAGCATTTTTGGCTCCCGAGTGTTTATGCTGAAAATTTGTTAACAAACGCTAACTGTAAAACTGCCATACTTGCATGTCTTGGCTGAAATCTCCTGATTAGAGAAATAACGTAGAGTGGTTTGGGTTTTGTGAAATACTGATCTGCCAGCTGGGAGATGGAGCCTTTACAGGCTTGGACGTGGCAGAGGGGATGGTCTGGCTGGACAAGCTAGGAGGGCATTAGAGCAATGACATGCTACTTGTTTAACAATCCCTAGGAGCATAATGAGGTAGGGCAGCGAATACTCATTTGGAACTAAATCCTGATGTTGAGAGCAAAAATAATTAAGGGATGTGGTCAGGAAAAATTCCTTCACCTCTTATGCTGTGTTCTTTGAAGCAGGGGAAGAAAGGATAAGCTCCTTAATCAACTGCCTACAACGTGCAGAAAGAAGATCCTGAGGACTTGAGAGTGTGATATCTGCAGGGTACAGCATTCTGCTTACTTATGATACTGGGAGCGCTGCAGAGACCCTGACAGACCACTTTGGCTATCTAATGACCCTGCGTGGCTATGTTCCCTGCGGTAACTGAACTGCCTTATTCAGAGCAAGGACAGGAACCTAAATTTCAGTGTGACACGTAGCTATACCGTTAGTGGTGAAGCAGGAGAGCTCACGCTGCTGGCGCTAATGTCTTCACAATTTCTAAAATTAAGCAGTAGCCTCTGTACTCAAACAATCTTGCACCTGGCATAGGAGAATTCTGCACTAGACAAGTTTATAATCATCAGATCTGATAACTGGTCAAAAAAAAGGAAACTTTTGGTGGACATCACAAAATGATTATTTAATCATACTGTCTGTAACCAGCAGAAAGGACTGAAACAAAAAGATATCGACTTGGTGATTTAAAAGGGCTAATTTGACAAAGCTGAAATAAATAGTAGGCTTAAGTAGCGACCAGTTAATAATTAGGCAGAGTCTGAGTGAGGTGAGTACAGTCCTCAAAGTCTACAATCCCACAGAAGCTAGTCAAAACAAAACACCTCTTCCTCAAAAGAACGACCTCTTTCCTTCTGCCTCTTTAGCAGGCATTTTGTAAAGCAGTTATAATTATGGATACCCAACAGCTGGGAAAAGAACTAGTAACAGCAAATATAACTTTGATGGCAGTGATTATGGAAAAATAATGTGGAGGAAGAAAGATGCCTAAGAAGTCAGTGACCCACATTGAAAAGAACATCTAAAAAAAGTCCATGAAATGTATTAAGAACTCTAACAATTGTCTGTTTTTAGATAAAAGATGTAGAACAGTTGATCAGCAACGGGAAAAGACATGCTAAATATTCCTGTGCTGTATTTGGGAGAAGAGTAGGTAATGTATTTGTATCATATGATAATGACAAAATACTTTCCATTTCAACAGTAATTCAAGAGCATATTAAAACAGCTACTATTAATGGTCTTAGATGAGTATGTCTGGATAACTTCACACCAAGAATTTTAAAAGAGCTGGTCAGTGAGCTTTCAGGATTAATATGCAGTAATTGTTAGAATATTAGACATGTTCCAGAAGACTGTTAAGAAAGCTAGAGTTATAACCAATACTTAAAAGAAAATGTAAATTAAATGATGCAGGCAATTATAAATTTGCATCGTGACATTAATTTGAGTAGCTTAATGTTAATAGTCAATGTGGGGATTTATCAAAATAGAAAGATAATGCAATTTATGCCACTCAGTATATGCTCATGAAAAACAAAACCTTGTTGAACTACCTTTGAATAAAATTGGTCACAAAAGATAATAGAGTTTATGCAAAACACATTTTTGTAAAGTATATAACATGATTCAGCTCATTTTTGACTAAAATTCCTAATTGACAGGTCTCAGCTTTTTGCAAATGGAATATTGCCAGGTATAAGGTCTTAAGGGGACTGGGTTTTAACAACAAGCTATTTACCTTTTTTAAAGAAAACGTAGTAATTGATCAATTTTATTGGGGAGATTAAGTATGGGGGAGAAATAAATAATGAAGGTGGGAAATCTGTCTACTGAAACAACAAATCCCTAGATTCCTTGGTACATTGGAAGCTTCTTAACTATACATCTTCCAATATAGATATATATGAAGACATGAAAAAGTTCTCAGCTTAATGATGGCTAGTTAGCTCAAGATGATTCCTCAGATGGCCAAGAAGGATGTAAATTTTAGATGGCTAAACAGGCGAACCTCATGTAGAGCTGTTATACTGTAACTGGCACCAGTGACAGTGTTCTACTGAAATGCTCAATCTTTTTCAGCATCCACAGTTTAAGAGAGGGTGAAATCCACTCTCTCACACTTAGCTGTTGAGCCTGCACCCACTTGTAGTGTCTACTGAAATAGTCGGTGTATAGCCAATGGAGAGGGGTAAGCCTCCAGATGGAGGCAGATGCTACTTCCCTCTGAAGGCCTTAATTCTGTACTGACCACCCAGTAAACTGAGGTAGTCATTTTAGGAATGCAGTTTTCAGTCTTTCCTACTTATGGCCCCCTTTTTTTTTCACTAAAAATAAAAAAGCTTGTATAATGAATTTAAACGTCTTGCCAGTAGGCTTGCTTTTCTTAGTTGCCTCTTGAGGAGTCCTAGTAGTTCATGAGCACAAGCTCACAGACTGATAGCTGTTCAGAAGGACCTTTTCCGTACACACTTAAAAAACTTAGGTGCAATATAGATGCCTAAGCAGAGGAAAAACTGTCAGAATGGATTCTTTGAGCTATCAGATAAAGATCTACCAAGGCTGGAGGTTGAATGGCTGGAGTTAAACCTAGACACTTTCAATCTTGATCAGTCTCCGAAAGTGAGGTTGCTCCAGTATCATTGTTTATGTTCTGATGGATCTTTTTTGTTAGTATTTGAGGATCACTCTGAAGCAGCTTACAGAGCACTAATGGCATGTGCAACATAGCTCAGGAATTCCCGATTTAAGTAAACTAGTAATGTGGGTTTGTTGCTTCATTTTTGCTGTTGCACACCCGTGTCATGATCTGTTCAGAGGAGCCACCCCAACTCCAAGGAGCACAAAGAATTAGGTAGTATCTCCTGTCTATCTAAACAGTATGCCCCTGGGGAGAAAAAAAACCAGTAGGAAGGAACCAGCCCTTCTGCTATCAGAAACGGCTGCGGCAGCAGTGAAAGGAGGATTTTCAGTCAGTCAGAGGATATTAAAATTACGACAGGGTTCTCTCTTGCTTAATGATATGGGTAATAACTCAGATGACCATTACATTTTTCAACATATCCTGGTAGCTTGATTGACATTTTTTGAAAAAAAGAGGAAGTTTGGGAACAAGCAAGTAATTTCAAAAAATGTCAATAGGAAGTACTGATTTTCCATGCATCTGCCTCAAGACTAAGTGAGGTCTGACCTCCACTGAAGATGCATTAAACTTCTTTCAGTAGTGAGCTGAATAACTGGATGTCACTTGTCAGAAAGGAGAACAGCAAAGCAGAGATTACAAAAACCTACCTCAGGCTGCAGTAGAAGGGTGAGTCATGAGTCTGAAAGGTGCTTCCCATGAAAGCTTCTGAAGGTGTACTTGATTTTTCATCCCAATCACGCCATAGAAGAGGAATGTCATTTTGTGATGAAAATGTTTAGAATCCTGATCTTAGTCAAAACTCCAGAAGTCAGAGAATGCATTTGGACTCACCAGTGAAGCTAAAAACTCACCAGAATATCTGCTGCATTTAGTGGCCATCACAAGGTCTTAGTTGACTGATAAGAAAGATGAATGAAACAAACACTACCAACCTCAGAGACTCCAGCCCTCCACTATGAGGAACCTGATCAGCCTTAATAAAATGTTGCTGCACATGAGTCCTATCTCCTGTTCGCTTGGGGGCTTATAGGGTTGGTGACAATATTCATCCGGCTGGATGGGGAAATTTCTGTATTTCTAATCATGTACTGTAACGAAAAGGCACAGCTGCATCCCTCTTCATGGTTTCTATTTGCCTCATGGTGAACTCCTCCCATCAAGGAAGCAACTGCCTCCACACAGTTCGTCTAGTTTCACTTACTTAGGTAAGGCATAGGCAGAAAATGACCAATTTGCCAACACAGGAACAATCTAGAAATAAGATGATAGGGGAAAAATGACACTGGTTATCAGTGATGACTCAAATATCTATTCACAATAGGGTTTTAGAACTGACATGTATCTATCCAAATGAATGCACACAGAAATGTCCCTTTTCTCAAATAAGTAACATAAGTAAGATGTCCATTAAAAAAGTCAAATCAAATGCTACAGAAAGTGAAGTGTCTAATGACATAGGACAGTATTACAGATCTCACCTTAGTTTAGCTAACTATATTATTCCCATGAGCTGAAGATGCATTCAATTTCAGTCTTTTAGAATGTTTTTAATTTCAGTTCTCAGACATGTATGTCGTAGATTATGTTAAATAATATACAACATAGTTAAACAGTTAATTAACACAATCTTGCTTTTTTCCTCATTATTTTCTGCCTTTCTCAAAATATTTACATCCTGATCAACAGCAGTAAATAATTTTTCAGTGAGAAAAACATGAAACACTTTTTGTTAACAAATTGGCACTTGTAGCTTCAAGTGTTACTCATATTATTTTCTACAAATCATGCTGGAAAAAAAATCAAGACAGTATTCAGCCAAATATTCAATTCAGGTTTTTCTACAGTTATTTTAAGGATATTCATTTACTCAGGTAATTCAGGATATTATTTTATGAAAACAGAGATTTAAATTGCAATCATCTGTTAAAACCAGCTTAGCTAGTTTCCACTTGTAATATACTAATATTTTTTTTTAAATTCACTTTTTCATAATTTCTTTTGGGAAATGCTTTTTGAAATATTAAAAAGGAAAATAAATAAGTAAAAAGAAATGTTTACTTTCAGAACAAGAGACCAGATAAAAAAAATCTTTCTCTATTTGAATGATACTTTGTTAATTTTTTTTTTTACTAGAGCAGCTCTAGTTAAAAAGATTTATGTATTAGAATGTTCACATTTGACCCATAAGTATTCTTGTTGCTGGATGACTTAATGAAAGCTTGGTCTATGTCTATTGTGTTATGGTGTGGAAAACTGCAGTTGATGAATGTATAGCCTACTTCAAATGCGTTTACCTGACTGGTTCATAACATGCTTAGTTAAGCTACGGAGCCCGCTTACGCATGAACTCGTAACTAATGTGGCAAGTTGGATGAGGCAAGACTTTAACAACACATCTTAATCCCTGTGCTGCTTGAAAGGTATAAAAAAGATAAAGGAGAGGAAAAGTTGATTCAGTCTTTTAACAAAACAAGGCTTCTTTCTCTCCAGATTGCACGTTGATAACTTCGTAGAGTAACAAAATACAAAGCTTTTTTTAGTAATTAGAAAATCTTGCTTCTGTGCAATTCAAGAGTAAGGCCTAATGATTCATAAATCTGGCACACAGTATCGGGTACAAATTGCCATAAGATACTACATAACTATGTAACCTGTGGGAAAAAAAAATCTGTATTTTATTGCACTGGACAAACAAACTAATAGTAAAACATGTATTTTGGCAGGACCAGGATAAAAATCACATCTTGTTCTACATGTTTTAAAGTGTTGTACCATACAGCACTACAGTTTTTCAAATCTTAAGTTTTGTATTCAGATATGACTTCACTGAAAAGGGAAAGAAGTAAAAGTGGAAGGGACAAAGAGAATATTAACTCTTTTCCTTTTGCTTCATGTTAGCACTGCCAGATCATGTGAACAGAGCAGGTTGCAACTGCACAAAGTGTTTTTCATCAATACTGCATCTGCATCCATCCCTGTTATTTTAAATCTTACATTAAAACAATTATTTGAACGTAGTGAAATTCACCTGTGAGACAATTACTAAGCACAGTAGGTTAGACCAGCTTGGTCCACTATGTTCTATCAGCAGAAGCATTTTGCAATGATCCATTGCAGCACTTCCAATCCAGGTGACGTTACTTATAGTATGAAGCAGTGGCAATAAGTTTTCCTGGTATCTAATTTAAGAAGAACAAAAAAAGCTCTATGTTCTTTATCCCAGGGACATTGTGGTACCATTAAACTAGTCTCATGTCAGTGTTTCTTTCAAAAATATCACACTGAGAGACAGTGTGATGCAATGCCTGCTTCCCTCTACTCTGAGTGCAGGAGTGAAAACAGTGCTCACAGAAAGCCAAATAGCCAAAGAAGCTGCCTGTTCACACTGACTTACGCAACTTAAGGAATTCCCCTCTACAAATACTTTGTTAAACATTAATGCATTGTACTTTTAAATATCTACCCTCCATCAAATGCTATGGCCCCATAATTTGCTTTATTGGATTAAATCTAGTGTTATGGGCAACCTAAAATTGAAAAGTAAATGCTAACCTTTGCGAAGTTGAGTGCTGAAGTAGTCATGGTATCCATACTCTTTAAGATTTGTCCAAGGTTCCTTAATATTTCATGAAGTTAGGTGCTTAAGACTGGGATAAAGAAAAACTAGAAAACTGGCATTTTTAAAGTAGACATCAGAAAACAAAGAAGGAAGAGGCATGTATTAAATTCAGTCCTCTGTCAGTACTTAGGAGCTTTATGTAGTCTGTAGTAGGTGCTTCAAGCTAATAGACTGGAAGCTCTGAATTTTGTCTTGGCTGTTTCTTTCCAAAGCTGAAGGGCTGAAGGTTACTCCTTTCTTCAGAAATGCTCCCATCATTATCTTGCCCAAAGTTAGCTTCTGTGAACACTCAATGGGGATGATCAGATTTAATCCTATCCACCACCTGAGGGAAACAGTAAGATACTCAGTTTCCTATGGAAGAAGTATAACAACTATAGAACACTGTGAAGCCAATAGCCTTGCCAGTTCTGTTCAGACTGGGTTCCAGTTTCTGGTCCAATAAATATATGTTCAGGATCACACTTGTTCTTATTACCAAACTCAACAATTGGTATTTCATACAGAATGAAGCACTGTTAGTACTGTCATCTCTCTGTGCAGCAGTAGGACTTGGCATTTCACGACAAGGACAAGTCTAGGTGGTCGCTGAGAATGCTGGCATATCTGTACTTTTGGTACCTCCATGGCTAAGTAGCACCAAAGCAGAGTTTTAAGAACTTTACAGTTACATCTTCATGTTTTCAGAAATTAGAAGTGATAGAATAAAGAACACAGACAATCTCTTACATGAAACAGTAACAAAAAATATGGCTGAGAAGGTGGATCAGGTATTCCCATTTCCAGAAACATTCAGTGAATCTGAAAGCTTGCATATTAAAAATATTGTATATTTTTATGAAAACTAGGGCTGTCATTCAAATCAGTAAATGTTGGCCCGTGGGGAGTTTGCACCTTTCTGTCATGAACCTGACAATTCTTGCAGACAGGACAGTAAATCAGACAAGCCCGGGAAGGTGATACAGTACAGTAACCTTTATATTTTTAAATAAAATTAATTTCAAGTTACTTTATTGGCATTTCATTCATAACCAAAAGTGCCTTAAACATGGATGTTCACAGAAAAATATTTTGCTTTGTATTAAAAATAATTAAACCCAAATAATTTAACTTACATTTATGTTAAAAATGTATATGTATTTATAAATAATATTTCAGTTTACAACTACAATAGAATAATAGCGAATTATCAAAGATCCTTGATGTAACTGCAGCTGGAAATGTAGGAACTTTACATGGTTTGTTTCTTTGTAATTTCACAGAGTTTAATGGATTGAAAATACCCTATACTTGTTTTTAAGTCATTCAGCTATCTCAGAATTACTATCATGGTGTAAAACTACTTGACAAAGGTTTCAGCCTATACAGATTTGAAATGGCATGTCAGAATGAAAACCCCCTATATTTCATAGGACTGGGTATTTGGTTTTCATTGACAACAGCTCTCATCAGCTGACTTAGGTTTCCCTAAGGCAGGTTTCAGACAGTCTCCATTGTGTAGGAGGGCACCCTAGCTGTGCGTTGAGATTAGCCTGCAGAGATTTTACAGGGTTGAGAAAGAAAGGTAAGCTCCCTCCTGCTGTTGGTAAACACTGTTATTGTTCTCCATTCCCTGCTGAATGGAACAAATGCAATTCTGCAAAGTTAATTACTGCAATAATGAAAGAAATGACACAAAATGACAAGGAATGTGCTAATTCAGTAAGACTCAAGTCATTGACATATTAGTCCCTATACTGCTTGTTGTTACTTTCAGGCACGTACTCCTTTACTTGCAAATACTGAGTGGATTTTGGGGACTTAGTATTTAAGTAATAAGTTAATAAAATAAAGATTAATGTGTAAGAAGTGGTGCCTAATGATCTCTTAGGAGTTGTCTGGTCAGTACCTGAGACCTGAACACAGATGATCTCTGATGAAGTAGCTGAAAAAAAGGACTTAGCCATCCTTGCAGGACTTGCAGCATGTTTCCTTTCCAATGTCCAGGAATGAAGATTGACTAGAATTTTATTTATATGCTGAAATAATTTAACCCCCGAGAAGGAAAAGGTGGCAAGTGAATAGACTGCACCAAAATATTGTATTTTTTCCTTGCTTATACTTCCCACAGTATCACAGAGGAGGTGAGTGATACTAATTTTTGTGTGAACATTTTACACATAGCTCTGGATGACAACTTGTGAATCTCTGTTTACATGGCTCCACTGGTGCTGGGAGCTGCGTGCTTGGAAACCGTAGGCCTGTGAAACGTAGAGTGACGAGTCTCTTGCCTGTGTGGCACTACACCAGTGATGGGGAGCACAAGAACATTTGGGCACAGAAACAACCCTCTCTCAAAGTCTCAGAGAACTCGGTAGGAATATTTCCACCTTTTTCTTTTAGAAAGGGCCACTGCACTTAGGTAACAATCCTGTTTAAAATCCACATATAAATTCTAGATGACTACTCCCTCATAAAAGTCAAGCACTACCTTGCCAGGCTCTACCTTACAGTAATGCACAAAGAAACAAATTCTTCTAAAGAACTGAATAAGAAAGCAAAAGAGAAAGTCTTGCATGCTGCAATATGTATCTCTAAAATCACGATAAAAAGGAGCACTGGGAATTGCTAACGATTTCAGCTGCAACACTGAATAATCTAAGTAATCCTTTTTCTATTTAACCAAAAGGAAAAATGAAAAGACTTTCATTGAAATACAGTCATAAATTCCATCCATAAGACTTTTCCTGCAATTAAGTTACATTTACTGATCCACTACTCCTTAAAAGAAGCATTAACACAAAGACTTCAATTATTCATGGCCAAACAAAGTTGATTCTATTGCTTCAATCAAAGCGGCATTCTCTTTTACAGTGGTTATTTCTGTAGTATCTTCAAAAAGGGCACACAGTCTATGAAAACATGTAAGTTTCTGAGTAAAAGCTATTTCCATGATCAGTCCGAACTTTTTGGATTTAATTCTGCCATTTCCTGCTTTCATGGGGATGAAATTTGCTGGGTTTTTTTGTCCCCTTCATCCTTTAAAGGGTAAGCTGATTAAAAATTTTGAACCCAGTTCCAATGTCCTGAGAAAAAGAAGCCCCTCTCTCAAAAAAAAAAAAAAAAAAAAGAAAAAAAATGTGGGTATTTACTGTTATGAAAAACTTGTGAGGAAAGAAACCCAGGGAACTCTGCAAAATGAACTCTGTGGAATGAAGTTGGTGGTTCTTGTGCTGTCAGCAGAGGGCTTAAAGAGCTGCAGAGGGTCTCACATCTGTGGAGCCGTGACTATTTCTACTGCTACAAGCTTCTGCAATACCCACCACTCACTCTTCCATAATTCCCAACTGCTGTCCCTTTCTGCTAGCGATGCCGTCCCCCAAGAGTTAGCACACTGTACTGCTGCTGCTTGCTGCCCAGCTTCAGTCTGCAATACCCTAAGTGTAACTGCCTTAATTAAGCTACGGAAGTATGCGTTTTAAAGGTCAAGAGTTCCCAATCAATCCTAGGAATTTAAGAAGGGGATAATATTGCCCAAAGACACTAAGCAAAACTTGATCTTCTAGAGATACTTGTTTCATTTTCAAAGGTCGAGAATGAATACAGATTCTCAATATTCGTTAGTATAAGAAAACACTAGGGATAAATTTCTTTGACTCACTAAAAAGTTTGGCATGTGTTCTATTAAATGTAATGTTAACAGGGAGATAAATTCTTTCCTCAGTAGACCTCCCTAATGAGAGCAACCCTGAAAGATGACAGGCTGTTACAGACTCAAAACATTGCATATAAATCTGTTTACATGTAAATGTGCCACAGACTGACAACTGATTGAGGTATATACATAATAATATAAACACTTTTTCAAAAACTAATGATGTTTTTCCTAGAAAGTCATGCTCTCTGAGTTATGTTGTCCAAAGACAGGGAAACTGATAAATTCACACCAGGAGCAAAAGAATTCTACTTGACCATCTTGAGGATGTCAGAGTTTTAGTAGTTAGTGTTCCTTTTTTTGCTGGAACCAAATATCATACAAAAGGATAACTGAAATGGAAAATAACAGATAAAGTGTAAGAGGTAGCAAATCATATCCCAGAAATACTGACAAACATTCAGACAACTATTATCTGAATTTATATTGTTCCTCTTTTACAAGGTTTCATTGCTGTTTTGTAAAGAAAGCCTTGAAGAGGAGGAAGACTACAAATCCCAATGACATACTGTTTCTTTGCACAGAAAATATTTAGAAACTACAACAGCAGTGAAGTATGACCACCGGATTCAGCAATAAGCCTTAAGAGTTTAGGTATGTTTTCATTTTTTTTCCTCAAACAAAGAGAATTCCTTGATGCTTTAGATCTTCTTTGCTTCTAGCAAGGGACAGAAAGGTGAGAAAGCAATTATACCATTAAAAAAACCTCCTAATCTGGTCTAAACCAACTGTTCTTCCTTCTTTCCTGTTCAGCCCATATACTTATGAAAGTTATCATTTAAGTAACATCAACTTAATGCACCAAGAAATGCAATAGTGGATAGAGATTTTTCTCTCTTTGCTCCCTTTGTTTTGAAAAAGAGGAACTGAGGATGATTATGTGGGTTGGGCCCTTCAGTCACAAGTTGCTTACATACATGACTACCCATAGAAATTTCTCTTCATTATTTTTGACTCACACATCATCGACACAAGGCCTTCTACAATGGGAAACTGCAAAGACCATTTCATGAAGAAGAATTTTGGAATAATTCATTTGACAACTATGTCTGTGGGAAATAACATCAGTAAAAATGCTATACAGGTAATGCAACTGAACCTTTTCATTACGTTAAGAGCAAAAAGGTTCATTAATTTTTGCTGTAGGGCATTTCACATTTGAATAGTTACATTTAAGTGACATTCTAGCTTTCACATGAAAAGCTTAGAAGGTCTCCTCCTAGATAATTAATTATAGCCTTGGAATCTAGTGAGGAGACACAGGAAAAATACAAAGTCTTCAACTGGAAAGAAAAAACCCTACATACTGAGGAGATTTGCACAGGGACTACATGGATTACAAGAATTTACCAACAGCATTATGTGTTATCAGTATATGCTAACAAATTACTTTTATTTTTGCAAATTTAAAGATAGACCTTGTTAGTAATTTTCTAAAAAAAAAAACCAAACCAAAACAAAACCAACTTTGCCAGAATGTCACTTTGTCTTCTGAAGAACTGTTTAAATGTCAATAAAATTTCACCACAAATCAGCCTAATTTTCTGTCGGCCTTCCTAGAAAATCAGGCTGCCTGGAGGACACGGAAATTTAAAAGGTACATTTCATTCTGGAAGCATCAAAATGTTCTTGTGTATTGTAATTCCATGGAAGAATTAAACACTGTGTCTTTTGGATGGTAAGAAGTAAATTTATGTCACTATATTCTGTTAGCATATTTAGCAATATCACCATAGAGTAATCAGTCATCTAGTCCATCTCAAAGTCAGGTCCAGTTACACCAGGTTGCTCAGAACTTTGTCCAGTTGAGTTCTGATTATCTCCAAGGATGAAGATTCCATCACCTCTCTGGGCAACCTGTTCCAGTATTTGACCACCCTCACAGTAAAAACATTTTCCATAATAGCTGAGTTTTCTAGTGCTCCTTCTTATGTCCAATGCCTCTTACTCTATTGCTGTGCACCTCTGAGAGGAGTCTGGCTCTGTTGTCTCTGTACCATCCCATTACGTAGCTGGAGACTGCAATGTTTCCCCCTAAGCCCTGCATACTTAAGGCTGAACAAATTCAGTTCTTTCAGTCTCCCCTTCTACATCAGCTGCTCCAGCCCTTGATCATCTTGGTGAATCTCTGCTGGACTCACTTCAATATGCTGATGTATGTCTCCAACAAGCCCAAAACTGGATGCAACACTCCAATGTGGTCTCCCATGTGCCAAACAGAAGGGAAGGATCACTTCCCTCCATCTGCTGCCTATCCTGTTGTTAATACCACCCAGGGCATGTCTGGCTGGCACATTGCTGACTCGTGTTCAATTTGTTGTCCACTAGGACCTAGAGGTCTGTTTCTGCCGAGCTGCTTTCCAGCCAGTACTGGTATGTGGGGTTATTCCATCCTAGAGGTCAGACTGCAATTGCTTTTGCTGAACTTCGTAAGGTTCTTGTTGACCCAGTTTCCAGCCTGTTGAAGTCACTTCGAGACCCTGCCCTCCAGTGTATAGACTACTCCCCCAAATTTGGTATTGCCTATGAACTTGCCGAGGGATGTTACTATTTGCCAGTTGGACTTTGCATTGATGATCACAATTCCTTGAGCTTGGTGTGTCAGCCAATTCTGCACCCACCTTATAGTCCATATCTCACCAATTTGTCTATAAGGATACTATAGGAGAACAAATTGTGAATACTTAGGATTCCAACTAGTATCTTGCCTAAAATAGCTCACAGTCCTTCTAAATAATAAACTTTATTAATTATTGGGTGATAAGAGACAAACAGGATAATCTGAAAAGTTAAACTAGGGACTGTGAATCATATAAAATATCTATTACAAACTACAAAATTAGTATCTGCATATGGGAGCTGTTTCACATGAAAGACATGTTAATGATCCTATTCACATAAAAATACAAGTTAGATAAAACCCTAGAGTTCAGGAAACCAAACTTTATTCAGGAATGTCTGTACAGATAGGTTTGTGAGCCCGAAAGTTTGTGTATTTTTTTCCCCAGTGAAAACCAGTTAGTCTAATAAAAGCTATTACCTCTGTCTACACACTTGGCCTCCCTCACTCACAGAATGAGAATTTTAATCCTGTGATGCGCAATTGCTAGTGTTTTTACCTCACTCTCTCAGAATTATAAAACAAAACAGAAAGAAACTGAAGCTTACCTAGAGCAGACAAGTATTCCTGTGCTTCAAACTGCTGTTTGAAAAATGAAGAAAAGAGTATCTAGGAATCATAAGTTTGATATAGCTCAGTATTATACAGTAAATAATTATTGTTCATGTCCAGGTAGGAACAATGAATCAGTTGAAAAGATACTGTCAAGGAAAAAGGAGGTAAGAAAAAGGAACTTCCTCTTAAATGAAATCTGAGCTATATTTTCAGTATACAGTCACTTAAAACAATATCATCTATATTTATGTTATATATAGAAATGTACCATATGCAGTCAAAAGTGCTTTAAAATATTAGAGACCTTTTCTATAGTCTAAATAGATGGTGGAGTGGAATAAATAAGTAGACTGTGTTCTTGGAAGATGGGGCTTATTTTCATACGATTAAATATGGCAAGTTATCCATTTCACCATTACACGCTAAAGTTCTGACGCATCATGGTTCTTTTTTTATTATTACACTGATGTAACTACACTAGAGCAAGTGTATCTAGCCCATTAAGTACCAGTGCTGATAATTAAGATGTATTTTATTGCTTCTTTAGAATATTTTTAATGCCTGTTTGGTAGAACAAATGACAGCAAATGACAAACTATACAAATCAAGGCTGATAAGAAATTAATTTTTCCACCTGACAAGAATTTCCTTCATAGAAAGTAGGATATAGTCTGATGCTAAATCATGTATATTTTCTACATTTCTATGAGCCAGAATAGTTGCAAGGAATGTGGCATGAAACACGGGGTCCAAGAAAAACAATACAAAATGCTGAAACATGCATTAATTTGAACACTCTGAATAACATGCCCTTTAACAGCCCAGATTATAAATGTGTACAATATGCTAATGTTTATTTATCTTTAAAAATTCAAATATATGTTAGTAAAATAATTGCATGCATTATTTCCACACATTTTATTCACATAACAGATCTAAAAATTATTTTATGAAGCATAAGATTATTTGACAGGTATAAGAGAACAGTTAAAACAGTTGTTTGCTTTTATGGTAAAAAGGGCATCATTATGGTGAAAATAACTTTCTTCAAAGAAAAGTTCCCCAAAAGGATTATTTTGAATAATTTTGGAAAAATGCTATGGTGATGTCTTCTTCTGCAGTTTCTTGTACCATACAGGCGCCTCTTTATTTGTCTGTAAAATAAAGAATACTTTAATTGTGAGATAGTGAAAATCAAAAGAAAAAAATGCCATCTACACTAAAGTCTTTTTCCTTCCTATATAGTTCATAATAATAATTGAGTTCTTTACTTAAATGCAAATAAATTAAAAACAAGACTATGCATTTAGGGTTATTATTACTACATATCTGTATTAAAACCTCCCTATTTCTAGGTTATAAAAAGCAGATTATACAGTAAGAAGTAAATGATTTGTTTTAAAATATCTTTCACAGAGAAAACATGCATCAATTGTACCATAAATAGGTTTAATTTGAAATAGCATCATCTGACTTTCCCATTTGAGAAGGGGATGGAACTTAGAAAAGAGATCTTAGGTGTGCCATAGTTGACCAACACTTTATGCAGAAATATAGTTCTTAAAAATTATAATTAAAAGAATTCAGCAGCTTTCTGACAGTGTAGAAAGTATTTTAATCACAGAGAATTATCTGTGAGCAACTCTGCCTAGCCTTCATAATCCTATGGGCTACTGCTACACAGTCAGGATTGCATAACATTCTTGTGGCAAATTCAGTGGCTGGTTGTATAGAGAAATAAAAGAAGTGGAGGTGGAACAAGGTAAGTACTATTCTGCTTTCAGGGTTGGGTATAATCTCTTGCATTAGTGAGTACTGTCTCTTTTGTTGTCCCTGTCTGTCTGCTGTCCCTAAACTTGTCCCTTTCTAGTTCTATTTTTTGTCTGCTCTCTAGTCGTTCTTTCCTCCAAGATTTAATAAACATTCTATTTAAAAATCGACTTTATTCAGCTCGTCTTGTGGTGGAGGTTCTCATCACATTTTAATCTCCATCTTTCTCTCATTTTGAAGATTTCTATTTCAAAAATAAATCTGCTCCATTTGTGCAAGCTTTTAAAACTCTAGAAATTTACCTAAACTGGCAGGATTTTCACAGGACTACTAACTTCTTTCCCCATCTAAGAAGAAACGCTGCAGTATGATTTAGCACTCCTGAAAGGACTGTGGATGAGACAACACTGGGTATTGCCTGTGTTTAGTCTCATAACACTAAAATCTAAACCTAAAAACCCGAAATGCCCTCACATCACGTCCGAGAGATGCAACCATTTCCTTCATTTTGTATTATAAACCCAGTATCTGATATGCTGCAATACAAACCTCATATTGTTTAAAACACTGATTTTTAAAGTTTCCACCAGGAAAAAGAAAAGAAAAGAAAAAAATTATATAGATTTATATGTAGACCAAAATAGCACGTATGCTATGCAGTGTGGATACAACCAGTCTACCCTAGAGAAACGTAGCCTCAAGAAGTGTAAATAAGAGTCATGATTTGTTTTGTGATTCAGCATTGCAGCTTGGCTGCCTTCAATTTATCAGTTCAGACACAGTTATAGTCAGAAACTTCTAAACCATTTTCATGAAGCTTTCAAATACTAGAGGCACTAAATCTGAAGCAGGCCACTGGAAGTATTTAAATCCAAGCATTTAGTTTCTAAAGGAATAAAACATGGTTTTATAATATCAGGTAACCTTAGTAACAAAAGTGATATCAATACTGGGCATGTATTTTTTTATCTGTATTTATATATATACACAGACACATTAATATACATGTATACATGGATATAAGTATACATAAATACACCTATTTCCTCACTCCTGCTTCTCAATATTAATATTTATATACACTCACTCAACTCATACATGATCAGGGTAGATTTAAAATTGTATACATAGTCTGTGGATCCCTTTGGCTATTAAAGTTTTGCTAACCACTCTTAACATTGTAATATTATAATGGCGTTTTTTTTAAAAAAATCTAGTTTGCTGTGAACTTAAGATGTAGAAACTACCAAATAGCTAAATAACATCATAAACTGTAATTTATCTCCTCAACATTGACCATTCCCATAAAGAGCTGCAAGTGTTCAGGTGAATTAATTATACATTTCCTTAGAGTATGAACCCACATTTTTCTTTTTAAAAAGTGAGGAGAATTATCAAAAAAGCTCATGGCACTTACTCTTATCATAGTACTTACAAATAAGGTTGGCTTAGGTGTAAATACATTTTCTTCTTCATGTTCTGGCAGCAGTTTTACTGAAGGGTTTAATTTGTTTTTTGCAGTTGCACTTCCTACATCAGTATGAGATTGAGGTAAATTTTGTTCATAGCGTTTACCATGCAGACTAATTAGAATCTGTTTCATTGTGGCTAGTTCCTATAAAACCACAAAAGAACAATACTAAGTTATTCAGTAAAATTACATTTGAATCTATTAAATATTTATTTGTTAATAATAAATTTATATTCACCAAACTAAATGTGTAAGTGGATCAGCAAATAACAAGCATGAACATATACTTGCCATAATTAATATGATTACTAATTGGACACTAGTAAAAGTAAGAAAATAAAAAAGACACATAGGAGTTAATACAACTCAAATTTTGTATCGATTAAAGGCTGTAAAAGAGAACATTTACTGTATAATAAGGAACCCACTATCTCTTTTAACTTAAGCTTCCCTTTAATTTAAAAGAATTCTTTTGAATTTGTTTTGTCAGGCTGAGGGAGTTTACAAATCTAATTTGAATGACTGTGACAAATTGTACTTTCGAGCGCTAGGTCTTGCACGAAGTCTTATAAATACATTACTAGAAATATATATGTGTTTATATCCAGATCAGAAAAGAAAAATCAATGAAAAACTCTAAGAGGACCTAAGCAAAAATGGGATCAGAGGGGAAAAGAAATTTTGTGAAAAATGAAAGTTTTAACGTGGGAAAAAAAAACCAAGAGCATATAGAAATGCAGACTTTTGTGGATGTTTTAATAATTTGCTTTGTAAACAATTTGAATTAATTTAAAAAGTAACCTTTTCTTACTACTTAGCTGAACAAAACAGATTATTCAATATCTACAGTAGAGTGAAAAAGGAAAAAACATAATATTTTGTGACTTTGGCTGGACATCTTTTGTCATCTTGCATCACCTAGTGCCTAATGTTCTCTCCCCCCACATGTAATGGGTGTAATTACTATAAAATAAGTTACAGAATTTAAAGCATTGTTTATTATTATTTATTGTACTATTATTATTTAGAGCATTCATGCAGAACTAGAGCAGCAAGGTCAGTAGAAAAGCCTTTCAAAGTAAACTTTACGACAATTTTACATTTTTTTAATTATTAATGTTTTTGTTTGCTTGCTTCTTCCAAATGCCGTTGTCTTCAATAAGCAATACTGTTGATGTATTAGCATGCTATGTAGTTAACATTCTATCTTATCTCTCAACCAGAAGAGGGTAACTCATATTTATAGCTGAATGACAAACATTTATTGTATCTTACCAATGTCTTAATACTTGCCAGAAAATTACATTGATGCACATTCTATTTTCATTGCATTATTAGGAACGAGTTAAAAGAAACCCCAGCCTTTTAAATCATTCCTGCCATATATCTTCTTCTGTCCACTGCTGCCTTTAATACAAGATACAAAGTCAAAAGAATGATGTTGTTGCCTTTAAATTGTCCCACACTAACTCCGTTATATGAATGGATGTTACACTCCACAGACCAGCTTTATCGAGTGTACAAACTGTTCTTGTATCTCAGTCATGTAATATTAACTATTTGCATAATTCAGCCATGTGTGGTGGCATGTTGAAACAGCATGACTGCAGAGCAGCTGTTTAAAAGGACTGCATAGTTGATGCCAGCATGTTTTTCGAAGTTGTAAACTCTGCAAAGATGTTGCCAAAGTGACACATAGACAGAATTTCTTGATGAAAATAACTCCAGCAAGTATACAGCAAATAAAGACGCCATCACAGGAGACTAAATTGTACATAAAAAATGTTTTGACATTAACAAGTGCTGTTCCTATACTTAAAACGCATTATTCTGTGGACCAAATAGTTGCACGCTTGAACAAGGCAAACCCCGAAAACTGCCATGCAGATTTATTTCAGAAACGGAGTGGAAACCTGTATCTGTAGGGTCAAATTCTCTTGTGTCAAGATCCACTCGGCAGTCTAAGATCTTCTCTACTTCACAGAATCTGTCCTGTACTTGACAGCCCTGTCCGTTTTCAGACTTGGAATAGGCTCTGGAGAGCCAGCTCTCACACGAGCTTCCCCTGTGACCAGAGAGTTCTCTGATGTGAAGCTATGGGAAGGAATGACAGGGAGTGGGGATGACAAATTAGCCCACAACGAATAAACTATTTTGGCATCATGGCCAAATTTACCATGAAAATTTAGCTAAAGTTGCCTTAATATTTGTTGTAAAACCCTTCCACATTTAGTGAGAAAGACCTTGGCAAAATAGCACAGGAAACACTGAATCCAACAGAATCATTGGTATGTGTACTGCTAAGCAAGAAAATAAAATTGGCCCAACACATTTGCAAGAGATTTGCTGTTTTCAACCAAGGAAATACTGAAAACAAAGTTCTGTCTTGAATTGGAATAATTTTACCCATCTCTTTAGATTTCTCTGCTCCTGAACACAGTCTTAATTCTTAGCTTCCCTTTTAAATTCTAAACAGAGTCATTAGTACTACCTGCTACTGTTAGCATGCTACCATGATTCAATAATATTTTCCATTCCTAAAAACTGGCAAGTTGGTCTAGAAAGCTGGCACGGAAGAAGCAGCTCTGGAGATTGTGCTTAGCAGAAATATGTGAACTTGTTCCAGTGTGAACAGGACCTTGAGACAAAAGGGGAAAGTAGGTATAAGGTTCAAAATGGATGGGAAGAATCTTTTGTGTAGAAGGACATGTATTAGTTTCAGGACAAGCTAAGTAAAGGAAGATGTGAAGAGAAATGGATGGTTAAAATTTATATACCTTTCTACTGTGTCAAGTCCATGGTCCTATGTCCAGGCAGAGCTGTGCAAATTGTTTACTTACAGTATTCACTTCAGTTACTCACTGCACTGTGAAAACAGTGTTGCTAAAGCTCTGCATGTCCCAATTTCTTTGTGGAGGTATTTGGTCCTTGCCATGCTGGCTCCTGGACGTATAAGCAAGCCATGCTATGCAAGCCGTGCGTCACTGTGTTGAGGCTTCCACGTCTGAGGGCTTTGCCTTTGGAGAGCCAGACAGCAATCCTTCTTGGGAGGACTATGAGTGCTAACGCCTCTGAGCGGATTCACCCAGCTCCTCTCTGTGCTGGCTTTATAACTTTGGTCTCACTGTCCCAAACTTTGGGAACACAGGCACCCACTCCTCACTTACACAATATTCTGTGGGGATGTGGCAGTGCAGATACATGGAAAACAATGCAATTAGCAAGAAAAGGTGGGTTAAGATGAAACAAGGAAAGAATTAAAGTATGCAGCTGGCACAAAAACACTGTTTATATATAGCGAACGTCACCCATACAAACAAGTATCAGGGCTATACTCTATTATTAAGTATTTTGAAAGTCTGTCCACAGAAACCTAATAAATTTTTGTTAAGGATGTTAACCTGCTCTGCCTACCAGCACAAATGCCGAAAACCAAAGTAATAAGCTATATGACACATTAAGTGGGATTTAACTCAAGCTTATAACACCTAAATTTATGTGTCTAAACTTAAGTATCTACACATGAGCTAGGAATCTAATTTTCCATTACAGACAGTGTATCTTGGAAAGTGATTCAGCTCATTCAGAAGTGGACACCTATTGCTGTGTTGGCCGAATAGTGTTGTAACAACACTAGCCATATTGACTAGGCTTTATTGACTGTAAAGCAAAGCAAGATGCTTACCTCACTGCAGGCACCTCCATTTAGATACCTAAATTTAGTTGTCATAAGCTGAATCCATTTCTAACTTCAGTCTCCTTATCATTTACTTTTCTCAGTCTTCTACTTCACCTGAAACAACTTTCATCCTGAATAGCCAATGTGTAATCATAATTCCCCTTGCATACATGGCTGAAGTATCGAATTGCTGTGTTAAAAAGAACTGCATTTTTAGAACAGGCATTCACACCACAGATAGTCTACTCATGTAAGTTTTCCTAAACATACATAGGTTCATGCTTTAGAGCAATGAAACATCCTGTATTCCACTTACTTATGCACATTAATTCACATTTAATGAAGATTACTTGAACTATAAAAGACTCTTTGAAACTTTTGCATACCTAACCAGAAAGTAGCTGGAATTCAAAATAAGTGATTAGAAGGAAAGGACTGAGAACAATGGGAACGATGTAGCAGGAGGTGAGGTAAGGTAACATGTATTGCATTGTAAATAGTCTCAGAACTTACTTGCTTATTTCCATCTATTTTTGGTCCTGTAATGTCCAACAACCTTAGTTAAAAATAGCAAAAGCAATTTTGTGTGCCAATATACAAACAGAGAAGGAGATATTTAGGTACAGATAAAAGACAGGCACCAATCTTTTCCATGATGTTCATTAATTACAATGTTTTCTGTTTTGGGATTTTTCCCTGATTTTACCTTGTTGATTTATTAGGCTGAATGCTACCAGTTCTGTTGTTGTGGAACTCTTACAGTCTGCAAAAACTGTATATCCTATTAAAATCATCAAGCTTTAAAACAGTGCCAAAGGAACCAAACCAAAGAAGTGTCAATCATTTTTAAAAGGTAAAGTAAAAAAGGCAAAATAGTTGGATGTTATCTGCTCTTATTACTCATATTTCATAAGAATCTGAGATTCTTATGACCATGTTTGATCTTGAAGCAAGTAAAAATAAGTTATATTTTATTTAAAATTGTTTCTTCCTGTTTATTATGGATAATTGAAATAGTACCTAGAAAAATGGAGACTGAAGATCAGTTTGGGAATTTGGAGGATAAAATTTGATTCCTTCAACCAGCAATGCAACTAGAAGATAGAGACAAGCAAATGCAAAAATAAGGCTTGCAGCAATATAAAATATAAATGTATTTCAAGTTATAGATACTATAAAGGGACCTCTATTAACACTGTTTTTGTTGTCCTTCATATATGCTCAAACATACATGTACCAGAAAAGCATCTTAAATTTTTCTAATTCACTCCTACAAAAATTCAAAATTAGTATAATATTAAATATTGTAACAAAATCATAACTTACATAATCAAAACAAAATGAAAAAGAATTGCCTGATATGGAAAATGATTGAGGCATAAAAAGGAATGGTGTTTTATCAAGGAAATAATTGCTGAAATATATGAAAAAACTGCTTATATTAAGCACAATAGATATTTATCAAGATAGGAATTCCATTTCTTTTCAGTGGATTGTCAACAAGTATAAAGATTTTTCTTCTTACTGTCTCTGTCGTGTAACTATAATCAAAGCAAGAAAGAATCCTCTCTGTGCACTCAAAATCTTGCAAAGGCACTTACCGTTATATATGTGTCTCTCTAATATAATAAATAGGTAAATTTATATAAGCAGTTAAAATGAAATATATCTATATATCATGCTCTGGAAGCAGATGCAAAATAACAGTCTCAAGAAAAAAACCTGACTGACTTACAGGAATGAATTCCATAAATGTCAATTCTTATGCTCTTATGGCAGGGATGTCTTGCACCTTCAAATAATCTCCATACAATGATCGTAAAAAGAAACTTTATATAGATCAAACTGAACAGTTGGAAATGCTCAGTAGGAAGACACATCTACCTTTCTAGCCTGAAGATAATTCATTCTGATGGTAAATTCAATGTTTTTTCATATCACTAAAATCATCACAGAAGAAGCCAATGGGTGTCAGGTCCATCAGGCTCCTTCCTCATGCACTAAAGTCCATGGTTATCCTACTCAGATAAATATCCTCTAAAGTAAAAGTGACCCTAACAATCAATAGCACTCACAGTTACCGGAACCTTTACCATGACAATAGGTACTCTACTTTTAGCTTTAGATATAGAATTTATGATTGCAAACTTCACCTTGGATTAGAACTCCATTTTGAAGCAGAGAACTTGTATTGTGGAAGCTGAACAAGAAATTTCTGTCCTACAAAATGTATTAGGTTCAGGCAGAACCACTGAATTTTGATGAGTGACTAGTGTTCCCAGAGAAGAAAACAGTGTAAATTCCCAGTAAAAGAATGGAAACACAGAAAAGGTGCTAAATACTGTGATGTTTAAACAAGAAAACCAATTTCACTGACAAACCCAGAAAAATCAGCTGAAGGAGGGACAAAAACAGAGGTTTGCCTCCCTCAAAGATGCTGATCAAAACTTAAGGTCTCTCAGAATTTGCGAGTCAAGCACTACGATGATGATTTTAGATGTGTGTCCCTACCCCCAATCTGTAAGTCTTCTGTACTCTTAGAGTAAAGCATGTATGTTCAGGACCTCCTTTGGAAAGCTTGTATTCCTCACTTTAACTGCCATATGGTCCCCATGTGGTTAAATTATAACTCAAAATAAAAATATGTATCCAGTCTGGAGAAACTTCAGAGATTACAGCACTGTCTTTAGGTCCAAGAACAGTTGACTGTGCAGCCCCCCTTACATAGAGGGGACCAGACAAAAAATTGCTTCACGAGAGACTTAGTGCACTACACCTTGAGTCGAGAGACTGGAGTCTTCTCAATGTGGGAGCCAAATAGTAGGTTTGAGTTTAGCAGTCTGGTGACTATTCTGGCTAAAATAACAACAACAACAATAAAAACAATAGCTGTAATAGAACATGCAAATGAGGGAAGACAGCCATACTGGGATGAAAAACATGTTCGTGCTAAGTCAATGCAATCTGTCTTCACATGCACATATCCTCCCATTTAGGCAGCTACTGTAGTCTTCAAACAAGTCAGCACAGGGAAAAGCAGAGTTCAGAAAATGAGGTTACAGGTATGTTAAAGAATACTGATTTGAGAAACCCGAGCATTTAAGAATGCCATATCCATTTGGTAGTGTTTTGTAAAGAGCACATTTCAGAAATAATTTCTCAGTCTCTCAAGAATTAAAAGGTTGTGCTCAATATACAAATGTTCTTGGGAGGATTCAGAGAAAAAAAAAATTTATACTTCCTATAACTCCTTCTTGAGAGAAGGTGATCTCAATCTGGAAAAGGGTAGGGCAGGGTAGTTCAGAAGGAACTGTCTTCACAGTTGTCTGTCTCAGAGTGTTCAGTAGGGTCAAGCTTGATGGGCACATAAGGTGATGGTAGAGAAAATACTAAGGATATTGTCCTCTATGAAGTCTGTGCATTTTCTTACTTGGATCCCTCTTAGATTCCCATTGTGATTTTCTGTGGAAGTAAAGGTGTGTTAAAAATAAAGTTGTATCATTTAACAGCTGATACTGAGATGGAGAGAGATCTTTGTGAGAACTCTGGTTGCAGTTCAGCTTTGGAATATGTGACCAGATACTTGGTTGGACTTCCTCACATTGACCTTTAGATATCTTCAGTAATAATACTTAAACCTAGGCAAACTAGCTTGTCTGATTCCACTATATAGCTGTTGGTGAGAAATTCAAGGGTTACAATTAATTTTGCTGATTTTAGATAAGGATATGGTAAATCACGCCATAATAGTGTCTGTTTTTCTTTTCTGACTATAAATCCCTAGACAATTTTCAGCTGTAGACATCTACACTAGAGATCTTTTACTTTGTCATGTGACTTGACAAACGACTTCTCAGATCATCTTTCTACTGGTAGCACTCTTTAATATCATTGGAGTTCACCAGTTAAAATGGAGGTAAACAAAGGGAGCCTTCTGTACAGATTGTTGGCATAGAACATCAAGTCACTGACATATTTCTGGAGAACTACAGACCAGAGGACTGAAATAGAACCTGGTTCCACCTTTCAACATACGCAATGACTTGCATACAACACTTCAAAGAAAAAGTTTTGAGTATCTAACTTTGGAGTGCACTTAGAGAAAGGAGACATATATGTGTCATCAAGGAATGAGACTTGAGCAAAAGTAGTACCTAGAATGTCTCCGCTTTAGAAGTACTGACAATTCACACAAAGAATTATTTTAGAACTGTTCCTCACGGGTTTTATTTCTGCCAAACAGCTAGAGACACACTGCAGAAGGGCTATAGCCTATAACCCTGAATGAATTATTTGTCTCCTTTTTTTTGGCTGAAAGTGGAAAAACGACCAACACTATTAGCACACAATTAACAACACTGGATATTAATATTAATGATGAAAAAGTGTGAAATAGTAGAAAGATGCTACAGAAGCTCCATTTTGACATGCCAGCAAAATGAAGCAAATGGTAAGTCAGTCCATTCCACTACTTATGACTGCAGATGGATAGGATGCAGTGGCACAAATTGTGCAAATTCGGCTTCAACAGTGGAATGCTCTGGGCTTGTGTGTATCAGTAGAAGCTACATGCATAACAGACCTCAAAGAAGATTTTAACAACCATCTATGCAATTAAGAAAACATCACAAGTCATTTTTAATCCCTCATGTAAGGCAGAGTGTATTTGACATAGCTGCATCCTCAATTGCAGCTGTACTGGAAATATGAGAAGTCAGCAAGAATTCTGGTGTGAGATTTGCACATATGGTCATCTTAGGCACATGAATACACATTGTAAAACTGGAAACTGGGAGACAGCATGAAATATTCTGATAAAAATAATGAACGGGGTAACTGGGTGATGGAAAGATGCCAGATCATATGCAGGATGTTAATAGCTTCTCTGCACTACACTTAATTCAGGAGTTCTCTATATCCCAGTGCATATAAAAACTTAAAATGAACTGACATATCTGTGACTATATGGATCTACAAACTACTTCCAGTTTTATAAGGTGAATGCATTAGAACTGTGGCAACAATAAAATGGCCCAGTCATTGCAGTGAACAGCTTCTGTCTTTTTAGATACATAAAAATCTCTGCCTGTTTCAGCTGTATCTTAAATTTGTTCCTAACAGTTAAATCTTTCTAACTTCTTAAGAAAAACAGGAAATAATTTGTCCCATAATTCAGAACCGAAATTCAGATTTCAAATTCTGAAAGTTTTTTTCACTTTTTGTATGTAAGATAGGAAATATATTTGCAATTATAACTGAGACTAAATCCACGAATATTTTTTTAATCTGAGACATTGTGACATTCACTAACTCAAATTTAAGTTTAATAAAAAGTATGCTTTCTTGAGTAAGTTCTACTTACAGGAAACAGATGCTAAAAACGCTAATATGTTAAAACAGTCTTATTCACATAAATTATTATGTAGAAGTTCCTGTATTTTCTGAGAGTGTAACATTTTAGTTTGTTTCTCCCTGTCTTTGGTATTTCTTAGAGGGTATTTAAATTCACTTTTCACTTGGTAATATTCAAATGCTATCATAAAGTGAACAACAGTAAAATTTTTACACAGCTGGATAAGCAGCAGAATGTGATGGAAATATTCATAGCCAATACAGGAAAAAAGGATACAACAGAACATCAGTTAAATGTTCAGAAAATCTGAACAATTTCAGATTGTTCAACAGCCAACAATTTCTTGTTTAAATGTTACACTTTAACTGATTCCAGCTCTCTCAAAAACATTTAATTTTAAATACACTTGCCAATTCCATCCCATAATCCATAAATAAATTGCATTTTGCCTATGAAACTTACTATTTTTGAGAGCAAAAAATGTATTTATATTTGACTTATATTAACTGACATTACTAAACCCTGTGTTATCATGGTTTCTAAGATTCTAAAAAAAAAATTGCTGAGTAGAAATCACCATTTAGTACACAATTGTTTAGAGTATACCACTGTGAATGGAAAGATTATATATATGAAATATATATGAAAACTAGTAAGACATTCTGAATAATACAGCTTTAAGAAAAGAATGAATGTACCCATCTGTTAAGTCCTTCCTCTTCCTAAATTCAGTACTATTTGGAATTCAAGTTTTATTAAAGTTTGACAGCAACAAAATAGATAACAAAAATGAGAAATACTGCTTAGGAGCATATTTTTCCTTGTAAAAAATGAGCCAGAAACTTCTCTACACTCGTTTAGCAATGTAAATGTCACTTTGTTTCTCCAAGCGTTAAGCTGAGAATAGCTCCGGGGCTTACTTGTGATGCAGAAATGTCCCTGTAATCTACTTAGAAAACATGCAGAACATTAATAGAAACTAGAATCTTGGAACATAAACGTAGCATAAGAAAAATGATAATTACTCTGTGGCTTAACATTTAAAAAGAGAGCTAAGCATTGTACATCAGCATTTTTTTTATATAAAACAAGTTGCAGCACATAGATGAGCAGGAAGTCATTCACTTTAGAAACACAAATAATTTTGACATTATCATGTACAATCTTTTACACAGAAAAGAAGAAAGAGGCAGAGCTAGGGATTGTTGGAAGGCACCTGTTACCAATCACTTCTTTTCAGTTGTGTCTTCCCAACCCCTGCAGATACCCCTTCCTTTCCCTCTCCCCCAACAAAGCAGTTTTCTCCTTTTATCCACTAAGCTTCCATCCCTCATTAAACACGTACTGCCCTCCCCCTTATGACTCCAAAGCTTTTTATGAGCCTCTGAACTTCTCTCTACCTCTGTTTTTTTGCAGATGGCAGCTGTTGCTACTCTCCAGGTTCCTAAATCTAACACATTGTCTTTCTGTCCTAGGTTACTTCTAGTCAATCTTCTTTCAGCATAATTACAGCTAAGGGTAGTATTAGCCATACTTTAAAGTATGACTAATAATGAAAAACTCACCTGGAATCCTCACGGTCATTGCTGAGATGGAATGAAACTGGGTGTAGAGAATTTAGCAATGAGGGGCATTCCCCAAGGGGAATACAAAAGAAAGATAAACATGAGAAACTGCAGTAACTTACACAGGAGTAACTGGTCAAAGTAAGGTAAAGCACAGATACTTCAGGAGACCTTGTTTCTCCTCAAAAGAAGAAAAGAAGAATAAAAGCACCTGTCTTTTCTTTCACTTTTGTGGGCCAGGTAACGGGATAACTATTGAGAAGTAATAGGGTTTTTGTGTAGGATACTGACATGAGATGAATATGTGCAAGCACAGAGACTACTAGATTCTCAGACACTGGAAACATTAAAATTTTGGAACAATGTCACGGAATTGCAAATGCTTCTGATAATTCACGTGGCCATGTTTAAAGTATAACATTCATCAAGATTTATATAAATCCTTGGGAATCTTAGCCTGATCATTTATAGAAGCTCTCTGAAAAACTCTTAAGAGCCATTAACAAACTATGCATATCCTAATAGGACTAATTAGTAGCCGTACCTCCTGCTTGATCACATGGACTCTCTCCAATCTTACACACACTTGGAAAATGCATTTGGCAACCACTTATTAAAAAACAAAAAAAGAAGTCAGATTTTCTACATTTTAAAGATAATGAAATAACTGTTTTCTCTTCTCAACTTCACCTTTCTTTCTCATTTGTTCTTTTTCTCTATTCCTACTTACTACCTACACAATGCTGCCTTATGTTTGTCTCCTTTTCTTGCACCCCATCAGATCCTCTGTTTGCTTGGACAAAATAAGCTACACTTTTAATCTCATTCACATAAGAGCTCCAGCCTACTGTGACTTTTTCCCTCTTTTTTTTTCAGAAAATACAATATAAAAAAATATAAAATATCCGTTCTACAGTTCAAATAAAAAATAATTAGATTTTATTTTTAAGAGACTCACAGGACTTTGGAAAGGGGCCTTTTTCAGGAGACATGGATTAAAAATAAATGTAAATGTAAATTCTCAGAATGATACAAAGTGAACACATAATTTTTTTGTGAAACTACTTCCAAATTACAATCAGTTCATATATGAGGATGACTTAGAGAAAAGAGTTAATTTGTGTCTAGTTAGGAAAAATAAACACTAAGGAGATTTTCTTTTTGGGTTTTGAACTGAAACATTTAAGGAAAGAAGAATGGCTGTGATTAAGATACATTAGGACACGTGAACTCTTAACCTCTACCACAAACTCTGGGGAGTTTTGGGCAAACCACCATTTCTTTTATTGTGGTTGTTGCTTCTGCAAAACAGGGGTAGTGATACTTTTCTGCTTTAAGTTGTGAGGATAATATTTGCGAGGTGTTCAGTTACTGTGGTGAAGGTCAGAGAAATATTCAGTTACTAAACAGGATTATTTTGACATATTGTTAAGAAACTGTGAAAACCTGGAAAGGGAGAAGAGTTACATGGTAGTAAAAGAAAAATATTAGGTTTTCTCATAAATGGTGAGTTATACATCAGATTTGGAAAGCTTCTGACCTGCCAATTGGAAAATAAGTTCAACATAACAGTCGCTTAGGCAATTAGCATTTTAACATTAACCTGGTAGACTATTCTCAGCAGGAACAGCTCAATAATAGTTTTTATACTTTGACATGTTTTTAAAAGAATAGGAGCTTGCAATGGCTATCCTAAATAAATTTTAACCCGGTCTAGTTGAAGATTTGTACCAATTCAGGTACGCATGTTTAGACAGATTTAGCACTGAATTCAATTAAAGTGACACAACAATTTACTGACATAAGCTAACCGGATTTAAGTACACAAATAGCAATCAAACCCCATGTGTCTGTATCCATTTAACTGATTGATATCAAATAGGTTTATTTAAACTAGTACTACACATTTTCTACTTTGTCCCATAGCAGATAGCTGGAGCCTGGTTTCTGGTTGCTAACTTCACTTGAAGAGCTCTGGCACAGTAACCCATGAATGTGTCAATAAGCCAGGTGACTAGTTCAGCAAGTTTACATTCTATCACTTGTATGCACAGCTGCTAATGTACCACAAGTGCACAGATGTGTAAAGGAGATAAAATATCAGCAGGTTTTCATATCTTTCTAACCAGTATATAATATTCATGTCCTGATAACTAATCATGTCTGCATAAATAATTGTGTTATAGGAAATTAATGAGTATTATAAACAGCCTTCATTTGCACCATTTATGTCATAAATTTTACGCCTTTATTTCTTACTACAATAGTTTCACAATATTAGTTTTACTTTTATAGATTAAAATAAATACAATTACTGTATTGCCTGACTGCATTGCACACAGGTGATTTCAAGCAGTTTAAAAAAGAACTTAATGTAAATTAACTCCCTTATATCCATATAAACTGAAACTGATCTTAGCACTTAGAGGAATAACTATTTAAAGCCTTCTGTTGGTGTCTCTTACACCACTGTCTCATTTGTTTCTTTTCATGCGTCCTCGAGTATTTCTATTTAAAACATAAAAAGAACCCCTCCATTTGTTATACTTGCTCTGTTTTTTTTTTTCCAAAAAACAATGGATTATGAACGTCACGTTAAAAATATAAACAACAGTTTGTTAATTTTCAAGATTTTAGAAGTCAGTTTCTATACTCTGCACTTTGAATCGGAAAAGCTAAAATAAATAGATTTGATTGTGCACATTATTGGGTTTTTTTTGCATCTTAAATATCTGAAGAAATAGTACAATGCCATACATCAAAGCATAGCATATTTATAACCTCTTAAATGTAACCTCAGAAAATTATTACTAAAACTTCTTGCCAAACATCTGAGCGCTGACAGACTGCCCTTCCAAGTTTTCAGATGAAGTCTGCAAGCCAATGGACAAAGTCTAAAATTGCACATCTGATGTTCCAAAGTACTAACAACTGCATCAAGCATGTAAGGCAATAGAAAGGCCAAGATCGCAGAGCTCACGGTAAGTATTTCTTTTAGTCAAAGGCTGACTGTTGGAAGAGAAGGAAAAAAAAAACAGATAAAAGGAATCATGGATCAAGAGCTTCAACTAAAAATATTTAGTGGATTCATCCCACTTAACTTTAGCACTTAAAAGAGAACTGCACTTTGGTGCCTTTAAGTTATAGATTCCCATTATATGCACAAAAGGATGAAGTTTGGATGCAGAAAGGATGGCACAGAAGATTGGTGTGCTATACTCTACACAGTTTTGGACACAAAATGCCCTCTTTTTCACAGGTAAGTAATATTGACACATAAATATTTTTATGTGCTCTTTTCCTTGCTGGACCCTTTCCAAAGGTCATTCAAACTGCTAATGTAACAGACAACAATTCACTTTTGTGGTTTTCTTTTTCTGGACAGGTTAGGTTTCTGTTTAGTGATCTGAATGGTCCCAGTGCAGCATTAGAGATGTGCCAGAGCTGGTGCAAGAGGAGGAGAGAGAAGGAGAATCAGGAGCAAAGAGGTAAGACGTTGTTGTAGCTATTGGGTCAACTGGGGCATAAGGTATAATTTTATCTTGATTTATGCTTTGACGGAACATCCTTCTTACTCGTGCTCCCCTGACTATACAAAGACACTAGGGCAACAAGGGTCCACATTTGGGTGTATAAGGTAAGTGCCGAAGTTAGAGTGGGAAGAATCAAGACCGCAGTCTTTTTTGTGTGTGTGTGGTTTGGTTATCCACAGTTAAAGATAGAGGGTCAAAAGTGTAAGGTTCAGCTGATTAAAAAGAGAACCCAGACAAAAAATAATAATGCAAAAAAAATCTGGATTTGAAATATCCTTTTTTAAAAAAAAATGAACACTGTTTACTAGAAGGTTATTAATGGGAGACCCCATTGTTCCTCCAAACAATGTTTTATGTTCTTCTGATGGATCTGGAAAAACAATTAAAAACCCTACTTTTTTTTTTAAAAAACATATCCAATTTCTTAGTCTGAAATCAGCTGAAAAATTTGGCTGTACTAACTGTACTTGCTATCATGCATTGAAGGGTTCACAAATGGCATCACAATACTGTGTACCCCAGTTCCTTCTGATAGCTCAAAGAGTGTAGCAGCACTGTGAAGGCTTTATTACGAACCTCTAAGAACATAATCTCAGCATGATCCTGGATACTGATCATTCATGATAATGCCATTGAACTCCCTCTCAAATAGTGAAGTTTGATTTATCCATATGAAGAAGATAAGAAGTTTTACTCTACCAGCCGAGTCTCAATGATCTAAATGAGAAACTAGATTAAAAAGTTCTCCACATTCATTTACTAATTAATTCAGAAAAAAAAGGAAATAGAAGGCCAAGAAACAATTAAGAATTTGGGCCAAGAATATAGCTTTAAAAAAAAAAAAAGCTTCAATTTTTTTCCTGTATGGGTGCAACCAACCTTTTAAGAATGTGTATAGTCAAATGACCAATTTTCACTTTAATTTCCCACAGCAAAATATAATAATCATCATCAAATTAGCTTAGTCTACGTAATTTGAAATAATGAACTATTTTATTACATGAATATATAGTGTAATTTTTTACTGTAATAAAACAGCTCACATAAGAGCCCTATATGAATTCTTCCAAGATTCAGACTTTAACTTTTTTCTTCCAAAATTAAAATACATGAAAAGGGAAGTAAGATTAAGCATGAATGTAAGTTCTTTATCTAAAAAGTGCATAAAATGCTATAATTACCTCCAAAGCAAGCATTATGAATCCAGCTGATATCACAAGGAGATAAAAATTAAAAAACCCAACCCCTCAAACTCTAACATTTCATTAAAAAGAGTTAATACAATCTGAGACCACACAGGCTGAAATACCTTAAGTCAAAACTGTATACTTACTGAAACACGTCACCGTAAGACAGCATTAACATTGTTTTGGCATTTTGCTTGTACTTTTAACATACCTAAATTTCAATTTATGTTAACTATGAATATCTTGGGTTTATCTGTTAAAGAATTCTAATGTTTTTACTTGCAAACACAAGGGCAACAAGGTAATTCCTAACAAGACATGACAGTTTAGTATGTGCAATGACTAAACAAGACTGATAGTAATCATATTACATGATAGCATGTATAGAACACATAAAACCATAATTCATATTTTTTCAAATTGCATAAATCTGTATTTACAGATTGAATGTTACTTTTATTTAAAAACACATACCTTGTCTAAATGAAGTTAAGTCTTTACTAACCCAAGATTAGAAAATTTGGATAGTTTTTTTCTATTAGCAGGGATAGTCACTGTGAAATTGTGATGTTTCTACGTATTTAACTTTTTTATTAAGATGGAAAAAAAATATATAGTTGAAGACTAATTCTCTGTAAACTAAGTTGTCCTATCCTGTACAAAGATTTCAATACATGAGATAATTGCCTTTTAGAGAAATCCATAAACTGTAAAAGTACTGTAAGAGGTCTGCATTAAAAGTAAAAAATAAAAGGCTGCATTAGGAATAAACAAAAATGACAAAAGTTAAACATACACAGACACTTGGTATTTTCACACCTTTTCCTAAAACAACTTTAGCTTGTTTTTGTATTTCTTAGGTTTTTGTGTGCATCGTACTCGCATTTAAAAATTTTCTTCACCCAAACGTGCAACTTCTAACGGTTCTTTTTCAGTACTTATATCCCTTTCTGCATAGGTAACTTTAAAAACATTATCAGTGTTAGGTAAAACAATATGACTAACATGGCCTATTTTTAACAGATGTAAAAGAAATTTGACAAAACTGTAATAATTTTGGAAATATGTGCTCAATTTCTTAAATCCAGGGTATGAGGAACATTCAAGATGAAGTCTGTTTTAACCTCAAGTTATTTATTTTCTTTTTTATAAAGCCTGCCTCACTCAGCCTTGCTTGCATCGTTGGCCACAGTTTGAAAATTTTAAGTGGTGAAATGACACAAAGAAGCAAACTGCTCTGTATTAGGAATAGTTTTTGAGGGTGGTCATAGGGGCTAAAGTTGTTTGGATGTAAATAATGTCACATGGCTTTGAGGCAGAAATTTTATAGTCTTCTTACAAAACATTGTTAGATTTTTACCTTTATTTATTACTTTCTACTGATTTTAATCAGCTGCAATGCGCATTGGTTGATAGGACACTATTAAAACTATGCACACAAGGCATAAGTACTTGAGAGCAAAACTACTTGGCAGCAGCACTACTTCTGAGAGAAGGCGTTAGAACAGGAAATTTTGAAAGAAATTAATTTGAAATTAGCCTGCCAAGGGCCTATCATACTGGAAATTCAGAAAATTCACTACATGTTTATACAATTAAGTCATGTTTCCTCAGAGTATTTTTCATATCATTAATACAATGATATGATAATGTATTAATATAATGATAAGGCTTATAAATTATCTATAAATCCTTTAAATGTTTTCTATTACATTAATAGAGACCAGTGGGTTTCATATAAACAGAAAATCATCAAAAACCAAAAGAAAAAAGCAAACCCAAATATAACCCAAACTGAACATTTGCCTTAGTCTCAGTCTTGAATTTGAAATTTAAATACATGATGTAGATACAGACATCAGAAATAAGAACTATCAAATGATCACTTCTAATGCAACTACAGATGATCCTGCCAGGTCAATGACACCTGCAGGTTACTGTAGGGAAGCATGTTCAATTACTCTCTTCTGTAATTAGATTATTTTAATCTCTGTGCATGGAACTTCACAAGCACTACAATCGATTCGGAATTAAATGCAAAAACTATTCTAGGAGGAAACTGCATGAGACAAACATGCAGTGCGATTCAGCATAGAAAGTAAACAAGAACTTGTTTTCTTTTTACTTTTATTTAAGGTGATGTTTCACATTTGACATCTGCACTCAGGAACAGAATTAGTACACTTTTCACTTAAGTTGAGGCTCACTTAAGACTCAGCTGTCAGTGAAATTGTTTTGATTTGGTTCTAACAAAAAAACAGTTTTGTAACTGGTCAGCAAAGACAAACTGGTTTGGACCAATTCACAACATGTCGTTTGGTTTACTGATCTAAGAAGGGAATTTGGGGGAATAGCAAAGAAAGGAGATAGAGAAGAACAGTTTTGGAGGTGGAGTGAGAGGACTGCTTCTTCCAAGCTCAAGATCAGAGCATCCCAACAGGTAGGAAGTCAAGGAAGGGTACCAGGAGACCTGCATGGTTAAACAGGGAACTGCTGGGCAAACTCAAGTGGAAGAGGAGGGTGTACAGATCATGGAAGGAGGGGCTGGCCACTTGGGAGGAATATAAGTCTGTTGTCAGAGGATGTAGGGAGGCAACTAGGAAAGCTAAGGCCTCCTTGGAATTAAACCTTGCAAGAGAGGTCAAGGACAACAGAAAGGGCTTCTTCAAATACATTGCAGGTAAAACCAACACTAGAGGCAATGTAGGCCCACTGATGAATGAGGTGGGGGCCCTGGAGACAGAGGATAAAAAGAAGGCGGAGTTACTGAATGCCTTCTTTGCCTCTCTCTATGCTGCTGGAGGCTGTCCTGAGGAGCCCTGGACCCCTGAGGCCCCAGAAGAAGTCAGGATAGAGGAGGAATCTGTCTTGGTTGATGAGGGCTGGGTCAGGGACCAATTAAGCAATCTGGACGTCCATAAATCCACGGGCCCTGATGGGATGCACCCGCGGGTGCTGAGGGAGCTGGCGGAAGTCATTGCTAGGCCACTCTCCATCATCTTTGCTAAGTCGTGGGCAACGGGAGAGGTGCCTGAGGACTGGAAGAAAGCGAATGTCACTCCAGTCTTCAAAAAGGGCAAGAAGGAGGACCCGGGTAACTATAGACCGGTCAGCCTCACCTCCATCCCCGGAAAGGTGATGGAACAACTTGTCCTTGGTGCTGTCTCTAGGCACATCAAGGATCATTAGGGGCAGTCAACATGGCTTCACCAAGGGGAAGTCATGCTTAACCAACTTGATAGCCTTTTATGAGGACATAACCCGGTGGATAGATGATGGTAAAGCTGTGGATGTGGTCTATCTCGATTTCAGTAAAGCGTTTGACACGGTCTCCCACAGCATCCTCACAGCTAAACTGAGGAAGTGTGGTTTGGATGATTGGGTAGTGAGGTGGATTGTGAACTGGCTGAAGGAAAGAAGCCAGAGAGTGGTGATCAATGGGACAGAGTCCAGTTGGAGGCCTGTGTCTAGGGGAGTCCCTCAAGGGTCGGTAGTGGGACCAGTTCTATTCAATATATTCATTAATGACTTGGATGAGGGAATAGAGTGCACTGTCAGCAAGTTCGCTGATGACACCAAACTGGGAGGAGTGGCTGACACACTGGAAGGCTGCGCAGCCATTCAGAGAGACCTGGACAGGCTGGAGAATTGGGCGGGGAGAAATTTAATGAAATATAACAAGGGCAAGTGTAGAGTCCTGCATCTGGGCAAGAACAACCCCATGTACCAGTACAAGTTGGGGACAGACCTGTTGGAGACCAGCGTAGGGGAAAGGGACCTGGGGGTCCTAGTGGACAGCAGGATGACCATGAGCCAGCAGTGTGCCCTTGTGGCCAAGAAGGCCAATGGCATCCTGGGGTGGATTAGAAGGGGTGTGGTTAGCAGGTCGAGAGAGGTTCTCCTCCCCCTCTACTCTGCCCTGGTGAGGCCGCATCTGGAATATTGTGTCCAGTTCTGGGCCCCTCAGTTCAAGAAGGACAGGGAACTGCTAGAGAGAGTTCAGCGCAAAGCCACGAAGATGATTAAGGGGGTGAAACATCCCCCTTAGGAGGAGAGGCTGAGGGAGCTGGGTCTCTTTAGCTTAGAGAAGAGGAGACTGAGGGGTGACCTCATTAATGTTTATAAATATGTAAAGGGCAAGTGTCATGAGGATGGAGCCAGGCTCTTCTCAGTGACATCCCTTGACAGAACAAGGGGCAATGGGTGCAGGCTGGAACACAGGAGGTTCCACTTAAATATGAGGAAAAACTTCTTTATGGTGAGGGTAACTGAACACTGGAACAGGCTGCCCAGAGAGGTTGTGGAGTCTCCTTCTCTGGAGACATTCAAAACCCGCCTGGACGCGTTCCTGTGTGATATGGTCTAGGTAATCCTGCTCCGGCAGGGGGATTGGACTAGATGATCTTTCGAGGTCCCTTCCAATCCCTGACATTCTGTGATTCTGTGACACTTCACAAAGTGCATGGATAGTCAGTTTTCTATGGAAATAATGGTATTAGAATGAGTGATAATGCAATCTCAGACAGGATAATTTAGAGGAGTTGCAGATTCCGTGAAAGGAATCTCCCCATCTCCTCTCTTCCCAGTCAGAGAATTGAAAGGGTATTTTCAGAGAACTATTGATATAATGACTCTATGATGATCTTTCTGAAAAGGTAACTGGCTATTTAGGTCCCATCGCTACGTATACATAACTTGTGTTGTTCTTCCTCACATTCAAAATTTTGGATTCCCTAATGCTTTATTTTCTCTGGAAATCATTAAGCAACTCTGGGGGATCATTTAACAGCTGCTCATAGTCAGCTTTTGGTTTTGTATCTTCAGTATTCTCTAGCTTCAGCAAACTTTCCATACTACTATTCACCCTTTTTCAGACCATTTGTGGACGGGACTCCTTTGGTAAACTTCATTTATTTTTATCCTTTGTTTCAGACATTTAATCTGCAGAAAGATTTTCTCTCATACTCCATGACATGTTACTGTCTTAAGATTGTTTAGAGAGAAATCTTGACAAAAGCCTTTTAGGAATCTCCATATAAAGCATTTATGTCTAAACGGCAAGACTTTGCATACTTTCAGATCTGAGAATGTATTCCAGAAGTACCCTGACTCCTTGCTTGGATGAAACTCAGATGAGTACAAAGAGAATTACCCTGACTCTTGTCTGGATGAAATCTGGGTGACTACCTCCTGTTTCCTCTTCCCAAATCCTATTTTGGAGTTGAAAAGAAACTCAGATGTGTGTAGTGGAAATGAATTGCGCAATGATTTGTCCAGGTTTTTGGTCTTAGCGACTGGGGAGCAGGGAGAGATCCTGCAGCATATTGTGGCACATGCAGGCCTTGCATATTACATGTGTATAAACTTCATCACCTTTACCTAAATACTTGTTAAACGCTTGAAAATGCTAAACAGCTTGCAAGGCATGTCTGTTGCATGCATAAGAAAAGAAAGAACAGTGAGACTAAGTCAACAGAAAGAATTTAGCAACTCAGAGTACAACTGCGAGCCTCCTGGGTGTCCGACAGACATGATCACCTGTGTTTCTGAAAACCACAGACAGGAAAAACCCAACAAATCAAACCAAAGTACACCAATTTTTTCACATGGTTTAAGGCTAAGGAGAGAGAAAACAGGAAGATTACCTCACGGTGACTTAGAAGTCTCTCCAAATCTGCTGCCATTTGATTCTTGACACGCAGCAAAGCTGTCTTTTCTTTATTTAAAAGACTGGTAGAAAGAGGATAGGAAATGCAGTAATAGCAACAGATAATCTCTTTTAATCTTGTATTCTGGCTGAAACATGCATTTTCTAAAGCTGAATACTGGCAACAATGAAAATCTGCTCACATAATTGTATCAAGTGATCCTTCTCTATGTTCAAGCATTGATTTTTTTATAAATGGGCCTGAATGCACCAATACATACAAAATCTTATTTTCGTCAAACAGAAACATTATTCAAAATCTCCATAAAATAAGGTTTGGGGTTTTTTTTTGATTCTCTGAAGGGTAATTTAAATTATCAAAACCTTCTATTATTATCTCTTGGTTTCTTCTAGGCAAAATGAGCTCACTTTATAAGCAAAGTAAGGCTCCTTATATCTACAATTCTGTATCAAAATGTGAATTTCTTTGTCATATGCATCACTAGTAGCAGCACACACTGTTCTCTCAATATCACTTATTTTGATACTACTGTATTTAGAATTTTGAAAATAACAAATGCAAGGAAGAACACCATACAGCCCTCCCTTGTAGCTGTGTAGTTTCTGCAGAAATTGTAAATGTATTTTTGCCATTTTTTATTTTAAATTCCAGGAGAGTGCATGGGATCAAGTTTGGCTTGTGAGCCAAGCAGGAAAACTGTTTTAGCATGAAGGCATGCTTTTATAGCACAACATCAAGTTTAACTTTAATTGTTCTTTGTTTTCATAGTTACAGAATATGAACATTTGAAATGTTTAGCATACACATTCTGATTCTAGGCAGCAATTCTAACATAATTAAATGTATTTTCATATTTAACCCCCACATCAGTTTCCAACAATAAACTTCAGACTAATGCATACATAATGCCAATATATAATCTAGTTTGTTAAAACAGCCACAGAGATTTTCTTGGAAGACCACTGTTATATATGCCATTATCGTGACGTAACTAAATAGGTTGTACAATGTAAACTATAACATAAATCAACAGCTATGCAAAATTCAATTCTGCATGTAGAGTGCAAATATGTAGTACTGAATAAAGGTCAGGAGTTCAAAAGAAAATGTATTAAAATTTTATAAATGGAATGGAGCAATTACATATATTGCAAACACAAATTATTTAATATTCCCAGTATTTAATCCTGAAATGATCAACAAAATAAATCAACCTTTTATTTAATTGGCTGTGTATCATCCGTTTGTTTCAAATAAGCAACATCATCCTTTGCCCTGAAGATTTTCTGGCAGTTCCTTGCAAGCTCTGTACTGTAAATTATGACTGTCGATTCCTTCTAGGCATTCATTAATTCTCAGAAAAATTGTATGCTTTGGCCAAATTACTTAGTTGTCTGAGTTATTTAAAAGGAAAGTAGTAACATTTATGAAAAAAATGCGAGGATATTTTAATATTTTCAAGAGTTATTTTCTGCGACATTTTTAATCATGACGAAATTGCTGTACTATTTTTTTTCCTGGGTTCATATGTTATAACTTACTGATATGTCAGTTTTTCTGGATTTCTGTACTTTCTAACAGCATAAACCAATCCTTTTAGAGAATGACTCACAAACTTATTAGAGAAGCAATAATAAAGGTTCCTTTATGCCTTAAATAGTGTACTGAATAAGCATAAACATCAGCATTCATGACTAAACCAGAAGTTTGTGTTCAAGGTTCAATTGCATCTACAGAGCAGAACCTATTCTAGTTATTCCTTCTGAAACAACATGACATGACTGATCTATGTGGAGCAGTTCTAATTTTCTTTGTTTATGGTCAAATATAGTAATTAGACTGCTATGTCATTCAGTAGCACTTGACGTGTTGCCTGTCATACATACGAATATAGATGTACTAAAGCACGTGCAGACTTCAGATTCAGTAGTTTTGCAATAGTTATGCTTTTTAATCATTGCAGATAGAAGGAAATAATTCAAATACTTCTCAAAGAATACTGCAAAAGAGGCCTATATACACTTAACAGAGTGAAAAAGCAGAGTTACCAGACACAATGTTAATAAATTCACACCTGTAATGACCAAGTAAAGCAGAAATACCTTTATAAGTTCAATTTTGGGAAGAAGACTGACTATTTCAGTCCCTGTTATGAAACCGTTCTGAACGGGCATCTTAGATATCAGCAGTCAATGAGGTTCTAGCTTTAAACTACCCTAGACTTTCATCAAACAGTAGTTTAAACTAATCCAGTTTTAACTGGCAGTGTAACAAATCAGAGAACAGCTTTACAGTTTGCTTCAGCTGGCCTAAGTGAAAACTGTTGCTGAAAGATCATCCTTCCCTAACCACATACTGGTAGCTCCTCTTTGTGTTGGTACTAGAAAATTTGTGACCGCATGCGTAGGTCACTTTACTGATCCGGACGGAAACTGGAGTCTTTTTAAAGGTTATCTTTCACATGGATCACCAAAACAACTTGATTTACCATTTACAGTGGAAATTCACAGCTGAAGGTAAAGATGAGGCTCCTCCATTTGGTGACTGAGTGCCTTAACTGTCTTACTATGATTCTGAAACCACGATCAATGAGTCTAGACAAACCAGCTTCTCGCACCTGAGCTCAAGGGCTATAACTTTCATCTGAAGAAACAGGATCTTCTTGACCATCTTTAACTAATCATACTTTTAAGTTTTCGTAATTCAGAGATGTATTAAAGTACTAGAGTACTAAACATTAAAAGAAATCTTCCAATGAGTTGTTCTGGAGTGAAAACATGTGAACACTTGGGAGAAATGGACTCTGTTGAAATGATCTAATACCCCCAGAGTTATTTAACAGCCCAAATGGCTGTTTTTACACTGCAGGGCAAGTGTAGACCATGCTGTGCTTCACAGTCCTGGTCACTGACTGCTCCATCTTGAGTGTGGAGAAGGTGTCCTTTGTGATACATCATATAATCATGGCCCCAAAACTCCAGGCTGGAGAATTAACTGAAAGGCAGTGCAGCTCCTGCTTTTCCCATGTGCCTGTGTTTCCAGAAGAAACCAGAATGTCTGGGAGGAGATCCAGTTTCATTCCATCATGCTTTCAAATCCTAGCCAGGTATGAATCCAGGTACCAGGAATGCAGGACTTACCATGGAATACACTTGTCATATACATACACATAGCTCATAGCAACCACTGGCTTGTTTTGATTTACTTTACTCAGGATCTAAAGCCAAGGTAGGCTGCATATCATAAGTAAGACAATTTTAAGTGACTTTATTTTTCTGCAGAATGGGGACTAACATTTCCCAGTCTCAGACTCTTAAAGCCTTTTCAATTTGGGCAATTAAGCCATCTTTTAAATCTCTGATTTAAGTATACTAGCTACTATCCTGTTTAGAAGCTTCTGTTATTAGATGTTCTGGATAATATGCTTATGCTAGACACACTAAATAAACATGGGTTTATATATTACTGTTTTTTATTATTACTTCTATTCAGTTTGAAAAAAGTAGGTTTCTTTTTCAGTGAACCCTGTACCCCAAATAGGACTGTGCCTTTCTCTTAATTTCATGTTACAGCATGATGAAGTTTAAAACCGAAGTCCAAGCTTGAGTTATTTTTTGCATTTTATGTTCCTATACAAATAATACCATCAAAAAAATCAAACATAGAAATAGTATATGTGAAGGTTTTGTACATAAAACAATCTATAATGTAGGCATGTAGCATAGCTATCCCTTCTCTGCAAATTACAGATGAATAGCTCAGAGTAGACAGCTAATTTTTAAAGTCTAAGTCAAATTTTATTTTTAAGTCATGCAGTTAGAAAGGGAGGTATAAAAAACTCTGCAAATACAAGTTATTTAGAAGACAGAATATATGAAAAATTTGTGATCTCTCATTGTGCAGCTAAATAACCACAGATCAGATTTTTAAAGGCATTTAGGAGATGCTTAATGATTTCAATTAGAGTGCTTTACATGGCTTAAGAACTCATTTGTGTAGTGTCCAAATCAGAAAAAAATTACTTTCTAAATTGTAAAAAAACTCCAAACCCTAGCAACTTTTAAAAAGTTGTAATACATGTCAGAAAATGTTCATCTGTAGCAAAAGGAAATATATTTCTACACCTTTTTTTGAGCATTTCTCAGGTAAATTGCAGTAGAGTTTGAACAGATGATGCATATTTCACAGAATGGTAATGTTGTCATAAAAAGCTCACTGCCCATTCTGTGATGGGAAAAACTCAGCTAACACTGTATGCTGAGCTTTATAATGTTTGGATGGCAATTAGAGAACCCAAAATGTTTAGGTAAGAAACCTTTCAGCACATAGCTTCTTAGTGAGCGAAATCTTTGTACTGCTTCTAGATTTGCCACACATTTAGGCTTTTGAGGAGGTTTGCTTTTGGGTAAGTGAACCACTTTTAAAACCAGCCATCAGTATTGAGAAATTTGAGTAACTGAATTTAAAATAAATACCCTCTCTTTATGAATGAAGTCCTGTTTAGTGTCTCCAGTTATTTATAAACCTGGATGTTTTTAGCAGAAAATTATGTACTAAAACTACAATTACTTCACTACTCACATAAGAATGAAATTCAGACATTTGTTTTCCCACAGCATGACATAGTTACAAGGCATTTCTTTTCAAAAGAAGTGCTAAATGTGGTGTTTTCATTTCTGGTTAAAGAACTGTGTGCTAGAGAGGTTTCTTTATAGTATGAAGGAGTCATCCTCAAACATACCACTGCTCTTATTAATCATCACTATTTACTTTTATTAACGAGAGTGCTATGTGGACTAACTAAATGAGAGGTTACTTAACAGAATATTTTGATATATGTGGACCACCTATAAATTCAACCTGCAGATGCTCTGTCACTCAAGACCAGAGGTTTTGTATCTGAAGCGTATCTGCAGGTGCATGGCTCAGTGCAGAAATTGTTCTGCTTCCAGGACCACCTCAGCTCTCCCCAGGGCCAAATGCCAGCACAGCCTGTGGCCTGCCTGGGAGAATTCTAAGGGGATGGGGAGTGGTAGTGAACATACACGCAGGCAACATCTGACAGAGCTTCAATTACCCCTAAACAACCTCTCCTTTTATCTTTGAGTGGTAATACACTCGGTGTCTTCACACTTGACTCTAAGCAGCAATGTCACGCACCTGTAATAACCTGGAGATGGGTCCCTAAGTTGTTCATGCAAATAACTAACAGTAATGACAGCTGCTCAGCTAAGCATTTGCCCCAACCACAACAGCTCTTGCAGTTCTCAGTGAAGGCATAGCTAAAGATCCACAGAGCTGTGTGAAAGATGTCTGGAACAGACACACTTCTCAGCAAGCCACCAAAGTAGCTCCAGGTCTGGTGGAATATACTACTTTAAGGCCTTGATTCAGCCTGGTACCTATTTTGACTATTCCTCTCTGTTCAAGGAGAGGTTGGATGGGGCTTTGAGCAACCTAGCCTAGTGGAAGATGTCCTTACCTATGGCAGGGTGTTGGAACTAGATGATCTTTAAAGATGATCTTCCAACCCAAACCATTCTATGATTCAGTTTGACAGCTATTGACACAGCAACTTTGAGTACTATTTGAATAGTCCTTCCAAGCGAGGAAGACATTTTGATATGGAGGGTCTGAAAGACAGCCTTAGCTCTATGATGCTTAAGGATGAAGGCATGTAAGCTGCTCTAGTTAAAGTAAACTTTGAAGACCATGTTGGAAGGAAACTTAGATGGATCTGCAGGACTTCTCGAAAGTATTATATCAAAATGATCTGCCTGAATTTGTCCCACTCCTCTTGTGGAAATAACTGCTGTCATAAATGACACTTTAATGGAATGATGTAATGTGCAGAATCCTGAACACAATTGTTGCCTGTCAAGGGACCACATTATAAGTCATTTTAGGCCATTTTGCAAAAAATCAGTAAAAATATGGCATAAGAACACCCACAGCCCAAAGTAAGGAGATTGCTGTCATAGATAGCCTTCCTCATAGTTGCCTTCCTCTTGTGCTGATTTCATCAAGACTGTCTATTTCATCACAGAATCAAAACCACATCCAATAGCAACCAACAGCCTTCTCAATAGACAAGGAAATGCAAAGCACTGCAGGTTGCTGCAGAACATTTATAAGGTTGCAAGAAAATACTGACTCATCATCCTGGGAAATCTGCTGGAACCTAACCACCCTAGGAATATGTTCTAAAAAGATTATTGGCTGTCATCACTGTGCACAGAAGCCAATTATGGATTAAGTCTAAAAAGGTAAATTCACTTGCAAATTAGTCCTTGCTGATCCCTCCACACTCAATTTAAGTGAGAGGTCATAGAGAACACTGGCACTGATAACACAGATACGACTGCTCTACTTAGGGAATCCATGATTTACATAATGCAGAACTATATCTCTTGATGAGCAGATGAGATAAAAACACAGCACAAAAAGAACACTCCTCCACCATAGATTCTGCACACTAAACACGAAGGAAGGAAAAGCATGATCGAGCATAGGGTAGCTGTAAAGATAAAACTAAGTATTCAGTCTTGATTGTCAGGGTGCAGGCATATCAACGTTATGTTAATTTGTCTACAATCTAGTACTCAAATATGAGATTAAAAAATATATATTCAGAACATCACTAGTATTTTTAAACAATAATTTGAACACTATTTTTCTGTTAGCTGGTAGTTGTGAAATTGCTTTTTGAAAATAAAACTAATGCATGTATTTTATGTAAAATTAAAAAAAAATAATAAAGTACTTTGTGTAACTGTAGCATAAACTAAACCTCAACTTGAAGAGGCTACTGCAGAACTGCAGTATTACCTATTAATTATAGGTAATGGTTGAAAAAAACATTTCATTTTGAAATGGCTTTACAAGTATTAACTTTTTGCCTTAGCTCTGAGGTGATACAAAGAAACCAGGCTTCAAAAACCATGTTTAGTGTTTCCATGATCACTTTTCTAATAGCACCAACATTATCTGCAGAATTTAGGGCCCTTCTTGAGGAGCATTAATTCTCTGAACTCATCCTCTCAAAAATATTCCACACACAAACCAACAATATGTTCTTTAATAAACTAAGAAAAACAGATAAGAACAAACTAAATCTTTTGATCCAGCAGAGCAGAGCTTCACTTGGCATATATTTGGTAGGGATTATCATTAATTTACTTAAATCCCATTCTGATTCAGTTCTAGAATAGCTGGCAGATAGACTGGTCCACAAAGTAATCTGAAATCACCTAAAGGATATTTTAATTTAAAACTGTCATCAGCAGATTCCAAAAGGCTATCCTCATGACAAAAGACTGCTGGAATGTAATGGTTCTCTGGTTAGAAATCCCTTCCTCTAAGCTTCCTCTCACTTATGAGAAAGCAAAGAACCAACATTACCAGTTTTATACCAGATTTCTCCTGTGCTCCAGGGAACATCAGCTAACAATTTAGGACATTTGTTTTAAATGTGGAGTTACGAATAACAAAATTAGGGGCTACAGATATGTACCAAAAGCCCTAAGACATCAGGCTGTTTCCAAGAATTTCACTGGCCTATGAAACTATGGCAAAATTGAGACGAACTTGTGATACGGGATTAATAGTTATTTTTAGTTTACAAGGAATATTGGAAACTACAGGAAAAAACTTCTTACCAAAACATTTGATGTGCAAAGTGTTACTTTTTTGCTGCTAAACCATTAAGGATAAAAATATTTTTTTGTCAGACCATGCTTTCATTTACAGAAACACGGACTAGTGGTGAGCACACCCCAGCTCACCACAGCAGAGTATTGCTGGTATGTTTACCATGAATGCTTGCAATGTGGTGCAGATCCGTTTTCTTCTTTAACCGCAGGCACTTTAAGAGGCCAAAAATTCCCTTTGTAGTTAATGAAGAGTAACAGACATCTCTAGCAAATGACTCACTCCTTCCAAAATCTGAATTGCTTTTTGGAGAAGCCACTTCATCGATGAACTACTAAGGAAAGCTGACCTGACTAACTTCCTAATTTAGGTGCCTTAATTTGTAGGCTAAATTTATGAAGAATATCTGGGCATACAGATTATTTGTAATGAGCCGTAAAAACCTCAAGAGGATCAATGCTAATAATGCATTTCAGTTCTTATATATTTTAAAGGCATGAAACATATACTTTCAGAAATGACCTCACCTATTTACTCCCTTTTTTCCCTAGCTTTTGAGAGACTTTTGGACTACTATGTGAATAATTAAAGACGTTTTCATGTTACCATAATCTAAAAATTTAATTTGCTAATGATCAATTCTTTGATTTTTTTTTCACAATTGGAAAGTAAGGTCCTGCATATGTAAAGAACATTGTGATTTTTCATCTCCTGGAAAAATATAATTTACCTTTGAAGTTTTTCTTATAATATATCAAGTCTAGGAAAATATTAAAAACACTTGATTGTGGAATAAAAAAAGATTGATTTTTACTGAATCAAAGTTAAGCCCAATGAAAGATATCTTGTGAGGAAGTATGAATGAATATTTCAGTTTATTTAAAAATGTACTGATTTATGTATAGAATTACTTGGATAATAAGTATTTTTAGGTATTCCTCAAGGCATAACAAATACTATCCCAAACCATCAAAACACTCTGAATAGATACATATGTAAGGCAGTACGTAGGATAAAGTACTTAGCCATAGTGAGTCCTACTTTTTCTATTTTCATTGCTTCAGCAGATTTGTTGGTAAAACCCTGTATTTTTCATGTAATTGCTTCATAATACAATCACATTAATGCTTCACAATTGTTACCATATGCATTTCCTAAACCAAGATTCCACATAAACACCTAATAGTTAAAATGCTAAATCTTCTGTAGTGCAGTGGGACACAGCTATCAACTTCCTTAAAAATCAAGGCGCAGGTTATTTTATAGCAGCTTACTTGGGAACCAGCTGCTAAACATAGTTTATGAAGCTATATGACGGTGGGAAGTTGCTCAGTGGTCAGAGAGTTCTGACAGCTAGATACAACAGCAAATCAGAGAGTCTCCAGTAGAGGAAGTCTGCACGAGTTATGCCCAAAATACCCTTTGCTAGTGGACTAGTCTATTATTTTTCTCTGATTTTATTTCTTTATTTTTACTTTTGTACATCTGGTGTGTCAGTCTTTCCTTTTACTCTTCTGAACTTTCCTCTACTTCACGAAAGCTCTTCTCAACTCCGAAGTCACTTTAAACCTGACTGTCACTGCTGCTTTTCCAAACCTAAAGCCTCTTTTTCTGACAGTATGCAAGAAATCACAGATGCTACAGTTCCAGCATAAAGACTGGACTTAGTCAATGACGGAGTATCAACATCTACTTCATGGCCAACAACATAATTGTTTTCTAATGATAAACACATAAGTGATTTTGCTTTCAGTTTAAAATAGAGAATCAGTGATTTTAATTACCTGATATCTTTTTCAAGTTGTGTAATATGTTCTTTCTGTAGACTTATTTGAGAATCTCTCTGTTGCACAGTTTCAATGAGGTATTTGTACGGCTGTTGTACTTGACTCAACAAAGAATTTGCTCTGTCAAGCTGCCAAAAAAAAGAAATATTACTACTATAAATTTTATAATTTATAAAGCACAATTGCTTAATTATTATTGAATTATTATTACCAATTGCATAATAACATAAACCCCAAACTTGTTATTTTGTAAAAAAAAATGAAACAAACTACCCTCGAATTACTATCTAGTACACCATCCTCTCACTTTTCTGTTCTAATTATATGATATTTTCACAGCAATCATGCTTCCGCTTTCTACACTTCCCTAATATGCATTTTCAAGAGTTTTAATGTAACAGCTTCCACTGATGAAAAAAATTAGTATAGACAAGGCCTCTGTTTATTCACCTTATTGACCACAAGTGACTTCTTAAAAACAGTATACTATTACAATGGAATTTTCAGCACAGAAATGGAATCTTAAAAACACAGTAATAATGGAAGAAAAGTCCCCTTTCCTCTATCAATTACTGTATATGAACCGTGAAATCCAACAGGATGTTTACAAGAATAGTATAAAATAACTGTCATACCCATAAGTAGGAAATAATCCTTTCTAGCCCTATTCCCTGAAAAAATTAGTATCACTAGGTCGAAAAAGCTTGCATGATATGGCTTGCATCTTGAGCAATATAACAAGATCATTCACTAAAATATGTACAGAATTAAGATCACACATCAAGATTTAGCAGTTTCAGCAGTCAAGAACACCAACTAGATTCTTTAAAAAATAAAATAAAATCTTTATAGTTTGGATAAAACAGGTCTAATAGAATGAATTCAATGGAAAATGGTTAAGCTTTCCAATTAGTTTATAAAATTTCTCAATAGATTAAACAATCTGCATTTGCCAAATCAGACTCAGAAGCCAGTTGTTCTATTTTGTGTTGTTCCAAACAAGCAGGGAAAAAAAGAAAAACCCTTCCTAGAACTAGCCCATTTAAATATTTCAGGACTTTCCTAAAATCAGATTTTTCTCCTATTCACAATTTTGAAAACATGAGACTGTGTTTCCCTCTTTCTCTGATTCCATTATATTTTTATTGGAGTTTTATTTCTGCCCTCTCTACTCTGTCAAATGTGCAAAGAACTTCAAATGTAATGGTTCACATTTATTAAAAAACAGAATATAGACAAAACTTTGCTTTCTCACCTTACTGGCCTTACTAAAAGGGGAGTTAATTCCACCTCATGTTTTAAAAAGTGAAATGAGAGACAAGAATATTGCACTTCTTCAAATTAATGCAAATCCTTAAGTATTATTTAAATACATTAGTTCCTTCAGGAAATACCTATTCTAGTCTACAGTGAAATTCCAAGTTTATTGTAGAGAAGTAAAAAGAAGAGGCAATCATCTTCTTGAAGAAACTAATTATCTTCAATAAATTGATAAGCAAGTAAAAAAGCTATTGTTTTACTAACAGTACAAGCCATCAAAAAAGATCTCTTTCAGGAAGACTATTTAGAGAGTCTTGTCATGTAGTTTACATGACAAACAGGCAATTCTAAGACTTGGAGTACTAATCTCTAGGATGGTCTAAAACTTGCAATATAAAACCTTGAGGCTGCCATTGTAGAAGAAAATTAATCCAACTGATCTTGTTTGGAATCCTGTTCTTGATAGCCTAAGAACTTTCAAACGATGCTGTCATCACAGTGTGAAGTTCCTCGTTGTTTTCACTGATAAGAATTAAAGTACTTCAGTGGGAAAGGACAAGTAAGGTTGGTTTGATGCTGCTAAGTCATCTGCTAACTTGCTAACTTTACCAGCTAAAAAAGTATGGTTCTGTTACGAAAAAGGCTATCCCTTCCCTCTCGATGGTGGTGCTTTGCTGCCTTTTTGATTCTATAAACTTAAAAGAGGTTGTCATTAAACTGTAATCCATTAAGCATTAAATGCATTTAATGGATCAATTTAACTAATATACACATGGACATTTATTATTTATCCCTGAATGGACGTCGCTATCAAGCTGAAGGATTTAATCATTGTTCAGCTTGATCTATACTCTCGCTTTCAGAGTGAGAGGTAAACCTGCTTTTGGTAAAAATGTTTCAATCGAGGCATGCAAAAAGCACAAATACAACATCATGATGAAGGCTTGAAAAAGTCATTCAGCAGCAAGCCAAATATATCAGCTTGGTAAATCACTTTATTTAGGATATCACTTTTACTGTATACTGAGTCAGTATTTGCTTTTTAAGTCACCGAAAGACCACAGAAGGCTAATTCTAGACACAAGAGACTGTCTTTGCATCAGTTCTGGCACTGTTGTTCAAAATCTCTGCAAAGTGAATTAATTCCAAAATTTAGATTGGACACTAAATGTAGTAATTGCAGATCACTACTTTGCAGAAGCTGATCTATAGCCTTCTACTTACTTAAACTAAGAGTAATATGACATGAGTTACAGAGGTAATAAACTGATCATCACTAGCTGAGGATCTTTCTTGAATCAGGTCATGAGAATTCCTTTATTCTGTTTGTCCTAGACGTGGTCAACAAACCTTCTGTAGTATGAAGTAAGTCTCAATACCTACTTTAACACTGCGGATCACTGCTATACAAAGCAACAGAAAGAGGACTTTAAGGGAAAATTCTTTTCTAATGCTGTATGACAGACCTGAAAATAGATAGGATCCTGCAGTTAAATAAAGCCTGACAAACTATAACGGGACTAACTGAAGACTGACAAGTTTTTTCAGTAGCTGAGCTTTTCCATAGAGTTCCAACTTTCAAGCAGGCACTTTATATCAGACTTTCATCATATTAAAGAAATTATGGAGAAGTCAATATTTTCTTCTTGGTAATGCGGGACTTTCCCAGAAGATCAGTATGATCAGGTGGCTGAGCTGCAGGAGGCAGTGAGGAGGCTGTGTAACATCAAGGAGGCTGAGGAGTTGGATAACGGGGTCCAAGTGCAGTCTGCAGTGGCCCCACAGTCCGTGGCCAAACAGCCGAAAAACCCCCCAGCGGCACACACAGAAGGAAGGGGGGATAAAACTGCAGAAGAATGGAAGGATGCAAAGGCAAGGGCTAGCAGGAGGAAGACTTCCCCCGAAGCCTGAGGTGCCCTTGCAGAACCGCTTCAGTCCTCTGCAGTCTGAGGAGGAAAGACCCGCTGCCAGTAAGGCAGCCCAGTGCGCTCCCCATATAAAGACCAGTGCTGCCAAGAAAAAGCGATGGGTGATAGTGGTAGGTGACTCTCTACTGAGAGGCACAGAGGCACCCATCTGCCGACCTGATGCGCTCTCTAGAGAGGTGTGCTGCTTACCGGGGGCTCGCATCAGGGATGTCACTGAGAGACTACCAAGCCTAGTAGAGCCCACGGACTATTACCCGCTGCTGCTGTTTCACGTGGGCACCAGTGATACAACTAAGAGCAGTCTGAGACATATCAAGGAGGACTGCAGAGCCCTGGGAGCAGTGGTAAAGGACTCTGGGGACCAGGTAGTTTTCTCATCAATCCTCCCAGTCAAAGGGAAGGGGACCAAAAGGGACAGTTGAATTCAGCAAATCAACACATGGCCACAGGACTGATGCCACAGCCAGGGGTTTGGCTACTTAGACCACGGGACTCATTTCAAGAAACCTGGTCTACTGGCAGTCAACAGGGTCCATCTATCAGAGAAGGGGAAGACCATCTTGGGTCATAGGCTGGCCAAGCTGGTAAAGAGGGCTTTAAACTAGAGTTGCCAGGGGAGGGGAACCTCAGTCCATCCCAGTTCAGCCAGTCCGATGCCAGGGCCAGCAATAGGTGCCCAGAGACTGGGGAAGGATGGCAGGTCAGCAGGAGAGCACCGGAAGAGCAGCAGAAAGGAATTTCAGGCAGTAAGTCAGCTTCATTGGGGACCCAACTGAAATGCTTCTATGCAAACGCACGGAGCATGGGGAACAAACAAGAGGAGCTAGAGACGTGTGCATACCTGCAAGGCTACGACCTTATTGGCATCACAGAGATGTGGTGGGATGGCTCTGATGACCGGAGCGTTGGAATGGAGGGATACAGGCTTTTTAGGAAGGACAGACAGGGGAGACGAGGAGGGGGTGTTGCGCTCTATGTCAATGATCAGTTTGAGTGCATGGAGCTCTGCCTGGGGATGGAGGAGGAGCTGATGGAGAGCTTATGGGTCAGGATTAAAGGGAGGGCAGGGACGGGAGACATTATAGTGGGCATCTGCTACAGGCCACCTGACCAGGAAGACCGAGCGGATGAGGCCCTCTACAGACAGATAGATGTAGCCTCACGTTCACAGGCCCTGGTCCTCACGGGGGACTTCAACCACCCCGATATCTGTTGGAAGGATAACACAGCTGGGCACAAGCAATCCAGGAGGTTCCTGGAATGCGTGGATGACTACTTCCTTCTCCAAGTGATAGAGGAGCCAATGAGGAGAGGTGCCGTGCTGGACCTCTTTCTCACCAACAAGGAGGGGCTGGTGGGGGACGTGAAGCTCAAGGGCAGCCTTGCCGGCAGCGACCATGAAACGGTGGAGTTCAAGATCCATAGGGCAGCAAGGAGGGTGTGCAGCCAGCTCACCACCCTGGAAGTCAGGAGAGTAGACTTTGACCTCTTCAGGGACCTGCTTGGGAAAGTCCCTTGGGATAAAGCCCTGGATGGAAAAGGGGCCCAGGAAAGCTGGTTAGTATTTAAGGACCACCTCCTCCAGGCACAGGAGCGATGCATCCCAACAAAGAGGAAGGCAGGCAAAAATGCCAGGAGGCCTGCATGGATGAACAAGGAGCTCCTGGATAAACTCAGGCACAAGAAGAAAGCCTACAGAGGGTGGAAGCAAGGGCAGGTAGCCTGGGAGGAATACAGAGAAATTGTCCGAGCAGCCAGGGACCAGGTTAAGGCCAGCTAAAGCTCTGATAGAATTAAATCTGGTCAGGGATGTCAAGGACAACAAGAAATGCTTCTATAGGTATGTCAGTAACAAAAGGAAAACTAGGGAAAATGTGGGCCCTCTCCAGAAGGTAACGGGAAACCTGGTTATCCGGGATATGGCGAAGGCTGAGGTACTCAATGACCTGCTTGCCTCAGTCTTCACTGGCAAGTGCTCTAGACTCACCACCCAAGTCGCAGGGACTGGAAGGATGAAGAACTGCCCACTGTAGGAGAAGATCAGGTTCGAGACCATCTAAGGAACCTGAAGGTGCACAAGTCACAGAATCACAGAATCACAGAATCAACCAGGTTGGAAGAGACCTCAGGGATCATCGAGTCCAACCGTTGCCCCTACACCACCCTGTCAACTAGACCATGGCACTAAGTGCCATGTCCAGTCTTTCCTTAAACACATCCAGAGATGGTGACTCTACCACCTCCCTGGGCAGCCCATTCCAATGGCTAATAACCCCTTCTGTAAAGAAATTCTTCCTGATGTCCAACCTGAACCTCCCCTGGCGAAGCTTGAGGCTGTGCCCTCTTGTCCTATCGCTAGTTGCCCGGGAGAAGAGGCCAAATCCCACTTCACTACAACCTCCCTTCAGGTAGGTGTAGACTGCAATAAGGTCACCTTGGAGCCTCCTCTTCTCCAGGCTAAACAACCCCAGCTCCCTCAGCCATTCCTCGTAGGTCAGACCCTCCAGACCCTTCACCAGCTTGGTCGCCCTCCTCTGGACTCGCTCCAACACCTCAACATCTTTCTTGAAGGGCGGGGCCCAGAACTGGACACAGTACTCAAGATGTGGCCTCACCAGTGCCGAGTACAGAGGGACGATCACTTCCCTAGACCGGCTGGCTACACTATTCCTAATAGAGGCCAGGATGCCATTGGCCTTCTTGGCCACCTGGGCACACTGCTGGCTCATGTTTAGCCAGCTGTCAATCAGCACCCCCAGGTCTCTTTCCACCGGGCCGCTCTCTAACCACTCTTCCCCCAGCCTGTAGCGCTGCATGGGGTTGTTGTGGCCGAAGTGCAAGACCCGGCACTTGTTCTTGTTGAACCTCATGCCGTTGGTCTCAGCCCATCTATCTAACCTGTCCAAATCCCTCTGAAGGGCCTTCCTACCCTCCAGCAGATCGACACTCCCACCCAGCTTGGTGTCATCTGCAAATTTACTGAGGGTGCACTCAACCCCTACGTCTAGATCATCTATAAAGATATTGAACAGCACCGGCCCCAGAACTGAGCCCTGGGGAACACCGCTAGTGACCGGCCGCCAGTTGGACTTTGCCCCGTTCACCACCACTCTCTGGGCTCGGCCATCCAGACAGTTTTTAACCCATCGAAGAGTCCACCCATCCAAGCCCCGGGCAGACAGTTTGTCCAGGAGGATGCTGTGGGAGACAGTGTCGAATGCCTTACTGAAGTCTAGATAGACTACATCCACAGCCCTGCCCTCATCTACTAAGCGGGTCACTTTGTCATAGAAGGAGGCCAGGTTGGTCGAGCAGGACCTGCCTTTCATGAATCCATGTTGGCTGGCCCCGATGCCCCGATTGGCCTGCATGTGCCGTGTAACGGCACTCAGGATGATCTGTTCCATCAAAGTCCATGGGACCTGGGGAGGTGCATCCACAGGTCCTGACGGAACTGGCGGATGAAGTTGTTAAGCCATTATCCATCATTTTTGAGAAGTCATGGCATTCTGGTGAAGTTCCCACTGACTGGAAAAGGCCAAACATAACCCCCGTTTTCAAGAAGAGAAAAAAGGAAGACCCGGAGAACTACAGGCCAGTGAGTCTCACCTCTGTGCCTGGCAAGATCATGGAGCAGATCCTCCTGGAAACTATACTGAGGCACACGGAAATCAAGGAGGTGATTGGTGACAGCCAACATGGTTTCACTAATGGTAAATCATGCCTGAAAAATTTGGTGGCCTTCTACGATGGGGTTACAGTGCTGGTGGATAGAGGAAGAGCAACTGATGTCATCTACCTGGACTTGTGCAAAACATTTTGACACTGTCCCGCATAACATCCTTGTCTCTAAATTGGAGAGACATGGACTTGATGGATGGACCACCTGGTGGATAAGGAATTGGCTGGATGGTCGGACTCAAAGAGTTACGGTCAACGGCTCAATGTCCAAGTGGACACCAGTGATGAGTTGCATTTCTCAGGGGTTGGTATTGGGACTGGTCCTGTTTAACATCTTTGTCAGCGACATGGACAGTGAGATTGAGTGTGCCCTCAGCAAGTTTGCTGACAGCAGCAAGCTGTGTGGTGCTGTCAACACACTGGAGGGAAGGGATGCCATCCAGAGGGACCTTGACAGGCTTGAGAGATGGGCCTGTGCAAACCGCATGAAGTTCAACAAGGCCAAGTGCAAGGTCCTGCATGTGGGTCAGGGCAATTCCAAGTACAAATACAGGATGGGAGAAGAATGGATTGAGGGCAGCCCTGAGGAGGAGGACTTGGGGGTGATGGTTGATGAGAAACCCAGAAGGCCAACCGTATCCTGGGCTGCATCAAAAGAAGTATGGCCAGCAGGTCAAGGGAGGTGATTCTGCTCCTCTACTCCGCTCTCATGAGACCCCACTTGCAGTACTGTGTTCAGCTCTCGGGCCCCCAACATAAGAAGGACATGGTGCTGTTGGAGTGAGTCCAGAGGAGGGCCACAAAGATGATCAGAGGTGTGGAGCACCTCTCCCTGTGAAGACAGGCTGAGAGAGTTGGGGCTCTTCAGCCTGGAGAAGAGAAGGCTCCGGGAAGACCTTAGAGCAGCCTTCCAGTACCTGAAGGAGGCCTACAGGAAAGTGGGAGAGGGACTTTTTACAAGGGCATGTAGTGATAGGACGAAGGGGGACGGTTTGAAACTGAAAGAGGGTAGATTTAGATTAGATATTAGGAAGAAATTCTTTACTGTGAGGGTAGTGAGACACTGGAACAGGTTGCCCAGAGAAGTTGTGGCTGCCCCCTCCCTGGCAGCGTTTAATGCCAGATTGGATAGGGCTTTGAGCAACCTGGTCTAGTAGAAAGGTGTCCCTGCCTGTGGCAGGGGGTTCGGAACTAGATGATCTTTAAGGTCCCTTCCAACCGAAACCATTCTATGATTCACAGAATCACAGAATGGTTAAGGATTGGAATGGACCTCTGGAGATCATCTAGTCCAACCCCCTGCCAAAGCAGGTTCCCCTAGAGCATGTTGCACAGGGTTGCGTCCAGGCGGGTTTTGAATATCTCCAGAGAAGGAGACTCCACAACCTCCCTGGGCAGCCTGTTCCAGTGCTCTGTCACCCTCAAAGTAAAGAAGTTCCTCCTCATATTCAGATGGAACTTGCCATGTTTTAGCTTGTGCCCATTGCCCCTTGTCCTCTCACTGGGCACCACTGAGAAGAGTCTGGCCCCCTCCTCTCGACACCCACCTCTAAGGCATTTTTAAGTGTTGATTCTATGATTCCTTTCTATAAAGCTCAACAGCAATTGGTTGAGGACAGTACAAAAATAGAATCTTAGAAAGAGCATCCATTGTAGTTATTGCAATCTTTTTCATTTCCTCCCTCAAGTTATTAAAAAAAAATTCTATCATAAATACTGCAGTGAAATTGCAGTATTGAATCCAAGTTCAAAAGAAAAGTTGGTCCAATCACTTTGGCATCAACTTTCAATCCATGTTCTAGATTTCATCTAGATGACTGAACAAACTGTCAATCAGAATAATTATAATGAGCTACCTGAGCATTCTGTAATCTACAGGATCACTGTTTTGCTCTTTAAAAAAAAACCACATTAAGACAGATAATAGCTTAGAGTAAAAAAGTCTATCCTAGTTCAGGTGATGCAGTAAAGACAGCAAACAGAAGTTTAAGAACTGTATAAAGAAAGATAATAAAGAGCAATCAGTAGAAGATACGAAATACAGGAAGTTTGCAAGAGGACCTACAACTTCAAGTGGAAAGTTGATACTAGCAGGCAAAGAACTCTTAGAGTGAAAAAAAATAGGAGCAAATAAATCCTAGAAACAGTACAACCCATTATGGCAGAAATATGGTAAAACGACATTTAACCCTGAAGAAAACACAGAAATTTTCAATAAAATTTTTTGCTCTCTGTTTGAAAAGAAGTCAGAGGTTCAGTTTGTATAACATGAGAATGATGAACTGTTTTCCAGTCCATTAATAACAAGTGTAAACTCTTTGTGCACATATTGAAGGATGGCAAGCAGAATGACTTAAGTAATTGATATCAAACAAAAGGGCCTAAAATCATATGCAAAATTTTTTTTAAAAAAAAGAAAGAAATCTGATGAAGTATTCAGACCTGAGTGTCAGACATCAGTTTAATAGACAGCAAGTCTTAAAAGATTTTATTTAACCTTATGAGTTTGATGTTAATAGGCTTAGTAGCTGTGTGTTAGCTACCTGCAAGACATTTAACTTAGTACTGGATGACATTCTAATTTAAACTATACAATTATACGATAAAAGATCAAGAAAGGGCTACATGACATCTCATGGGAGAATAAAAATGAGGTGAAGATGTTCTAGGGGAATTTTGCAGGAATTTGAACTAAAGTCACTGGTACTGAATCTTTCATCATTGATCTAGAAGCAAATATAAAACCACTGTGGGTAAGAAGAAACGTATTGAAGAGGAAACCAGACAGATTTAAGTGGGCAATAAAGCACAGATTTTATTACCTATAGTCAATGAATAGTGATAGAGAAAATTACCAAGGATGACTTTGGATTCACAAATCTTTTGATGTCTTCAAGTCAAGAAGATTTGAAAGATATGTTTTAGTCAAATACAAATTACTAGGATATACCTAAGAAGAATCTATAATAAAATGTAGTATTAGTTAAAAAAGACCTATACAAAACCTTCACTGTTCATGTATCTTTCATTGAAATAATACATATAATCATATACATACCTATACAAAATATGTAAAAGTAATGTAATTTTAAAACATGTAGAAATTGCAAGTATTTGCACTGTGAAGTACTTTGGTGTAGTTATCCTAATTTATAATTACCATGGCTTAAAAATCAAACTGTTAACCACATTCCTGAAACAGTCAGCCCAGAAATTCCATATGGTGGCAATATCTAATAGCAAATCTAGCTCTTTCGATCCTAATAGAAACTTACAAGACAATCTTAAAAATCTTTCAAAAAACTAGTTCACCCAAATTTGAGAGATTTCAAGCTCAGTTTTGTTTAGTGTTTGTTCTCCATGTCAACGTAATATGTGATTTCACGTATTATACACAGAATTTTACAAGATCATGACATCAAACTCATTTTAATAAAATAAAAAAAAATAATTTTAGCTTTTTTAAAAAGCAGCTTATGTTAACCATTCCCTAGATTTGTATATTCAAAAGACTCAAGAACTGAACAGTGTAGAAAAGGATTTACAGAAATATCTTCAAAAGTGATTTAAGAGAATAGCTGTGTAAAAATAATGAGGTATTCATTGAACAATTAACTATCAAACAGAACAAACTAGTTTGGCTAGCTGGTCTTCTGTTCAGAAATCAGAACGTTGTCTGTCTGGCTTACATTCTTGTTTAGCCTGTAAAGTAATCCCTCTTTTGATCTTCATTTCAAAATACAATATAAACTTCTTTGAAAAGATTTAACATAGAGTTTTGGTTAATTATGAGGCCATTTTTTGACATCAAATAGATAATAAACACTGTTTAGAAAATATTTCATTTTATGAACATCTGTTCTGCAATGTTTATAGTCTCTACAGATTCGATTTTTTTTTTGTAGCAGTAATTTACCTCTTGTGAAATCTGCGTTACTTGTTCCTTCTGATGTTCCAGATCTTTTACAAGCAACGAGTTTTGCTTTTCTAGCTGCAGTAACCTCCTTGCCAAGTGAACACTGTGCCAATAAAAAGCAAGCTTAAGTTGATTTTTTTCCAAAATATGAAAAGAAATTCTCACATTTATACTTCAGAACTTGATTGCCTCAATTTTTCACCAATGCTTAAATATTAATATATAAACTACATAGTGAAACATGCAGAAAGGTCAAAGTTAGAACAACAATGAAAATATTACAAAGTTTAACAGCACTGAAATAGCATTCCTACAGTTATGACATTGTAATATTTTTTACAAAGTAATTACCTATATAATTTGTACAATACTACACAATTGAAGTAATCATGTCAAAATATTTCAACTAATTATGAGTATTTACTTTTTAGCAACTTTAGGGAATCACTCTAAATGGCTTCTCCTTAAATAATGTTTTAAAAAAATGCACATTAATATACATTTTGTAGTGGAACACTGAAAAGTGTAGTATTTTATCATTTTCAAAACAGAGGCAAAATTGTTTTGTGCGACATTTTATATACTAAATAATTAAATGTTATTGCCACTTTTTTTTTTTAAATAAACTCCTACGCAAAGGCACAAATTAACTTAGAAGTGAAATGAAAAGATTATTGAGTGACTTAAACACTCTAGTTAAAAAATTAGATCCTCGACCTCTTGCATGTTTCATGTCCAAAGTTAAAAGAGTTTATCATCAGTTCAACAGCCTAGTTCCATAGGCAGCAATGGGAAGATTCAGTATGCAATTGCAGAGCCTACTTCCAGACATCTAACCAAGTCTTTCAAGCTATTATTAATCATTTACTCGTGTTCAATACAGTCTGTAGAGCCTGACCATATTCCACTAAAATGGACTCCTGGATGGTGAGCTGAAATATACTCCAAACTCCATTAACTGTATTGATTAGAACTAAACTGGTTATAGTGGGAGTTTAGATGCCAAGTCTCTGTGTTAAACCTATGATTAGAGGTCTAAATTTATGTATCCCATAATGAATCCTGCCATCTTTGTAGGATTCAGCAGCCTGGTGGCTAATTATCAAAATTATATATCAACAATATATCACTGTACCCCTCCATGTTTCGGTACTCTAGTCAACAATCTATTTCACATGACATGGGAAATTCAGAGGTCTAAAAATTAGAAAGATATACAGCGCTAATACCCCTTTTTAGTGTGCCTTAACCACTGGACTAATGGCTCCCCACAACAATCTATCCTTCCAGTCGAATGTGTGCCATTCAGAAACTTGTATATCGAAGAAAAGGAGAAGTCACTTCAGTTCAGATCTTAGACTCTCAATGCGTACCATCCATAAACTGAAAATGTAAGACTAAGTCTCCAAATAATAGATAGCAAAGCGTTATCTAGTTCTTGACCATGATACTGAATCTATAAGAGTGTAAGTGGTCCAAAGTAGACCAACAGGGAGATTTTATTTACCCTTAAGCTGAGTATGTAAAGCTAGATGAGTGTATAAACTTTCTCTGAAAATTTGACCAGTCATAACCTCCACTTTCTCTTCTGTAAAAGGGAATACACTTTTAGATTTGACAGAAGTCTTAATATTCTTCATCTGTGTTATAAACCTACCTTTTCATTCAATCTTTTACTTTTCCCTTGTATGAAAGGAATTACCTGAAATTCTCAATAGCATTTACTAAGAGGTTGGTTCTTTCTCAGTTCTTCCTAGAAGGAGCATCAGACTGTATGAACAATGACTGAGAAAAAGAGAAATTAATTCTCCAAACTAGTTATCTGGATTTTTACTTAAGAGATACGAGATGTGTGTTAAGATCCCATCTAGTACAAAAGAGAAATGAATCACTTCTCTGCCACTAGTTAGGGATCTCACACATTAGCTGTGGAGTGCAAGGGGAAATAAATACCTTCCCCATGGCAACTTTGGGAATGTAGCCCATCATAATTTTTCCAGCTACAGCTATTCAGTGAACTTGACCTGAATTTGCAAGTATTTAAGGATAAATATGAGCACGTATTTCAAGTACGCTTGTCAATGTGTTTTTTGACTAGTTTAAATTTAAAGCAAAGGGACAAAGGGACTGATCTGCAAATACATCCTATTCTGGAAAACTTTGATTCCAACTATACTAGAAAATTATGCAGTGCTTAAGAATGTGATAATTTCTTGTTAGCAAACCACTAGAGTGTTCCTGGTAGTATTCTGGCATTTACTTAACACTTTCCCAAACAGTTCCTAGGCATTGCTGAAGACTTAGTGTGGGCCAGCAATCATTGCCAATATGTAGTTCACATGCAGCTAACCTACACTGAGAGTTTAGTTTTATGGAAGTGGGCTATGACATGCCATTTGGTCTCGATGCTTCAGAATGTTCCCAGGTATGTTTAATTTACTAGTATGGGTAAATGGTGCTGAAGTCATGAAATAGTTGTTTCTGGCAAGTAAGCAAAGAGGTATAGACCCCACGATGCATTATGCTTGAATAGGTGGTTTTGTACAAAGTTTCAGAGACTGAAGTGCATATTGTGAACTTAAAAGAACTCTTCATTTAGGATCCCAAATGTCTGGAATTAAAGAGCAGGTGGTGGACTCCGAAAAGATCATTCACATTTGTAATAGATTCTCTTTCCTTAAGCAATCCTGGAGAGCAGAAAACGTATCTGTGTTTCTTTAATAGCTCTAAACATACACGTTGGTGTCACAGAGACTTTGCTTTAAAGCTTAGGGAGCCAAAGGCATCACACACATTTTCTGCATGGTAGTCTTCCTTGAGTCGGAACAGCAGCAGGTAAACCATACACAGACCTTTATGGCTTTTTTTAATCTTCTTAATTTTAAAAGACAAAGAAGGTCTATGAAGTCTCCAATGCCATCGTGAAGGATTAAATCACCTTTATCTGCCAGTGCCTTTCAGAACGAAGAGGAGTATATGAGGCATTCTGATAAAGCCACTTCTAAGCTCAGAAAGTGTCTTTCAAGCACATCTGAAATCTTGGCTTATTGATCATCAGATTCTCCATTCAAAGGTGATTTAGCAGAATTATTTTATATGTAAATAATCTAAATTGAACCTAATAAGGTGGGGAAAAAGAAGGTTCTAAGCTGAAACTCAGAAAAGTTCCCAAACTATTGACAGAGGAGGAAGGAACTGAAGTTTTAGGAAATTATGCTATAAAACTTTCAACAGTTTCCTAAACCAGACATAGAACAGTGTTATGGAGTTTTTTGGCTCTCCCCTCCCTTTTTTTTCTTTAATTTTATGGAATATAAAAAGAAATCTTACAAGGAAACAACCTGAAGAGGCTTAAAAACATGAAAGAGCAAATTGAGCCATGCCAAAGTTAAGTACTACATAAAATCTTTATGATTTTTGTCAGCAATATGTAACTCAGTGCACAACGGGTCTAATCTGATTGACAATCATATGGACAACACTTACTTGAAAAACAAATATAAAGGACAGAAGAAATAGTACGTGGCCCACAAATCTTTGTTGCAAACATGAACAGACCATCATTTGCCCTTAATTCTCATCAATAACTTTAGATGTTAAATATTCTTTGTCATGGAGAAGGTGGGGGTTAAGAGGACAAAACCAACTAAAGAGACTAATACTTGAAGTAAAAAACAGCTATACATGACAAAAACTGCACTTCCAGCTCCTGAATGCTAGAAATGTATACTGTTAAGCTATGGTACATGTTCACCCTGTCTTTATACTCTTCTTTGTGTGTCCACCAATGATGGTGGAGTTTCTCTTTTTGGTAGAAGACAGCACGGTCAAAGCCTACCACTAACACAAATTATGCAGTTGACTTCCCTGCTTTTAAGCAAATTGTAGCCACACTCAGACTAATCCTGGGACAACCACCATCCTGCTTGTGGTGTCTCATCTGCCAGGCCAGAGACAGGAGTCTGGACAAAAAAAATCACATTACTCTGACCTGATATTGTGAAGGATGTGGAATCTCCGTCTACAGAGAAAATCAAAACTCTGCTGGACAAGCTCTTGAACAATTAGATCTACTCTGAGCACGGTGTTGGACCCTACTGACCTCCAGATGTTCCTTCCAACCTAAATCATCCCACTATTCCATGATTCCAATCTTAGGTTATGTTTTCTTTTTATACTATCTCTAGATATTTTGAACAACAGCAAACGTTTTGATGTGGTCACAGTTTAAAAATATTATAAATAAATCCACATTCCCTATACTTCACAGTGAGTTGTAGCCTTTATGCTCACAATGAGCCCTTCAAATGTCACTATTATTTCTTAAAGACAATGCATAATATAAATTTATTATTTAAAAATGACTGTGATCAAGACATATGTTATTTAGCCTATACATCGTTTTTATCTACGGATCAAATGGTATCAGACTAAACTGAAGAAAAATAACTGGAATCAGATCCTGTATTTGTAAAGATGAAATAGTGATGCTCTGAAACCTTGGCCTTCTTAATTTCCTGACAGATGTGTGTGTTACAATTACATACAGTCATTTTTAGAGTACTAAAAACTTATTTCCTATTACATAAATGTAAACAATGTAACTAGTTTGTATTTACAGCTGTTTAGTGTTATATAATTAAAATTAATCTTTCTGAAAGACAATGAAAACAGATCTTAAAATGACCTAGAAAAATATGTATATGCTCATTTATATGCATCAACCACATTAACAGGTCCTAGTCTTCATTCTGTTCCTATACACTTAAGTCATTAAAAAAACCTCTTTATGTTATTCAAACTGTCTGGATTCTAAGACAAAACATAATGGACATATCTTCATTTACTTTATCTTGAACAAGTAAATTCAGGAGGCACTTTTTTACCTTTGCTTTAGTTGTCTTTTGGCTGTTGTAGGAACATTAGCACCATACCCATATGAGAAGAGAACCCTTTCAGCCTCAACTTCATTTTCCACTGCAAAAAAATTGCAGAAAGGTACTGTTGAAGAACACAATTACAGTGCAAGAACTTACAAACTTCTAAGCAATTCTATTTATAATTATATACATGCACAAACATTTTTCTAGAAGCTAGATTTTCAGTTGGTGTAACCTTCTGGACTTGAGTGGAATGATTTTGTTCATAATTAGCATTAATACAATGTCATACATTAATTTCTTACAACACTGGCAGGCTTTTCACTTTTAATTTTTCTGATTAACATAAGACACAATAGGAAAGTAAAGGAAAAGAGTTCAGTGTCCTTGAATATTCATATTATTGGTATAGTCACAAAATACATATTAATAGTGTAAGTTTAATTCAGCAGTCCAGGGTTAGGTTGCTTAGGTATTTTTCTAAAGAATTAATTTTCTGTGCATACATGAGGAAGCAGAGGAAGATAAAACTCAGAGTGCTTAAGCTGACTGGACATAAACAAGTACATGGCACCAGAAGGGACACATCCAACGTTGCTGAGGGAGCTGATGTCACTGTGTGGCTGCTCATTATCATTTTTGAGAGACTGTAGTGATCAGAAATTTCTAAATAACCTGAGGAAAACAAATGCCATACCCATCTACAGAGAAGGGCAAGAAGGAGATTCCTGTGCTTATGCAAAGTAAAAATACTCAAAATAATCTCTGCCTCCAAATATGATTGATTTCTGAAAACATACTTCTAAGAATTTAAAACACATTGGAATTGCTTTGAAAAGAAATCCCAATAGCAGCAAGATTAAAACGTGTACAGATTTTAGTATTTCGGCTCGTGTAATTCAGATTTCCTCTCTCCTGTAAGATAAAGTGGGGCGGGAAGAAAAAAGAAAAAAGAAAAAATGAAGTGTGTGTGGGGGAGGTAGGCAGGGGCAGAGAGAGTGGGACAGAGAGGAGGGGTAAAGGGGGACAAAGAGAAAGGGGGAGCGGCAGGGGTGTTACAGAGGGAGGGAGCACAAGTGAACACCAGCCCAGGCACCACACAACAGCTTTGATGAATCAAGGAGTTGGGAACAGGAGAAATAAATTTAGGAAATGATGTGATAGTCCTATCTGACTCATCTTTCCTAATGCTCAAGTGCCTCAAAATCAGAAATACCTTCTCCTCTCAACAACTGGCACAACGCTATAGCTTCCTTCCTCACTTGTCTAATACCCTTTTAATGCTATTTTAAATAAGGATTCTTAAAACATACTAGAGAAAAGCCTCTAGTAGAGCACTTGTAATTAGTCACATATCTAGTTACATGAAAAACAATACAGAAATTCCAGTATGACAGAAAAAGTTTACTGATGTGGCAGTACAAATGCACCAGAACTTCAGCTTTTCAAGGCTGTCTTAGTTACGACGGGGAATTCTCCAATGCCTTAAATACCTCTGGCTCAGAAAAACATAAAAAATAATTTAACCTGCCTTTGTCATAATCCTTCTTTTTGGTTACAAATTGTGTCGTACGTCTCACAAAAATGTCAGTAAGATCCTGCCCTATAAATTCATATCTGTCAGTAGCGTCCATGTAAATGTCAGATCGTGAAGACAAACACAAAAAAATTTGGAAATGTTTTAGATATCAAGCCACAGTAATGTTCTGTATCAGTGTGTGCTTCTCTTATCTTCTTCTATGTCTTTCCAGGCTCTTCACCTGACTTTGTGGTGTAAAATATACATTTTACAAGTTAAGGGACACTTACTAATGACAGTTTTTTACACTACTTAGCAAAAAAGTGTCATTGTGACGATACAGATAGGTTCAACTTTTTCTTAAATAGATACTAACCCATGGAAGCAAGAAAAATCAAACAACTAGTCTACAACAAAAATACCCCAAAGTGATGATTTTACCCTGAAAAGGAAGAACAGACAAATGCCAAGAAAGTTTACTATTGTTATTCATGTGGAAACCACTCAGATGCTGTAAGGAGTGGCTACATAAATTCTTGATAGTTTCCTGAATAGGCTGTTTCATGTTACTTCAATATTAATAAAGTGAGGAATAATGATGAGGGAGTAACAGTCACAATTCCGTGATCTCTTCCACATGTACGTTCTCCAAAGGAAGAAATAAAAAGCTTATATGATTATATGACAAAAGCCACCTCATGTGCAAATACATAGTTTATTAAAAAGTCCAGAGAATCCAACCCCCACCAGCACCCCCAAATATTGTAAAACAGCAGAGGCTTCATAACTCAAGTAGAAGAAAAAAATATTACATGGTATTGAAATGTAAAGAAGTGACCATAGGACCAAAGAGCAAAATCTTATTCTCACCAAAGTCCATAGAGAACTCTGATTGTCTTCCACACAATGCTTCGGCCTAAATTATATTCTGTGAAAGACAGATGAGTATTTCCAGAACACATTACATTTGAAAAATAATGATATTTCCTTTCTTTCAACTATTTTTCTACCTTTAGCTATTTGTGACATGTAAATACCAGGACATAATTTGAAACACAGAGGGAAGTAAGTCTGTGTTCTCCTTCAAAGTGTTTTTGAAAAAGAAATGTTTTTATTTCTTCTGATTTTCCTCACAAGTTCACCTTGCTGCTGGAATTAAGTCTTAGTTAGTATTAATCCTAACTTTCAATATCAAATACCCTATAACAATAGTAAGAGAAAACAATGTTAGTTATTAAATAGAAAGTATATTGAAATACTATTGAACTATAACTCCCTTTTTTCTCCAACAAAATCAGAAAATAAAGTAATTATATTTTTACAGAACAGTCCATATGTAAACTTTCATTTCTTTAAGTCATATTCTGAGGCACAGAATATAAAATGTAACTGAAATACATACTTGGGAAGAAGTTAAGAATGATTTAGTTCCGTAAAAAACTTTACTGCCCTCCCAAGATGCATAAGAAAATGTAAATCAGTGTAAACAAAAACAGCATTCTGAACTCTGTCTTCTCCTTGGAAAAAATGAAGGTAAGGTCCAAAAATTCTGTATTAATACATAAATATTCCTTAGGCAAGTTTATATATGTACTTCAAAAAACACGTTACCGACTAAAACATAAGCATGTATATAGCAAACATGCTTATGGTCAGACTGGAACGTTTGGGTAGCCATGCCATTCTAACAAGTAAAAGCTGCAGTGTATAAAATTAATAAAGTATGTACAGTCTGATTACTAAAGATACCCAGACATCACTGCATCTCAGTAATACATACTTTGCTCTATATTATTGTTTATATATAAAGCTTATGCAATGATCTTCTACCTGGAAAATATTATTTATAAATTGTGATTATTTTTTGGAGGAGCAAAGAAAGAGAAAAGGACAAGAAGATATATGAATTAGTTTGAAATCTTAAAATGTCCTACTCTGTTTACACACAGGCTAAAAGACTTCAAGATTAGAGTCTCAGTTTCAAATTAGAAATTAGTTGCTTTGTGGATTCATTTAGGCTGAGAATCAAATCAATAGAGATTTCACGGAAATTTTGCTGTGCTTGAGAACAGATATTGTTATTTTTGCCAACCAGAGACAAAACATTTCAAGAATAATCAGGCTTGAATTTAATCCAGGGTTTAGTACTTGGAACAGACTGATACGCCACTAGCAACTACTTAATGTCTAATTATTATTAATTCAACACAAGGAAGAGCTTTCCCTCCCCAATTCATTCAAAAATTCACATTAATCACTATACTGTGTTATGAAACCATAATTGTCTGTCAACAAAGAGGGTTTCCAGGTATTCAAAATGTACTTAAATAATAGGATAATCCTAAGAAACCTATCAATTATAATGGATTATTAGAATAAGGGAAAGAGAAATGAGTGAAAAAGAGACACTGAGATGATTTTTAATATTCATATGTCTTAAGTTCATGTTTATTTGATACATATTTACAAATACATTTAGAAACCAGTCATTAATATTTTCTATCAAAATAATTTCTGCAACTTAATTGTCAGGCATAAGGAGTGAGAACGACAGGCACTGTAATACTTTCCAAGTGCCATGAGAAATAAGACATTTTGTCATAATGCCAGAAACACCTACCGATATAATATAATTTGTGAAAGAACTTACTTTCTGCTGTCTGCAATATTATCTCATCAAGCTCTTTTTCAAGTTTTTCATAAGTATCCAGCCTTGCTTGAAACTCAGAATTCTGTGTCTGAAGTTCAATAATGCGTGTTTCACTAGAAGACTGAAGACTATAAAACTCCTTCATAAGCACCTGTGAAAATGAATAATGGAAAGATTAGGGATTCAGCATTACAGCTATTTATGAAAGAGGCAAAATATAATACATGTAAAATGCTTAGCAGTATAATACTAAATATTTTATGTGACTTCTGCACAGGAAAGATTAAAATACTTTAAAAAGCAGTTATTTTTTTCAACTATATTATCTTGCACAGATTACACTCTCGGATGTAATTCTAAGAACCTCTCTGAAAAAGCTACAAGGATTTTAAAGGAGAGTTAGGAAAAGCAAGGCAACAGCTAAACAAATTAATACACAGCAGTCAAAACAGTGTAAATGCATTTATTTTTGTTGCTTTAACTGGATTCAGATTTCAGTTATCAATTTAAAAAAAGAAGGTTCCTTTACAGAATGGTAAATGCATGAATATCAAAATTTGATATTTAAGATATACCAGATTCTTATTTACTTATTACTGAAAGGTAATATGCCATTAACATTCAGGACTAATGTAAATACTTCATCCACTAAGCTTAAATAAAAAAAGCACATATTCAAAAGTGAAAGTTATAAAGGTATGTATAAGAACTACAGCTTGATGTAGTGCTTGAAAATAGAAAACAACATTGACAACATAAATATTATAAAAAAAATGGAATAAAAAATCCTTGGTAAGTAAAGTAGCAACCTACATGCTTCGCAGAAAAAATCCCACCAAAACAGGTAAAGTAATAACCAAGTAGTACTGTAGCTAAGTTTAAAACTAACTTCCTAAATGAAAATCCCAAACATTCAAGAGGACAATTGAACATACATCTTGAGATACAGAAATATATGCATAGTGTACACAGCAGCAATACCAGATTCACTGTCAAAAACACTAAAGAATGCACAACGTTTAGAGAAACAAGCCACTTGAATATAAAAAGATTGATCTAAATGTGTAGGTTAAAATCTGGCAACACATAAAGCATCTGTTTCCTAGTTTTAGCATGCATAAGAACAGAAACTACTCTGTGCTGAAATCCAAATAAAAACAAGAGTTGGTTCACAAAGCAGTTGTAGCTGAGCCACAAGAAACTAGTGACTACACTATTAACTAAGATCAATATCCTATAATAAGGGTAAGAAAAAACTCTTAGTACATTGATCTGTAGAAAGAAAGGAAATTAAAAAATTAAGAATTCAGTCAAAAGGAACAAAAGTAAAAGCTTCAGACATCAAATATTTAAATTCTGCAAGAAAATTTCTTAATGAAAGAGCACTGCTTTCAAAGCGTCTCTAAAGAGAAAAGGAAGTGCCAAAAGTATTAGTAGAACTGAATGCCAAATATTCAAGATATTATTCAGATCAAATAAATATCCACAAAGAAAATGGAAATATAACTCAAATTTAACTGTCTTCTCAAAGTTTAGACATGTCTGTGCAATTAAAAATCTGTTTAGCAACCTCAAAGTCTAGCAAAACTGGCACTCCCAGTGCTCGTGACCGCAACTAACTTCATCAGCCAGGATCTGAATGTCCCAATACAGACAAAACAAGGAATTACATTTTATCTAAAACTCTCTAATTCTGTTTCCATTCTATAGTTACTTTTCATAAACACCCTAGGCAGGTTCAGCACTAGAAATGTGGGGACTTGAAGAACAGCAGCCTTCTCCATAAAACAAAGGCTGCCATAGCTGGCACTTGGAAAAAAGGTTTTATTCTGCCCCGTCAGTTTGTATCCTGACACTTGTTTTAGACATACACTGCCAATCTCATTTAAGTCTCACAAATTGGACTCAGTTATATGATTTTGGGACTAACCTTGCACAGATGAAGAAATTTTGTTTTAAAGTAAGTTTGCTCTGCTGAATACTGAATACCTTTCCAATACCAAAATAGGTGAATGGGATATGATACATTTTTGAAAGTACATGTTTGAAAGATAATAAATTCTAAGCTTGGAGTTAAATAGGTCCAAGTCATTCAGCTCCATGTAAATAGGTGCACTGGGTGCAGGTGCCCAGGTGCTGGCAGCGGGGGCTGCAGGGGCCTCCATGAGGAGAGGCCGGGGCTGCCCTGTGCTGGGCACAGCCAGTTCCAGCCGCAGGGCATGGCTGAGCCCCTCAGCCAAGATAATGGCACCTCGGGGAAAATGTATTTAAGAAAGGACAAAAGTCCTGCATGGCAGCGGAGTGAGGAAAAGAAGTGTGAGAAACAGCCTTGGTGCAGACACCAAGGTGAGAGAAGGCGGGGAGGAGGTGCTTCAGGTGCCAGAGCAGAGATTCCTTTGCAGCCTGTGGAGAAGACCGCAGTGAAGCAGGTTGTCCTCCTGCAGACCGTGAAAGACCACATCAGAGCAGATATCCACACTGCAGCCCATAGAGGACCCCATGCAAGGGTTGAAGGAACTGCAGCCTGTGGAGAGCCCAAGTAGGAGTAGATTTTTCTCCTGAAGGAAGCTGCGGCCCATAGAGGATCCACACTGGAGCAGGGTAAAAGTGTGAGGAGGAAGGAGCATAGAAGAGCTGTTATGGACTGACCCTAACCTTCATTCCCCATCCCTCCCTGTGCTGCTCAGGGAGGGGGAGGTAGAGGAGTCAGAAATGAAGGAGGGAAGTTAAACCCAGAAGAGAAAGGGGTGGGGAAAGATGTTTTCATTTTTGTCTTTGTTTCTCACCATCCAAATCTTTTTCGGTTGGTAACAAGTGAAATTAATTTTCCCCAGGTCAAGTCTGTTTCGCCCATGACAGTAACTGGTAAATGATCTCTCTATCTTTAAATCAACCCACAAGCTTTTTCAGCTTATTTACTCCCCCATTCTCTTGACAGAGGGGAGTGAGAGAGTGGCTGGGTGGGTGTCTGGCAGCTGGCCAAGGTCAACCCACCACAACAGGATTGACAATGTCAGGTCTTTTCAATGCTATACACACCATGCTCTCCTTGACTTCTTTAGCTGTAAAAATTTGTTCCAGAATTGCGTATCAATAAAAAGTATTTTTACTATGTAATAATGCTATTACAAATCCTAGTTTTTAATAATGATACTGAATTCACCAAAACTCTTCCTGTATAACTGTCTTCTTTCCCTACAACAATCACATAGACTGACATAAGCAGCTTTGTGATACAAGCATATATATACCTCACATGAATGAGGTACTGTCTTCAATATCTCTCATGAGAGATTGTTGTGCCTTCTTCCTCTCCCCTAAGTCTTGTTTTCCACTGAACTGGTCAAACTTAATAAGCTTTGTGATTAGATTCTGCTTCAGCAAAATTTGGTGGAGATGCTAATTCAGCCATATATGTTCTTTACTACTTTTTCCCCAAGCTTTTCCATTTTACATTCTAATTGAAAACAACTATGTAATACCCTGTGAAGTGTCTCTTTATATAACATACCTCCAGCTTTCTCTGGTATTTCTCACATTCCATTTGACACTGTGAAAGATTCTTAGCTGTTTCTTGTTGCATGAGTTGAACATGTTCGCTTTCAAAGGACTTTAACTTACTTTGGTGAAGAAGTTCAGCTACTTTGCTTTCTGTGCCAAGCTGCATTTGTCTATACCTGAAAGAAAAAAAAAAGAAAAAAAGGAAAAAAAGGTTGATGATTCAAAAATAAACAAACTTTGAATACATGCTAGTTCTGTTCATTACAGGTATAAATTTCAGAAATTAACACAGTATTTCTAAGAGTTAAATAAGTATTTGTATGGCTATCTATGTAACCATTGAAACCTGTATATGAAACATAATCAGAACAATTTAATACTATAATGACAACAAAACAGAGTACGTGGAAAACTCAGTCCATGGCTTTTCTGAATATGTGGATAATGCACAACCAAATGACAATGACCTGACAGTATACCTTATTTTTTAAAAATGTTAGATCAATGTAAATCTCTTTCTTGGTACACAAATTTATGTACTGAAGTCTTTTCATGGGAGAGATACTAAGGAGATGTTATCTCCTGTCTTCACCACCAAGTGTTACATGTGATAGGGAGAAATAGTATTAGATATCAGTGATATCAATGGTGCACCCCTTGGGATATCCCTTTGGAATATCATGGATATCAGCTACACTGCTTTTACCCATACTCAAAGATATGAAGAAACATCAGACCACAACGGTGTATTTCCACAGTCATTCAAACCCACGGATCCTTCTCAAAAAGCAGAAATGAAGTATGTTTTTGAGAATATCACTATAAGGTAATTATAGGTGACAGATAAATAATATTCCATTTAGAAGTGGACTTCATTCATTCTACTTATACTTAACAGGCAATCTCAAAAAAGAGGGGTGAAAAAGTTTTCTGATAGAATAATAAATTACGGGACTGTAAAAAACAAGGGTGATGTAGAGGGGTGAGGGTGAACAGTAGAAAACCTTATGAATCTTAGCATTAAATAACATACGAAATTCAAAGGAGATGTATGCGAAGTAAATCACAGGTTGTAAAAATGATCCTAACCATATACATAAAATGACAAACTTCTAGCTGACTGTTTTCCTTCATGAGTGAGATCTTGGGGTTATACTAGATAAATCCATGAAAACTTTGGCTCAGTTTTAAATAATGGTCAAAACCAACATTTTGGGAATTACTGTGAAAGCAATAGAGAAAATACAGAAATCATCACATCACTTTACAATTCCATGCTATCGCCTGCATGCTGAATGCTGACTACCATTCTAGTACGCCACCTCACAAGGAATATAACAGAAGCGGTAAAGCATCAGAGAAGGGTAATAAGGATTACCTTTGACAACCAGCAGCCTCATGCACTTATACAGTTGCACTGTGTAGAAGAAATTACTTAAGCAAGCTAGGGCTCTACAGCTTGGAAAAGAGATGGTGTAAGGAAAAGGGAGAAATAAGAGAGGCCTGTAACATCATAAGTGGCATGGAGAATGAGAATAGAAATCAACTGTATTTTCCAAAAAATGAATGAGAAGGCATCTAATAAAGCTAATAAATCACACAAGAAAGCTGTGAAATTCCTTACCATAAGATGCTGTGGATGCTAAAAACTAACACTTATTCAAGAGGAGTGATACTGAACAAACTCGAAGCAGAGAAATCCTCTGACAACTATTAAATGCAAGATGGTACTTCTCACAGAGAAGTCACTTAACAAATTGTTAGAATGCCAGATAAACCTTTACTCTAACCCAGCATGGCTGTTATGCTAGCTGTCATTTGTCAAATAGCAGTTGCAACACAATTCCATCCTGTTTAGCATCTGATCTTTAGGTGGGATTGAGAGCGTTTAACAAAAACAAGAGGATTACTTCAAATATTTTCCCTGAGGATTTCAGATGTAGGAATGGTTCTAAGGCACAAAGAGGAAGCAATTTTCACAGGAATTAACCTGAACAGAACAAACAAGTGTCATTATGATGCCCTTTATAATCACTCTGTAGACATCCGTGTATGAATAAACAGTCCAATACATGAATGAGATTGTTCCCATACAGGCTGTGTGAGCAGAGACTGGAAATTCTCTACTCATGAAAAGGACGCTCTTGCTCTTTCTAAAACAATTTTCTTTTTCAGTAGTATGACATTAGTGCTCAAACAGAGTTACTGTACTCAAACTGCTAAATGCCAATTATCTATCCGGTCATCGACTACTGCTGTCAGTTTTGCTTGAGAATGCTTTTCAAGTGCTGATACTTTAAGTATTTAATCACTGCTCCCTGACTGTATGTTCCTATTTTCATTTTACCACACAAAAATAGTTCCAGCACTCTTACATTCTCCACACTTTGTACATGATTGGCTGCAGACATGACACTAAATCTGTTCTGCTATACACATTGTTTACAATCCTGGGAAGACTGTTTTTTCCAAAATGAGTAAGTCTTCACAAAGATACATGTCATCCAGCCAACTGATGTGCAATGCAATACACAAATGAAATTTAACTACAAGTCATATTTATTGACTTTCAACAACAAATTCATGTGTTCTGCCTTTACACAAAGTAAATGGCAATGCCTTTCTGTACACAGCTTCAGACCTTAAATCAGTCTGAGGTTCAGTGATCTGTTCTGTACAGAGCTTACACACTGGAAACATGCATAAACATAGGCTATGCATACTTCTCTGTACGTACTTGCTATACTTTCCAGAGAAGTCTGTAGTTCTCTGATGATTTTGTAAGTCTACTCGATCAGCTGGGTGCTTCCAGGGCATGCTTATCAACCCAATCATAAACAGTAACTTCAGAAAAAAACTTTGTACTTTGTTTTGGAAATTTGAAGTAGCTTACATATGCATGATCTGTTTTGTACTAGTAAGGTTATGAAGGGTCAGTTTTCTTCTGACCTTACTAGTGAGCTCAACAGTGTAGTAACTCCTCCACTGTAGCACCAATCAGAGTTTCTTTGTCATATTTGCTTTTACTTGGCCAGATAGTATCTCTGGTTTCTTGGCTACTATTTCAGCACAAGTGTGTGTGTGTGTGTGTGTGTGTATAGAGTCATGTAACACAAAGTCAAAATACATTCCTTAATCTGCCTAGATGGTCTCTGAGGGAAAACAAAAGAAAACAAAACCACCCTATGTTTTAATACTACTATTATGGAAAAAAATAGTGGAATGCAGGCGTGCAGGATTTTTCTCCATCAAGAAACTTTAGCAAACTTGATATAGTGAAAGAGTAGTTTTTGTCTCACAGAAGAATGAGAGTTGGGAATGAAAGGGAAATTACAGATTGAGCTAATGAAAAAAAGGGAAAAAAACCCACATGTAAGAATAATCTGGAACAAGGTCTCAGCGCCATTAGGATGATCAGCCAATAATGCCTGAAGTATGCTAAAGCAGAGCAACACAGTGGTTATCAAAAAGGTTCTTTCTACAGTAAAGTAGAAGAGAGAATATTCAGAGATAGACTTAAACTCTGTTTTGTAAGGATGGTGTTAAGATTTTTGAGAGGAGTCTGTTTTTGCAAATGGTAGATAGTAACTTTTCAAAATCTGCAATGAGTAAACTGAAAGATTTCATAGTAAAATCATGTAGTCTATACACTGAAGAAAGTATGGCAGACAACTGTTTTTTGAATGGAGGAACTACAAAACACATCCAGCACAGCCTAATCTAATATTCATATACAAAGATTTCTATCGCATATGTGTGTAAAGTGAGACTCACTTAATATTTTCAACTTCTTATAAGCATCCCATAAGTACTGAGATAGCAACTCTAATCTGTTTTTACCTAACAGAAACAGACTCTCTTATTTACCATTGTCTAGCCCATTGACAAAAACTGAGATGTACAGCAGTACTCCTCAAAGTGTAATTGAAAAATGAAATACACTAGAAGACAACAAATTTGTAAAATTAAGCATTCAAGAAGCTGCAAATCCTAGTAGTAAGCTTATTAATAGGAAAGAATGCCAAGCAAGTAAATACAAATAATACATCTTCCAAAGGAAGTCCTACCAAAACTATACAAAACACCAACCCTTTCTAATTTTGCAAACTTGATTATACCAACCTAAAGCTCTTTAGGATATATTTTAGACATTATTTTCAAGTTTAAAAATGGAAAAAAACCGTTTAAGTTGTGAAATCATCCTGATTCCACAGATAGGTCAGTTCCAGATCTAAGATCTTCAGAGTAATTACAATATACTCTCCTATTTATACAAATATCTGTGCTTTGGTTCAGTGCCAAAGTTACAGAGAAACCTAAATGGGACAGACGTTTCCTCCCTAACCTGTCCTATTACAAACCTCCCACTTCCAGCCCCAACATGTCCTTTAATGTTCCTGCCCTCCTCCTTCTCTGTCTCAGCACCAGCCCAGATTTCTCCCGATTTCCAATTCTATTTTCAGCTTTTCTACTTGGGGCATCTGTTTTTTTTTTCTCACCTGTGTTCCTAGCCTATTCATCTTCCATTCCTATCTTATAGCCCTACTCTCCATCTGCTGGTTTTCTTTCTCACTGTTCCTATATGACCCTCATAGTTCAGCATCCTTCATCAAATCCTACCCATACTTCTTTCAATATGAGGTTCAAATCCCCGTTTAACTTCCTCACCTTTTGCAACTGAGTCTCGCTGTTAAGGCTTCCTCACTTCCAAAAAGCTCAAAGTTAAGTACAGAACAGAATTTTCCTTGCTCTTCATTGTGCCACTTGGAGTCACAGAAGGAGTAACAGCAGTCTCGATAGGCCTAAATTAAATTCAGTCATGTTACAGACTGCACATACGCTGTCCATACATGTGGCAAACTGTGAGACTCCAGTTCAAACATGGGCCCTCAAAGGATCTTGTTTTCACTGGTTCTCTTTTTGATCCTTGGTACTCAAAACTGTTTGGCTTGGTTTTCAGCAATCAAAAATTTCCCATGAATTGAGTTCACATGCTACCCACTAAGTAACTGAAAATGTAGGAACTCTGATCCTTATTTTCAAATGCTTTCATTGCTCAGCTTCTGAAGCACTGAACGAAGTCTCATGTGTCGTGTCTGGCTGTTTTCATAAACTGAAAGTCTGTTTTAACATTTACTACAACGTGAGTAAGAAAACTGTCATTCTTCATTTAAATACACATATTTTATAGAGATTGTTACACTAACTTTATAAGCATTTTCAGTCTTTTGTACCATTTATTGCTTCATTAATGTCTATCAAATACGTTAAATTATTTTTAATCTGGACTAAAATAACAATGCACTTAGTAACAACAAAATTAAATATCTCCAACAAAAGAAAAAAAAGCTCTGAGTATAATGATTAAACAGAAGATGAAGCATGCCATCTACAAATTGTTTAAACAATCAAAAATCTGTTTGCTAAAATAGTCTTCACTTAAAATTTGTTTTCCCCAAATAACATGCTGAGATTTTTTTCAGCGCAGTATTCCTGGTTTAGATTGTTATTAAAAAAAAAATCCAGAAACATATAGCTTAAGTGCTAAAGGGTAAACATGATTTAACATGCAAGATCTTGCCAGATGTTACATTTGCTTCATATCAAGTAATTAAACATACAGCACTTTTGCATGTGGTTTAGTAAAATGTGTTTGAGAAAGCTTAGAAGCTTCGTTTAAAGCTGCTTGCTTCAAAGCAGATTTTTGTGTTTTGCAGCATTCTAAGCATTTGTTATGTATTGGCCTCTGATCTTCATTCTGTTGAAACAACTTCCTTGGAGGCAACACTTCCACATACTATTTTGCAGTTTGTAGGAAGTGCTAGTTCCAAACATCCAGATTCAGCAAGATAAACAGCTGTTTTACACCACCTGTAGTTTCAGGACACCTAAACCCAAAATTACCTGTGCAATAAGTGGAGTTCTTCAGTATGTAGAACCCATGTATTCTTTCTACCCTAACTAGACTTAATGCCCAGTGTACACTAGATTGGACACTTTTCCCTGCAGTCCGATGAGAACATGTGTACTTCCCATGTATTCTTGTGCCTCACGCCAGAGAAAGAAATAGGTTAGTTGCTGCACAGATCTTCTCACTAACCTGTAACACAACTGGTGAAGAGCAAAGTTAAAGGTGGGGTTGTAGAATATACACATAAAAGGCACATCTTGATGAATTACTATAAAGGCAGCTGCTTATCTTTGTGTTTGTTCCACTAGGACAGCTACGGTGACCTAATTACCACAATGAGTGTTCCATCTCTTCTAAGAAATGGAAGAATGAACATTACGAAAGATGAGTCTGCTTTAGATATATCTGCTAAATCATGCTGACTGGCAGGGACTGAAATCCATCTTTGTTTCCTTGTCTCTGGACTATGCAATTGTGCTTCCTTTTATTTTACTCTGACGCAGTGAAACTTAAGATTCACTCCTGCACCAAGATACAGCTTCAACAGTAATGGTAGAGGCTGCTTCAGCCTAGCCTAGCCTAGCCTGTGCTTGGGAGTTATATTTCAGTCATGAGAATTTCATAATAAACCTTCACCAGGGAGTTTTCTCTTAATCCTGGAGCTCTGATGGACATTGAATCCAGTCTTCTGCTTCCTGAAAGTGCGCTTACTTGTGGGCTACTGTAAAATAGATGAGCAACTCCTGTCATGCTTTTTTTAAAAATGAAACAGGATGTGGTTGCTACTCTGTGTTAATTCAATGCTGCTGATGCATACTTAGTTTGCTCAGAGTCACTTGCCTGGACTGTTATTACTTGGTTTAAGTAATCAGCATCTTGACTGAGTTAACTCTTTCGTTATGTGATTCAATGAAATAAACACAAAATCTATTCAAATAACCTAACTGAACTTTATCAGTATAGAGATATTAGTAACAGCATCCTTAACAAAAAGAATGGATCTGAAGAAACCAATGAGCATATAATAAAGAATGGGATATAATTCAACCATTCCCTCCTCAAAAACTGTTTCTTAGATACATGAATAGGAGAACTGAGTCACCCCGGTAATATTTAGGAGTCTAACAGTAGTTGCTTTTCTCTTTGCCTATACATCTTAGTCAAGATGTATATCCTTGTGTTCTCATTTATGTTTCTGGGGATGATGAATTCTAAATCTATGAAAAACTGTACAAACCTGAAACATATAAATCATCAGTATACACAGTTGGTCAGAGAATACCTACCAGATCAGGAATTTAAGGAGATGTAGGCACAGAGATATCTAGTTTGCGAATACAAAAATGGAAATTATCACCTCACAAGATCCCTTGAATAAAATTTCAAAATAACCCTAAAGAAAGAGAAAGGATTCCTCTTTTTCAAACAGTAAGACTATTAAATGACTTCTCTGAAGCCTAGTGAAGAGATACCAAAGGAAATAGCTTCATAGAATTCTCCTAAGTACAGGACAACAATCTAAAAGGGAAACATAACCAAGCTAAAGGATGCAGACAGCAGCAGCTCCACCTCAAGCCAAAAGCAGTCAGAAGAAGCTAAACAGTTCTAATGTTTCTGGCACAGCCTTGATACACTGCACAAAGCTATCTTTTGCATCTGTGTGCACTAGCACATAAAATGGCAAAAGTCTCCCATCTTGAAAGTATGAGAAACATGCTGAACTGAGGTGGAACACACATCTGGACACGCAGCCGAATAAGCATGATTAGATTTCTTATTGTCTAAACGACATCTTTGCTCAAACAGATAAATTCTTCAATTTCTTTTTAAATTCACTTTGAAGTGACAGACTGAAAAGGATCCCTGCTCTGCAACATGGTTTTGTCTGTTGTACATATTTTAATCTGTAGTAAGGGGAAAACCGGGGGAGGCGCGCTCGCGGGTGCTGGGGAACGGTCCAAAGTAAACTTCACCATCTCAATGTGAGTATGGAAGCTTCTCGTTTATTAACAAAGAAAGCAGTGGTTATATAGACTATGCATATGTTAATCATGCGCCCCGATCGCACTTGTGATTGGTCCATAGGTTTACATATTCAGAGCCGTGACCGCCCCCCCCTCCCGGATGTAGTTTTGCTTCCCGCGAAGCAGGCACCACGGGGTTCTTTGTTCTGCACCGTGCAAGGGGAGTCCAAGGTCGCTAGCTCTGGGCTTAACCCTTGCTCAAAGCCTGGGTTGCTCAGACTGCTCAGTGACACAGGATCGTGCCCCTTCTCACTCAACCAAACCTCTACATTAATCCAAGAGCAAAATACCTGAAGTGTATTTATTAAAACCTCATTATGTCTTTAGTCACATTTTCTGTGCACACTATGCTCTATTTGATTTCCCATGGCATCCCAAACCATTAACTTCATTAAACCAATATTTTTATTTCATGGTTTACTTCAGTCCTTGCAAAAATTGCCGTGTTAGCAAAGTTGAATTTTGTATTAAATCAACAAAAAGGCAAGGAATGGTAGAGAGACTTATCCCCCAATAATGTACATTGATTGGTATAGAAAATAATTAATTTGAATTGTAACTGTTAGAGGTTTTGATATAAGAAATATAAAACAGACCTGACTGAAGAAAATGCCAGCAACTTCCTTGCTATAAAACACTAAAATAAGAAAAGCATCAAATTTTAATATTACTCTATACTAAATTTCAGATTTGTAACATACACTTAGGATTGTCTGGCTTGATCATTTTTTTTTTCTGCTGTTTTTCATTATTTTTTTAAGCTACCATACAATTTCAATGATGATTCAACACCTTACCTTCTTAAACCAAGTATTAGCTTTTTCAGCAATATTATTACTTCATGAAAATACTCTTTAATAATAGTAGTATTTGTGTTTCTGGAATATACTTGAAATAAATTGCTATTGTAGCAGACAAAACATATCTGAACAGATTTGGGGGATATCAGAAAGTACAGAAATTGTTCACCACATTTTTGTTATTGCACTGCAAACACTGTTCTTCACTGCTCAAGCAAACTAAAAAATTGGAGTCAACAGTTACACAAAGACTCTGAAACTGTTGCCTAAATTGGTTATTCCTCTTGGATAAAACATACAAAAATGTATCTCTTAAAACTCTCCACTCCCAGTAGTCACAGAGGTTATTTTTCATCAGATATTCAGTTAAAACAATATAAATATTTTCAGGTCTTTCTTGTGATTCTGGATAAAGTGATTATTACTTGCTAGGCTAATTCAATATTCAAGGAGTTTTCAGAGTGCCAGTATGTGCATGCAGTTTTACTTTACATGGCTCAAATACATTTTGATGTAGCATTACTGACCCTCTCAGTTCACAACTGGCCCTTAGCATATTTGCATATATTTTCTTAATTGAATGTTCTAGAGCCCTAATTTTTCAAGATAGTAGCTGAAACAAATGTAAGATTGATAATTAAAGAAACTTGACATAACTATAACTAAACTACCAAATTTACATGTAATTCTTGAGATAAACAATCAGTCAATATTCCCAATATGCTGTAGACCGTCTCCAGGGAACAGACTTCTTTCTTTTTCTTTAATTAATCAATCCACACTAGTGCTGTCGCCGTGAAAAAAGAATACTGCATTCAAATATGCATGTGCATGCATAAGTATACACACATACACACAAAACCCAAACTCCGAAAAAAAAATCATAAAACTTTCCTTACTAAAGCTAGTAGATGTTTTGACTAATTTTTTTTTTAATATCTTAAGTCACAAACTTTAAACTTCTGCAGACACTGAAAAGAAGCTACTGAAAACTTCTGATATACACATATTGGTCAAATCGAAACCATAAATGAACAAGGGGAAGGTGATTCAAGGAAATAAACTCTCTAGATGTTCATGTTGACAATCTTTGTTACTTTTTCTATTTATTTACATTATTTACATTGTGAACACATTGGTCTGTAAATTGCATATACTTTTCTCTCCAATCCTTCCCCTTTGCTACTCTTTCTACAAACCAGGTTGCACAAGCTGTTTATTAAAATTGGATTGAAAAGATATTTTGAAAGAATATTATGGATCATGCAAAGGGTATATAGATATGTTGTAGTCCTATATACAAACTATTACTGAGCAAAAGACAATCATGTCATACAACTCTAATAAAACTTTTTCAGTAAACTCAGAGACTGAAAGAGTAACAAAGACAACAGCCCGAATCATGAAATTCAAATCACATTTTACACATTAGAAACAAAAAATTTCACACTGTTTGACAAGAAACTTAAATATGTATCAGCAATCTTATCCCCTACCTTCCACAATAGCATTTATTGTCTGTTATTGTATATGCTGCTGTTCCTCTGATTTAATAGCAAATTCACTAAGATACCTTCAGATGTAAATTATATACTTAATAAAAGGTAATTACTGTATGATTTTTAATTCCATTAATGCAAAAAAAAGGAAAAAGTCAATGTGAAATGATTGACAGAACAGCAGTTATAGAAGTGACAACAGCAATACTGAAATGTCTCTCTCCTTTTAACAAATAAGATCTAAAAAGCACTAAAACCAGACAGCTACAAACATAGGAAAAATGCTTGGAATGCCATATACCTCCTTAAAACAGTCAGAAATGAACATGCAAATTTTAAATTTCTTAATTCCACAAATGTAGCTTGTAATTAATAATATCAAAACTAAAATTCTATTCTACAGAGTGATGAAAAAAAGGAGCTTTTTGGATGATCAGCAAGGAAAAAATAAGACAAGGAAATGTCACCACTGAAGCTTCCCAGAAAAGGACGGGGAGAGAAATGATAAAGTAGGGACGAATCTTTTGAGGTAGGGTTAACTAGGAGACCATCAGACAAAGCTCCTCTGACATCTGAAAAAGAAAAGATATATCTAACTACTGTATCAGCAGAGAGACTGCTCCCCACCTCTATTTTCCCCACTGAAAGTCTGGCAGAGTAGGTCAGAAGGTTAGGGTTCAAACTGCCATCATTTAGCAAATGATTGGTATGTCCTTTATATCACACATAACAGGTTTGATTTCCTGATAAGCAGAGTTCAAAGTACAGGCATACCTTGTTATCTGTCAAGAATGTGTTCCTAAAAGTGCTACAGTTAGCACTGATGGACAGGAAAGCAACATTTCCCCTAAGAATTAATGTAATGGAGGGTCTTGGTGTTTGCAGTGACTTAAGAAATAAGCAAAATCTAGGTACAAGAGGCCAGCATATTGCTGCATAATTTTCCATTTATTCCCCAGTAAAAGTAACCCTTAAAAATAAGATCTCAACAATGCACATGCAAAACAGAATTATTGAATAATTCAGGTTGGAAGGGATTTCAGTGGTTATTTAGTCCAACATCCTGCTCAGAGCAAGGTCCGCTATGAAATCAGACGAGGTTGCTCAAAGCTTTAGACACTTGGGTCTTGAAAACTCCCAAGGATGAAGACTGCCCACAGTAATGCTTGGCTGTAGTGAAAAAGTTTTTCCTTATAACAAGTCGGAATCTCCTGTTTCAACTGATGTTCTCTCGTCCTCCTCATGCCCTGCTGTGAAGGGCCTGGCTCTGTCTTCCTGGTGACCTCCTCATAGGCACCAGGGGTGCTGCTGTGAGGTGGCCCAGAGTCCAGACTGAACAAAAATCCCTCCTCAGCCTCTCCTCATGGGCAAGTGCTCCAGCCTTGACCATTCTGGTGGCTCTCCTCTAGATTCGCTCCAGTTTATTATTGTGTTACTTGTATTAGATGTCCCAAAACTGGACATCCCTTGATGTCTTCACTATTCTCCTGCTAATACAGCCCAGGATGCTGTCAGAGTACACTGCTGGCTAATACTGAGCTTGCTGTTTACAAAAAAAACATTTGTTCCTTTCAAAGACAAGAAGGATGACGTGTAGTCACACACAAGATAATCCGCATTTCCTTATTAGCATTTGAATGCTACATAAAAGCTATTAAAGTATTAACAATTATGTACCAAAGACTACTATAACTGTACTTCTAGCAGTTGTTTTAAACTAAGTATGATACTGGAAAAATACATGGATTTCCATCTGTCTTTGAGAACTTAAAGGAACTTCCATTAAGCTGCATGAAAGCCATCAGGCATGCTTCAGTGCAACTGGGCAGCTCAGGGAAGATTTTGTTAGAAGAGCAAAGGATGGAAAGACACGATAACAGTAACAGCTAGCAGAAATGGGTCTTACATAATCAAAGGATGCTAACATGACTGACAGAAAAGCAATGGGTAGGGGAGCATTACTGGATCTGTCTTCTGTCAAGTCTAAGATATGTGAAATACCCTTTCCTATGCAGTGATAATAACTGGAACCACATTAACATTACCATTAACAGGAAAACAAAGTAGATAGTGAGAAGACCTCTCTTCATTCATATGACTTAAAAAACAAGCTCATCAACTGCATTTCAGCTTTAGAAACAACTATCAAATAATAAAATGTTGTATACTAGCTGGTTTGTTACAAGTCTTAAATGTATCTGTGTGTGTCATTATCCACAAATGAAACATATATTGCTTCTAAAAATTATTTTCCTGAACTGTAGAAGCCATTCAAATCAACCAGAGAATCTTCTGAAGATATTGTAAGAACAATAAAAACACTTAGATAATAGCATCAATACTGTAAGAGAATATGGAAGATACTCTTACAGCCCAAAACAAAAGGAAGGAGCTACAGTCACATTCTGCACGCTCTTAAAGCTTCAAGCAGAGCAATAAATGAATCCTGAACAGATACATCACCAAGCTGTTTATGACACTAATGAAACAATCTCATTTCTCTTCATTTCTAAGCAGTAAAAAGTCCAACAAATCCAAGTTTTCTATATAGCAGCCTATCCCAATAAATTCTTCAGTTATCAAATTATCCTATATTACCTGCTGAGGCATGTTAAAAATGAAAATACTTCAAAAATGCAGTAACTGTTTTGAAAAATAATGTTAACTCCAAGCTGTCTCCACTCTTGAGCATATTTGCTTTCACAACATACTTTTCTATATTTTATCAGTTGTCTGACAAGTTTAACAAAATTTTTACAGACAGACACAACTTTGCCTTTATACAGCTTTTCTACTTTTTCTACTACTAAAGTTATTAATTTGAGAAAAGTTAGTATTGTGGGAAGCAATTAAAAAAGAGGAAGAAAATTCCAGGTTTGAAAAGAAAAGGAAGTCAGAATTCATGAATTATGGGGATATTAACAGGCTTTGCAATAAGTTTCAAGCATACCTTCTAAGAAGAGTCTTAGATGTGATATAACCATCACCAGGCTCCTGAGAGACCACAGCAAAAAAGCACTGAAATTTATTTAATTTAGTGAATATAATTCTTAGACTAACCATGTTTTCTCTTTCTCTGCTTCCTCTAATAATGTCTAGCTCTCTTCTCCCTTCCTACATATCTTTGTCTTAATTTTTGTATTTTCCTCCCATTTTCTCCATTCTCTCTCACCATTTAAACAATTCTTTCTTTAGCTGAACTGTCACAATTTCTGCAATAACCACATCTGAGAAATATAATTTTCCTTCTTCTTGTAGTGGACTTCAAAACAAATGTTTGCTCTTTTGGGTCTTTTCCCCTAATGGGACTTGTAGACAAGACACTCCTGATCTCCAAATATTCCCTGTCCCAACTAAGTACCTGGAGACTATAACCATTTATTTTTAACTTTTAGATCACAGCATATCAAAATAAACATTTTTTTTATGGTGGAATAGAAAGAGAAAGCTCCTACTACTCTGTGTGTTCAGTGCTTGTATCATTTCATCCCTGCCATCATCCATTCTTTCTGCTAGGAGCTCTAGAATATGGCTACACCTATCATGGAACTAATTAAGCAACTGAAGATGCAATTCTTATACTCACTGAACAGCAGCTGCAAAGTTCCCTCTAACATAGCCCTATCGTTAACACTAACTCTTTTGACAAAAGTAAAGGAACCCATTCACTGAACAGTATGTTAAAACAGGGCTTTAACCCTTTGTATTCTTACAGTTTACAAGAAAGACTTCCACTGAATGGGGACTGCGATATAGATAGGAAAAGTTAAATTTTCCTTGAAAATCTGAAGAATGAACTGTTGCACTTCAGTCTGACCATGCTAGTTACGAGTTTTGTGTGAATACTTAGGTCATGACTGAAAAACAGTCTAGTTACTACTGTACTTCAGTTAACCTTACTGTATGTGATATGCAATTCTTTTGCCTTCTTTATTACAAGAAGGTTTAAGTAGATGGAGATGTTTAATATTTTTCCACAGTATTTTAAACTCTATTCCACTCTGAGCTCTATTCTCAGCATTCCATTCTTTCACTGTTAAAGACTGAAACAGGTTGGAATCAGACTCTAAGCTTAATCTAAAGCCACTTAATGGGCTAATAGTTCAACTTGCCTTAATTCAAAATGGAGTCAGTCTTTCAGAAAACAAGAAAATCTGCTTACTGTGAGTTGTTCTTGAAGACACAGTGTTTACGGGTATAGGACACTGAAGCATGCTTGTCTTAGCAATACTAATGGGGCACACAGTCTAATACTTTGCTGTCATATAAACAGGGTGGAGTTTGGCCCATATTTTCACTTCTTCCCAATCTCAGAACTCCTGGTAACCATAAATGGACATTCAAAGGCAAGCAATAAAGAGGGTGCGCTATGAATGTGCACATAGAAAACACACCTTAAAGAACAGTTATAGGTAAATTTGATTTCTGCTTCAGGACATCCACAATGTTAGTGTCTCCAAGCTGTATTCCCCACAAAAACACCATGAATATGGGTGAGGAATCTTCAATAAGAACTGCAGAATTACCATCCCGAAAGCAACATAAAGCCTAAGGGTTTCAGGGCTTAAAACACAGCAGTGCAATTCTCAGGGGTGAACTTGTGCTGGGGACCATCACTGTGACACAGGCTCTACTAGATTATGATTACAAATATCAGAGCTTTTTCATCCAGTGAGAAAGCTCTGAGACATCAAGGTTCCCTAGGATCACTCTGCCACATACAACAAAGTATTTAAAAGCTTTGAGTCTATTAACATCAAATGAAAGCACATCAGCTATACAAACAGTGTAGAACTTCACTGCGGAAGAATAAGAGGGAAAGGAATTCTTCTTCCTGTTTCCTGACAGAGTTAAATGGCCAAACATTTCAAACTACAGTATGTAATGAAGCACTAGTCACATTAGCTCAAAAAAGGTCAGCGACGTAGCCATAAAATAAATCAAGAATCTGACTGACTCAGCCACACACACGTTAATAAATACTTCCTCATATCAGGCTACCCAATGCCTGTGATGACCAGGAAAACTCTACTTCTGACAATCTAGTAGTACTCCTCACAGGGGAGGGATCTGAGGCTTACATGACAAATCTGACCCAATTTCAAAGCAAAATTTTCAAGAATACTAGCAGTTGTCTTCTCAACTTCTATGTAGAAAGTCTTATTATACGAAGATTATTAGTTATATTTCCATTAGCAGAATCCTCACTGTTACAGGTGTTGGGGATTTACTGTATAGATGATTCTGGTCAGCAAAAGCAACATAGGTTGTGTTATCTCCAAGTTCTTTGAAAATAGCTCTTAAATCATCATTCCTCACTTTAATTATCTGTTAACTGGGAACAAGCGATCCTATTTACTGATGTGTTCAATACTCCTGTCAGTTGATGAACCAATTCCATTCGATTAGTTATTCTTAAGTGAGGAGATCTCATTTTGATTTTTGTTAGTAAATTATATGAAAATACTGTCACCTCATCATTATTCATATAATGATACTGAACTTACAGGCAGAGGACTTTGTGAATATTTTTTCCAGTTCTTAAGTTCCAGGGATATGGAAGTGTAAACTGTCCTGCAGAGTAAAGCCTTACATCAGCAGATTACTGGAAATAATCCTTAGTTGAGGTAAAAGGTCTCTGTCATGGGACTGAAGATCTTCGGAAGTAAATATCAAAACCACTTTTACTCAAAACAGGACCTCCATCCAGGTTTCCTGTTTTTGTCAAGGAGCTCACAGACTCTTTCAGAAAAGACTCTTTCTGGAATTTATAACAACAGCTTTTTATGGTCAATGGTTTGGACCTTGCACGAAATGTCCATTTTCCCTCTTTAAAGCAGAGTAAGCAAAAAACATGAGTGTCAAATTTGAGAATGTTACCTTCAATGAGAAAGCTACTGGTGGAGGTGACACACCTGGAGAAGTGAAGAAAAAGTAGAAATCACAGTACAGTTTTGGGCCTCATGCTCTGTATCCTCAGCTTCATGTTGAAAGGGACTAAGTATGAGAATGCAGGATTGTGATTTTAGGTGACATGCATGAATACTGATAAACAAAGGAAACTGTCCTTAGACTTGAGTGTATGAATGCACATATGTGGAGACAAATACCTAAGGCAATCAGTATTTAATTTAAAAGTTGTTACTTCTGGATGAATGCTGCTAAGATTTGCAATTCTTTTGGCCAGAGCAGGTTTTCAAAAAGAGTTCTGGGCTTTCACTAATGAAGAGCATTTTCCAAGACTCCAGGCAATACATAAGCTAACCAGAACAGTAAATTAGTTTTCACTTAGCTTTGTGCTGAAACTAATAACAGTGTACGAGAAGACTAGGATAAAGCTAGATCAGATACATTCAAAACCACAATGAACTGTGTATATGTAGTCTTAGATATAGCCTAAAGTAACCACGGAGATCAGTTTGTTTGACCCACATAAACCACAGGACTTTCCTGAACTAATTCTTGTTTGAATTAAAATATGTTGGTAAGAGTAAAGAGTATCTACTTTGAGAGAAACAGTATTTTAGATATGTGTCAAATTATAAACATGGATTATTTTGAAGTGGCCTATGACTTACATTGTTTGAAAAATTTTCTTTGAACTTTCAAGTGCAATTCTCCTCTTCAGAGTGAGAAAAAATATCAAGCCAATTCAGCTCTGCCTGTAACAGCAAGAAGATCTAGAACATTTAACATTTTATCCCATCTTAAAATTGCTTCCTCAAAATAGAAGAAATTGTTCTTTAGGAATCTCTGTTCCCTCGCCACAGATCATAAGACAATTTAACAGAACTTCTTTGTTTATATAAAACAATCTCTTTTTAAAGCCAAATGAATTATTGGTTATTTGCCACTTACTCCACACACAACATTATGAATTAATCAAAGAATAAAACTTGTTACAACTGCAGAATCACACCATCATACCTTTTTCACTCATTTTTGATGTTTTGATTTTTTTTTTTTGTCAGTGACAAGAAATACCTTTCCCGAGTTTCCTTGCTGGACTGTAAAGGATTACTTGTAGGTTTGTAAAGTTAATGACTGACAAATTTGAGAAGCTATTACTTCTATGCCATTTTTAGGGGCTGTTTTTTCAAAAAAAAAAATCAGAACAACTATTTTTCTTATTTAGGTAAAGCCATATACATTTTTAGTATTGTAGGAATCAAAATTGTCATCACTTAAGTGCAATAGTGTGTGCCAGGATTTTTGGTGCATTAAGTGCTACACTGTTGAGTCTGTGCCATTACCACTCTTGTGCTTCTACAATAGTGCATATTAATGCTAGACATAGCATTATTATATACGATGCTATATAATTCAGTACTTCTGTCTTATTAAACTTTTCCTTTAGTTTTCAAATTTCCATTTACTCTATTATCTTCTTGCTAAAAATGACAATCTCTCATGTGAATTATTCTCTATGGCACATGGAATTAATTTAAAGACTCTAGCTGATCATGTAAACATTAAAATAGGACAAATATGTTGCTTTGGCACAGTAAAGTCAAATCCAGGCCACAAAAGTTTGGATTATGTACAGACAACTCCCCTCTTCACCATTCCTTGGTATGCTATCATTTACACATACTCTACAATATGCAAATACACACAATAAAAAAAAATTATTGCAAATATATTCACTTAAGATGAGGAATACAAGAAATTAGGCACATTTGAAATTAGTAAAAGCAGAGAGCAGAACTATTTCTTTCATTCACGTACTGCAGATTTACTGAATTGGAACATAATCCTTGACAGTTTGTACAACCAACATCTACAACTCAAGTACCTTTAACTCCAGTCTACATTAAGGCATCTTAAATTCATTTTTTCTACTTTGACCTAAGTTAACTGTTTGAGTGTTTTCCTAAAACACTACATTTCTCAGCTGTAACAGCATCTGTCATTCTTGGCTTGGAAGCAAGCTCTTATATGAATGTGAGCAATCTTTTTTGCTTCTCTAGAAATGCAGGGTATGTTCAACAACTGTACTATGGATCTATAGGAATCTAAAGTATGTGTTTCAAGTAATTCAATGCATCTCTCACATCATGATCAAATATGGCATGCAATATGATTAATAAAATAAACAGCATACTGCCATATTCGGTAGTCTTATTAAGATAGAAAATAGGACCATAAAATTTGCTGAGAGGAAAGTAATTAAAATGTACACTAGAAGGAGAATTAACTTGCACATTTATTTATTTTTATGGATTTAATAAAGAAAAGCCTATTGCTATAGCAAATATTGTTGTCAGATTTTATACTTTGAATTACAACAACAAAAGTAACAGAACTTAAGTGATCCTGGTATTATTCTCCTATGAACTCCAGTTTCTCCAGCTCTGATGGCATGTACAGTTCCTGTTCTACGTTTCTCACTGACTTCAGATCAGTTTATGCAGCTTCAAAAAAAAAGAAATGTAGAGCTTGGGACTGTTCAAGGGAATACTAGATCTAAAAAAAAAAAAAAAAAAAAAAAAGAGAGACCATTGACATTGAAGTGACTCAAGAAGAGAAAGGAAACCTTTCTATGGTACTATGATATGTTTCTCTCACTCTCTGTGTTTGAGAAACCATGCTGCCATTTTTTGCCACTGAATTTCAACAGTAAAATCGTGTGTGTGCTTTTTATTAAAAAAATATCTTTTTCTTAAGGCCTTCTCAAAGTATTATTACTTCTATAAGCATTGTTAGTTCTCAAAGTACTATCATTATTAACATGCAACGAAGATGAAATTTCTGAAATTGTAATGTGAAAAAAATGAAAAAATAGCAAAAGGAAGAGGTCTTGAGCACAATTCAGTTGGTAGGGCTAGAACTCAGATTTTCATAAAGACCTAGAAAACCATTTATATGCATCAGTGTTGTATTGGCTAAACTATTCTTATTTCATTTGGCACAATCACATTTCAGCTAGTTACTTTTAAATTTTTTTTTTCCTTATTTTAGGAGATTCTCCATTATATTCCCTCCACAGATACATGAACTTAATTTTTATTTTGGAAAATATATTATGTTTCTAATATTCAAACAAATTTAGTTTAGTATTTGAGAAGATTGTTTTTAAGTGGTTCATTTACCATTTTAACATTAATGTGGCAGTAGCAGAAAATAACTATTTTCTAACCATATTTAAAGATCATTGAATTGATATGAAATGTGCACACATGCAAGATCAACAAAGAATCTTTTTCAGTGATCGTACATTGCCATATATAAATTTATCTGACTTTGTCATTTCATAGGAATGTACTAGCACACCAATAAATGCTCTAAGAGTTTGTAACATGAATCATACATTATAATTTGTACTGCTGGCATCTTGGCATCAATTTGAATATACAAAGATTTATTTTGTAGGGTGGTAAGTGGAGTAGGAAGGCCAAGGCAAGTAAGTACAAAAACTGCTGGAACTGCAAACATTATGGAAAAATAATAAGTACTAATATTGTAAGAGAGTATTTAAGCAGTGATGCTTAAACATGTCTAATCATTTCAAAGACGAGCTGTAATACATAGGTAAAATATTAAAGTGTAGCAGACAAGTGAAGGGTCAGCCTTTTGTTTGAACTGTAACATAATTTGTACTACTCTCTTCCTAAAACCCAGAGTATATTAAAAAAGCATTCTTACAGGTCAAACATTTTCTGTTTAGTAGGACACAGAAGGATAGTTCATATGACTAATAATTAGCAAAACAAATGTGATTAAAACCTACATATTTCTAAAAGACAAAAAGCTAACATTAGGCAACATTTTCATAACAATTACAGCTGGTAGCTGCTAAATAAAATGTACAGAAGAGTTAAAACTTTTGCAAATACAAAAATTTCAGAGGAACCAGTGTAATTTGTTTTATAATTTTTCGTAACTAGTTAATACAAAAAAAAAAGCCTTGACAGGTTTGTATGAACTGTTAAATGATAAAAACAAGGAAACAACTTACAAGTATTTGCACTTTTCACAAACACTATTTTTCTCCCCCCGGAATTTTATAATGCAAGTTCACATTGATTAGTATCATACACCAGACCTAAAATTATAATTTTTGAAACCTACTTAATCTCTTTTTTTAGCAATTCAATTTTTGTATGCTATTGTTGCATCATTGAATAGCTGAAGAGTTGGAAAAAATATTAAAAATATAGATTAAAAACATGTTTCAGGAATTGTTGCTTAGGCAATCATATCGCATCTCAGTCTAGAGAATTCTGTAGAAAAGGAAGATGGTATAGAAAAATAGAAGTAAAACCTACTAAGAGCTAATCTACTCTTATCTCACTAACATAAGAGTGGTTTGTATTTCACATCACCCGAATTTACTAAATCCAATTCTAAAATTCTTCAAATGCTTCCTTTATGAAAGTGCTGTAGGGGTTAAGTTTGTAAGAGATTCTGTGACATTCATGTGACATTATCTTTTATTGTATCATCATACTACTACTTACAGCTTCTACATTAAAGGCTCCATTGTTTGCTTAGATGATATGGTTCATTACTGTGTATGCTGAAGACCACACTAAGGTGCAAAGAGGACAGAACCAGGCTTTTCTCAGTGGTGCTCAGTCACAGGACCAGAGGCAATGGGCACAAACTGAAACACAGGAGGTTCCATTTGAACATCAGGAAACACTTTATTTTTTTTTTTATTTTTTTTTTTACTGTGAGGGTAACTGAGCCCTGGCACAGGTTGCCCAGAGAGGTTATGGATATTCAAAAGCTATCTGGACATGGTCCTGGGCAACTGGCTCTAGGTGGCCTTGCTTGAATGGGGTGGTTGGACCAGATGACCTCCAGAGGTCCCTTCCAATCTCAACCATTCTGTGATTTTTTTAAATGGAAGTTGAGAAAGGCTTAGGCATTTACTTGTAAATTAAGTCCCCAGTATGACTGGTAGAAATCTAGTCATTGCAGTCAAAGGGTTATAAAGAGAACCCTTTGCAGCCCTGAAGCAGCAACCTTTATTTGGTTAGCTGAATGGCTCTCCAAACCCCATTGATTGTGCCTACTAAGCTTCCACTTACTATAATGATATCTTAGATGTTTGCAACTCCTTTGTATTGCCCATGCTGAGTACACTTAGATTTAGGTGAGTTGTATCTCATGTTGAGTACTTGGAACAAAAAGATTGCACATCTTCCAGAGTGATGCGCCTCTCATATGCTGGAGAGTGTGATTCTTACACTAGTAGTATAATAACAAAAACAAATAAGAAGGCACATACAAATCCAGAACTTAGAGCAGGGCTAGGTGGTGGCTATTTTCACCCAGACACTTAGAACACAGAACAGACTGAGGAAAAGGATCTAGATTCGTTACATGATATCAGGATAACTAAACTGCTAACACAATCCAGCTATGCAAAAAGACATACAGTTCCAGGAATCACTAAGGTACATCTAGTGGAAATGATGGTATCACACAAGATAGAGCGGGAAATTATCTGAAATATTGTTCAGAATTCCAGTTATCTGTGTTGAAGGAGGGTCAAGATTAAAAGAAATGGTACTCAGATGTTCAAGAGAACAAGAAATCTATCCCATGAGAAGTCAAATAAGCTACAATCTAGGAAAATAAAGTCTGACTAAGATTTTAAAAGGGCAAAACAACAGATATTTAAGGACTAATGCTGGCATCAGAACTCCTTGTTATAAACCAAGAGAAAATAATCTTAGAACAGAAATTAAAACTCCATCTGGACATGACAACTAGAATAGCTTCCACTAGGAATACTAGAGATCAGAGTTTAATTTATGAAAAGATGGTTACATGCAATGACAAAAGAATCAATGATCCAAAAGGCTCACTCTCAAAATTATGTTTATAAACCTTATAGGTAACTACTTTATTGACAATATCCACATTTGCAGGTTTGTTTGTTTTTTTTAATAATGCAAAAAGAAATGCAAAAAGGCAATTAACACAGCTAAAAAGGTCTAAAAGTTATATTTTAATTGTGTTTTTATAATTTTTTGAGGGTTTGTATGATAGGTTTTCACAAAAAAAATCCCCCAAATTTGTTTATTTTTCCTCTTTTGTGGCATTTTGCTTAACTCATGCATTATTTATATCAACACTTGTTGTCAATAATTCTGGGCAAATTCACATAACTTCCAGGTAACACCAAAACCTGTTTAAATAATTAGGGAGACTGAGAGGGGAAGGACCAAGGTCTTGAACTTCCCGGGCGAATGCTCAAAGCACATTACAAAAGAGGCAAGCTCAGCCATTACCTCCTCTTCTAACAGTGTTCTGGAGTGAACTCAATGCTTTTGAATGAGTTAGCCATGAGCTAATAAAAACAGGACCTTTGGGGACTTGAACTGAGTTCAAGCACCTCCCTACTCATATTAAAATAAGCACTTAGCTTTCCAAAACAGGAGACTTCCGAGCATGCACAAGGACCTCTACCTAGATGTGCTCCAACTTGGAATGCAGACTGATTTTAAGTGCCTCTGAGGTTAGGTGGTGCTTGAGAACAGAAGGTATTGGTAAAACTTCAGTGGAATCTAGTCAAGGAAAATCTGCACCCAGATATCACTATGGCATCCTGCTGGAAAGCCATTAGCATGTGCAAAACCTGTACTTATCAACGATATATTACATTTTAAGTACAGTTATTGCATATTTTGTTTAATGGTGCTGTCACATTTAGACCCCAAGAGAATAACATGCGTTTTATATTACAGAAACAGTATGGTGTATTATCCAGTTTTTGTCTGTCCTTTCTCCCTTTTTCTCTAAGAAGACAAATGCAAGCTTCCTCTTCAGTTGGGTGTGGTAACTCTTAGAAGAGTTACTGTAAGATAGCTAAGATTGCAAATTTTGAAGGAGTATGGTATCTTCCTACCTTCTGTAGTTTCATTAACCAGATCTAATCCTTTGTATAATCACAACTCTAGACCTACATAATCTCAATGAACTTCTGTCAATCAAAATCTTCACAATCATGGAAGACAGCAGAGTCCATTTAAAAAAAAAGCAGTAGCATATAAAGTGTATCATACTTCATAATGAAAACATCCAATTTTGTGTCCAGCATTTGACAAATGCCTAAAGACTTAAAGATTCTGCATTGGAAGAGAACTCAATAAGAATGATGGTAAAGCATAAAAGCTCCAAAACGCACGAATTTGTGAAAACAATCTATGCTGAACTCATTTAACTCAGAAAAGACAATGTGGGTATCTACATCTGAGCCTGTCGTGTAGACTCCCTTCACAAGTCAATGGAAAGAAACAAGTACCTTATAGACACGATTTCATCCTGGCACAGGCATTTAAAGTTAGACAAGACTGATGCCAGACACAGTAAAAGCTGTACTGAAATCCATGTTGCATTTACTTACTTTTCTCACAAACTAATGTTTGAACTCATCCAAAGTCTAACAGTATATTACATTAAAAAAAAAAGCTTCAAAAAGATCACGAAGTTCTGAAACAGTGGTATGAACGAAATGGAGATCTCTGAAAATGGATGTTCAAGGGTTTTCAGTGTTAGAACTGGAAGGAGATGTTCACGTTGTACTGAACAAAATGCATATCAGATAAGTTACCATCAATAAGATCTACAATTTCCACCTCTGCAAATAGCTATACAGAAGTAACTGGATGGGCAGAATGGATGCAATGGGCTCTGCCACCATCCCCAACACATTGCCTTCCACTCACCCAATCCCTTCATCCAACTGTCTTTGCCTGGATTAGACCACTCTTCCGAAGAGAAAGACTGGCAAACTGCACTACATATTCTACTCTCAGATGAATCCCATTCAGTAAAGTGTTCATGACTGCTCTCTCTTTTATCTTTTTTCATTCACATTATGCCTTTCCCTACCCCTCATCTTTATTACCTTTCCTCTTTTGCCTAACATCAGTCTTCTGCAAATTTCACAAGTTAGACATAATGGAAGGAGAAGAATGTATTTGTAGTTGTCTGACAATGTAATTAGGACTCTCAATCCCCTAAACTAAGTTCTCCCCCTCCTTTTTTCAATTTCTCCTTGATGAAAAGTTAATATATTAAGACCAGTTGGGGAGGGCGGGGGGAGAGAAGAAGGGTTTTGAAATAGTTTCCTTTATATGTTATACCACACAACTAAGGAAAAAGGGATTCCGGGAAATTTTTAAATGAAAGACTTAGCAATCCAAGTTTTAAATATTTTCCCCATCTTCTTCTGAGTCTAATAAAAAGCTAAAGAAATTTTTAGGGGTGGTAATTACAGTAAGAACTTACTGATAACATGGTGTTGCACCATGGACAACATACAGACAGTTAAAGTTGGAATAGAGAATAAACAGAGACTTGCAAAGTTATCCCTACCATGCATATTAAACCGACAAGACAAATGCTGCCAACAATTGGAAAAAATTTAGGGTGGTATTCAAATCCAGACTGCAAAAATGTGAGTGTGTCTAAGCATAGGTATCAACATGTGAGCAAAGTATCTAAGGTCCCATTATAATAAATATTCCAGATACCAGGAAGCCAGGACAAGGAAGTTAAAATAAGAAATATTCTTTAAGTAGTAGATAAATGAAAATAAACTTTCTCACAAATGGAACACTGGTGATTTTGAGTTGTTTTTTTTTTTTTGGTTTTGGTTGGTTGGTTGGTTGGTTTTGGGGGGGGGGGTTTGTTGATTTTTTATGTCTTTTTGTTTGTTTGTTTTAAATCTAAGTATGGCTGGTCTGCCTCCCCCATTTTCCTCCCACTCCACCCCCATTACTCATAAGCCTCTTTTAATCATACAAACTATTTAGTCTTGAGTTCTTTTCTAATATTTGAATTGTCAAGGTAACATATTAGGAAACAGATTAAAGTGTGGAATGGCATATATAACATTAAGCAATATCACATTAAAACAGAGATAGCACTGTATTTATTTTGGAAAAGTTGTAAAATTGAAAAATTGTAAAATAAAATAACATGAAATTTTGCAAAATTTAGTTCATATACCTAAAGAAAGCTATCACTTCCCTGGCTAAAATACTCCATTTACAACACCTTGCCTGTAAACCTTAAGGCTTTTTCACGAAAGTATTCTCCCTATTTTACAAGATGGTTAAACCAAAACATGCTAAAGGTAAAAGAAACAAAAATAAGACCTCTGCAATGTTTTTAGGCTTATCACAAAGGACACTTCTGCATTCTGAAAGGTCTTATTCACAGTCATCACGTTAGTAAAATATTATTTGGAAGCAGTTTCTAAAACTGGATGTAACATTCATTTACATGTATCTGCCAAGTTTTAAAATGTTTTAGAAGCTAAACTAAAACATGTTGAAAATGACTCATTGTGGTACCAGAATATGTACTGTAGGAAATAAGAACTCATTTACAAGTGGGAGAAATACACTCACACTTCATCTGTGGGAATTCACTAGACTTCCCTTCCAGTAAACATTATATTTTAAAATAATCATGGAAAATATGTTTCTTTTAACTGAAGTTTATGAAAAGATTTAGGCAGTTGGCATAACAAAAGAGACTTACAAAGATAAATGTAAAAACTATCTTTAAAAATAATTCACAAATAATTCTGCCAAAAGATATCGATTTAGCAATAAAAAAGGCAACTATTTTTGCTTACTTTAATAGATAAACTAAAACTGTTTAAGACAGTTGTTCTGTATAAATAGATAACCATTTGAGACACAGGACAAAATGAAGATTTGATTATTTTACAAAGTCAGAAAATGCTGGGGGCGGGGGCCGGGAGAGCCCTGGCAGGAAAACAAATTAACATAAGGTAGCTCTTTTCTCACTTGTAGGATGTCAACTACTTTCTGTTCATCTCCACACTTTAATAATACAAGTACCTTGCAGCAAATGCACTCCTTTAAAAAGTTTTTTCTTTCTTTGAAAAGAGGCATTCATCTAGCACCAAGAAAATAAACCTGAAATGTACCCCATTTATCTATGCATATAGAATACTTTGAAAAAAGCCCAGAACTTTGACATAACATAGAAATTAGACCCAGATTTCACAACTTGTGAGTGGGAACAGAGTGTCATAAGGGACAAAAATAAAACCAAAACACCCAGCCCCACTAGCTTCTAAAAGTACACTGCCTGTAAAAACAAAAATGTCCTAGATGAACATGCAACAGACAAAAAAGATACAATATTTCCTCACATGGTTTTAGGTCTAAAAATCTTAGAATTAAGGTATCAATCAAGGCTTCACTCCACCTAATTCTAGGCATTTCACAGGGGCTGGGATTTACAACAATCACACTGTGTTCGTCCTCTACTGTTTAGAGAAACAGCCTATACTGAGTATACTCGGAGATTCAAGAGTCAGTTAATCGCCTGAAGTGAGGGGCGTATGAAGGCAATAGAAGGACCAGGGCTTCTAATTACTTTCATCTACTTACGGTACCATTTTGCACAAACAAAACTTTCTCCCCTTCCCGTAGAGTTTCGAATGGGACAAATTCTTCCCCTCTCTACAACCCACAACCAATTCTGGTGACCCTAGCAATGTATCCAAGGCAAAATGGGAAGATACAACTTTTTGAAGCATCTTGGAAGTTATGAAACTAGATCATATTTCTGGAAAGGAAAAGGTTAAGATCTCAGAGAAATCAGAACAAACACTAAGCAAAATTTCAGAAGGGGTGAATCAGATGAATCAGTGCACTTCTATATCTGTTTATCCGTGGCAATGGACACTTTCCATGAAACAATTAGAATATCCATGAAAACAATTCCAGATGACAAGTTCCACATCAAAGCTTGAACTAGATTATATACACACACATGCAGTAGTATTTATGTTAAAATATCAGCGAACAGTTGCAGCATTTTGACAATACATCCAGTATTCAAATTTTAGAAGAGATACACAAACAGGCTTCCAAGTGCAAGCATGCACATTTACATTTTACGTGTGTATTACAAAATCTGACATTTTATGAAAAGATTAAATGACTGACAGGAATAAGCATTTTACATAAGGCCCAAGCTTCATCCCAAAGGAACCTAAATTATAATTCTAGTACACTTATTTCTACAACTACACTGCCACTTGACGGAAAAAGTTTATTTTCCTTTAAAAGAATGTTTCTCAAGTTATGCTGCCTATATGAATATTTATTCTGTGGGTGAGAAGCTGGCATAAGCTATGGCATTTTGCTTCTGGAGTACCTACAAGGGGCACACATGTACACAATCCCTACCCTCTCTGTGCTTCATGGAAGGAGCTTGTGAGGTGGTCTGTGCAACATCATCTTCAGTCATCAACATTAGTTTCCTTTCAGGTACAAAAACCTGCTAATAAACAGGGCTTATAAGAAAGGGTTGGGCAGCATATACTCACATGAGCAACAACTTTATGATTTCTACCTAGTAGTAAGGAATGCAAAACCCTTTATTGCTTGCAGTAAAGCCCCTTGATTTCCTCTTTGATATGCACCCTTCCATTCCATCTCTGTTTGGTTTCTTAAATTTCCAGGTTCTCTGTCCTTACTGCCTCTCACCACACTCCTCCTACCATGGAATTACAAATCTTCTCACTAATCATCACCAGCTACCATCAGCAGCAATCCAGCATATCCACTTTCATGCAGTGGTCCCTTCAGAGGCCTATCCAGAACAAATGTTCCCATCTCACTTTGGTCTTGCTAACTTTTTTGTTTTTTTGAATATAGAAACAGTTCCCACCTATACATTCACTGATATCATAAATAACTCAAAGTAGTACCACCCTTTTGGTGTCCCCACAATTCAAATGGTGTGTCACATCTAAGTGCCACTATAGCTATATGATGTTTGGTAAAAATGCTGCTAACATGTCACACTATCACTCTACAGCCAGCCAGGATCAAGGTATTCTTTAGCAAGCTCTTGAACTCTGGTTAACTATGCATTGAACATTAATTGCACGCTCATTTTGCTAGTTTCACAGAGTATTCTTACAGAATTACCCAGATAGCCATGTAAGTAGCATAACTGTGCCTTTAGATCATTTAGCTAGAAACACAAACAGCTGTAAAAATTATCTGAATAGCTTTGCACTGAGTAAACTGAAGGACATGGCCTTCCCACTATCCAGTATGTGATGCAATACTTCAGTGCTGAAGGCACGTAGTTTCAAAAAAAATTTACTGGTCTCCCTGAATGTAAACAACTCTCTGAGCCAACCTTGACAAAGTCTGGAATACATTCTTGAGGAAATCTTATCTAGAAACAAGACCATGCAAAATGGAAGTCAGACCTCCAACCCTGGTTTTCCCATTCTCTCCTCCTCAAGGCACCAGTCACCAGACAAGCCAATCTTGTGAAGAGAGAAAGCAGCAAACACTCTGCCAAGGACTCACATGGTTATTCCATCAGTTGTGAATGGTGGTTTCATCAGCTGTGGGCGCCACATGTAAATATCATACTGTCCCTCTCTTTTGGGAAGTCCTCAATATGACTCAGATTAATTAGGCATATTTAATGCTGCATGGACTAATGCCAAAGGCAAACAGCTCTCTGCAGTTTACGGCCTGTGAGTACCTTGCCTCACTGATGTACACTGTTTTGGTAGCGTGTTCATGAACACAGTACGATGGTCCCTCATTTACTCATGGTCCTTCATTTATTCATTTACAAATTGACTAGCTACCCTCAATTCCAGAACAATATGCTATTGCTTTCCTTATTCAAGAGAGTTACTTACATGAAACAGGTTTTCACCACCACGCAAGTGAGGACCAGGCTGAGAGCAGTAGAGTTAGGCTTCCAGTTATACCTAACATTTTCTCAATGCTTTAAATGTGATTCTACAGAAGAAAAGCTCTGGCCAAAATTCAGCCCAGAGCTCTCTCTCATAAATGTTAGTCTTCATGACCAACATTTCAGAGTCTTCCAGGAGTTCACTATGAGGTCCATAAGATTACAAAGCTGTAACTTCCTTCTCAGGCCACAAAAACACCTATTTGGACAGACTGTTCTTCAACAGTTAGTTGTCCAAGCATGGTACAGCATCACATCCTTTTCCAGAGGGTAATCAGAATGTAACCACAGATTCAGAAGGTAATTCCAGAATATAATTACTATTAAAAGAAACTCTTATGGTTTTATTAGGCTGAAATATAATATTACATAAATAGCCTGCATTTGAATATCAACCTTTTTTCACAGTCATACAGAAAATACAATATCCCTGCTTTGAGGAATTCAGCTTTTGAACAGGCATTATAATACATGGTTTTGGTAGACATACACAGCTAACAATCACTGCATGTATTTATGGTCATGTTGTTATTTGTGACTTGTTTTTCTTCTGTATTCTAAAAACCATGTACTTGGAGTTTCCTACAAACAGGTTCTTTTCTCATCTGCCATTGAAGTGCTAATGTTTTGGGCTACCTAATGCTGCTAGGGGCTTCACACACAAATTTAATCCTTCAGGCTCAGGTGGTTAGAAATATTTCAGAAATAGATATTATTTGCATAGATAACCTGATATATTTAACAATCTTAAAATAAAAAATCACATTAACTTCACCTTCAGATAGAGGCTTTCATTTATATCTTGTCATTACATCCAGCCTAGACTTTTCAAAGGGACATAAAGTACATGCAGTAAACAGGTTGAGAAGTTTCCTAGTGGTTCACAGCTTGTGTTCTGTTCTACATAGAACGGCTGTAGTGCATCAGACAAAAGGCCCATGTAGCCTGATAATCCTGTCTCCAGCTGTAGCTAAAAGTGCGTGTTTTGAGAAGAGCAAGAAAAACTTCTGCATAGATTGTATTTCTCCCTAATCCTCTCACACTAGTGTTCGACTATTTCTAGCTCAAAAATTTCCTGCATTGTATGTTGTTCCTACTTGTTAAGTAATTCTCAAATTTGTCTCTGAGATTTTCAGTCTCCCTTTGAACCCATGTAAACTTTTAGCACCCGAAACATCATTTGGTAATGAGTTCCAAAGGACCCCTATTTGCTTACACTGTCAGTGCTCGTCGTTAATAAGAAGCTGTGCACAGTGAACCACAAAAATGTGTGTACAGATGAGCGATACTAACAATCATAGCAAAATCATGGACTGCAGTGGAAGTTTCAACCCTATAATTCAAGAAATATATGAAGACTAAACAGCAGCATCCTTATATCATACAATGCTGCTTTGAAGAAATTTGTAACTGCTTTCTCAAAGGACAGAAAGACTTTCTTTTTCTAACTGCTTGTTCTCAAAGGACACTGATACATTTTCAGCCTTCCCAGGCTAACAAAAAAACTAAGGACTTCAAAGAGTAAATAGTTTCTTATGTACTTATAATAGCCATCACAGAATTTTAACATTTTGCATTTACTAATCATAATGTTTAAGATTAAGGCATTTTGGCTAGAAGGAAATGAACAGGTAAAATGAGAATGTCAAGGCTTACGGAAAATCTTTATGATATGAGGATATGTTCGTATTGCAACCTTCCCAAAGCATCCTTCAGAGGCTAATAATATTTTGTGAGAATTACTTCTCAGGAGCTGGGGCAAGAGGAACTTAAATAAAAGATTTCTAGAGCTATAAATATAATCACTGAACATTCCTTGCAGAGTAAGAGAACAAACTTCAAAGCTTGCGTTCCAGATGTAATGAAGCTCAGAAAGGTCAGCCATCAGCCTAACTTATCATTCCTATGAGTCTTGACATTGATAATTCTACAACATCAAGACAGTTACAGTTATGAGGTGACTGGTTACAGAACTCAGCATTCATTCTAGAAGAATGCTATCTTAGCTAAGAAAGTCAAATTTTGAGATCCTTATTAGGGAACAACCAAAGACAACTAGGCATGCCCTAGCAAGTGTGCAGTCTTCCTAACACTACTACTCATCTATTTGATCAAATCAGTTAATTAGGCTTTCTCCTTCTGTTTATTAAAATGCATTCCAGTTATAGTGCAATCTGAAGTAGGCTTTGAGATTTGTCAGACTTCTTTTTGTGCCGAAACATGACTGAAGGACAATCACTTGTTAGAGAGCAGCTTAAAATCATCCATTAAGATGTAAACTCCAAATTAACATATCTTCAGAAGGGAAAAAGAGTAGGAGCCTCTCTAGCCATTTCAGTAGAAATACAGGATGCGTCTTTTTGTTACAGATTTCAGTGCTGCTTCTACAGCTTGGAAACAAACTAGACCCAGTCACCTGGGAAATAGACTTTTTTTCCTCTGCTTCTCCATCATACTATCACTCCTGGTCCTTTCACTGCCGCCTTTGCACCCAAGAGGGTGACTTCCAGCAATTTCCATGACATCCACCTTTCACCCTTTTAGCTGCACCTCGTACTTAACTTTCTCATCAGAAGAACAAGATGAAGGTAGTTTTCATGGGAAATGTGTAGTAGTTACATTTGCTAGGGCTGAATCTGGACAAGGTCTAACAATGACAGTAAAGGGCTCAGCTTTATTCTGATACAAATCCCAAGTGTTATCAAAATTACATATACGCATCATACTATAGAAGTCATAAATTAATATAGCAGCAGCAAATGATTATTACCAAAAAAAGTAATTTAGAAAACACTAATAACATTAATTGACACTGAAGATTTAAAGCGGTAGTGATTTTTAAGACCTACGTAGCTCTTCAAGGGATTACAAAGCCCTTCATATACAAAAGTAACAGCCACATCTAGGGAATAAAAGGCTGTGACAGTAGTTTTTTTTATAGGGTTATGGCAGCTTTGGCAAAGAAATATTTTGGCCAGAAGTTTTCAGTATGGATTTTTTTTTTTTCATTCTTTAAATCCTCACTTCATACAAATATTCTTGAAGAGATAATAGGTCCTTATTTAAATACTAGCAGTAAGTCCAGCACACAAATACATTGACTTAATAATTTTAAGATTAGAATCCTGTTATTGCAGTCAGCAACATCTGGATTATAAAAACATGTTAATAGAAGGGACAAATAATTACTTTTAATGTTTCTATTAACAATGAATGTATAATGTAATAATGCTAATCTAATAATGAGATTCCTGCATGCTCAGCAAAGATTCTAAATGCAAAGTAGTACACTTATTTATTCAGTAAATTTATCCAATTATCTTCTCCTCTAAGATAGTCCTCTGGGCTTGTCTGCAATTAATAAGAAGATATAGAGATCTTAATTTCATCTACTTTAAACACTCATTTTATGAACAGGATTGATCACCTCTCTCCATGACCTACAAAGTTTAAAACAGATGACTAAAATCAGATAGCATTAATCTCACCTCCAAATGAATTCTAAAAAGTACTACAATTATGAAGAGCAAAGAAAACAAGGGTAAACAATAGAAATTATATAAAGATTAATAGATAGACTAAAAGAAGTCTCCAAAATGTACACACAGCTTGCAGCTGACTGGAAAGAAAAGCACTAAATACGTAAATACAAACATACAGAGAACTTTTGCATACTTTTTTTAACCTGTGAAGCATAGACAATTGCTATCAAGAAATGTCAACGATTTTTATGCTGGTTTGCTTTTTATTTGAGAAAGGCATTTCTAAATAGAAACACTAAAAATACTTCTAAAGGTATTTTTACCTGTAGCAGATTGTCCATTACATACCTAACAGTATTAAGTAGCCGAGCTACATACATCAATCCAGAAACATTTAAATAATAATCCAAAATCCTTCAAAATCTTTATAGAATAAACCTAGGACTCTAAACTATTTTTTGTAGCCACCATCCTGACTTTACTCAACCAAACTATAAAAACATTGTTTAAAAATGCCCTTTCATCATCTGTGCATATTCAAATAATAAGGAAAAAAAGCACATACTTAAAAATATCGTATTACCTCATAGACAGAGGCAGGAATTTAAACCTTTCATTAAGCTTTTACAAAACTGAGGGGTTTTTATAAATAGTGCCCACTGCAAAGCTGAAGGAACAGTATTGCCATAAGACAATTTTCTTGAATATTCTTTTTTCGTTTTTTGCATACCTATTTTGTTTCTCTTCATTTTTCTACACTTCTCGTTTTAGCATTACAAAGACAGGAAAAGAAAAATCACCTTGAGTACATCATGTGAGCAGCAATCAACTGTAACAGAGTACAGATTTTTTGTCACTAATAAAAATAAGATTTTTTAAAATCACATCATCTATCGATTTCCCTTGTATTCCCAGTAATTCTGTAATTTTTAAACCACTTTCCACTGATACAGCTGAGCTGTACAGTCCTTCAAAAGGAAATTATATTCCTTAAGGTTTAAAGGAAGTGAACAATCAAAGGCAAGAGATGGCTCTTCCAGGTGTCCCCTGAGGTGATGTGCTCTTGCACGAGTTCATCCCATATTAGACCTTGGAGACTATTTTGAACAAAGGAACCATTTCAGTTTGACATTCCACCTTAGACGAAACTAGAAAATTTAACCAGTAGGAAAAAAAACAATAGGAAACCAGGATGCATTTGTTCTACTTTTCAGTGGTGGGGTTTTTTTGTTGTTTTGTTGGGTCAGGTTTTTTTTGGCAAGGAGAAGTTAGTAACATATTCACAGTCAATAGTTTGAAAATAACACTTCAGGAATATTCAAGAGAAGGAAAGGTTGGAACATATTTGGTATCTACACTTTACTACGTAGTAGATGATGGAGCTATTATAGAATTGCTCTCCTCATTCACTCCGAGACACTTTCAACTGAAGTAATATAGCTTTAAAACTAGAAAAAAGTCTTAGTCACATTACCAGCAGTTTAAAACAAAGTGAAAGTGTTTCCATTTGATCGTAATTTTTTTAGAACATGTGTGACATTGACCACAGTTTAATCCAAAATATCAAATCAGTTAAGATTTTTTCATTGTCACAAGTAAATGAAACATGGATTCTCATACAGAATTTACAGCTGTAAAATAGCAAAGAGAGCAACAAAACTTACATCCTGACATCACAGTCATCTACTTTGAGGTTGAAACAGCAGATTCTTTCTCAATATAACTCTTTTATGAATATTATCACTTTGGTATTTTCTTGGTATTTGTAAACAGCTGTTTACAAAAAGCTATCACAAACATCAGTAAGAAAAATTAAAATAACTGCACTTGACTAGAAAATTGGGTATTAGTTACACTTCTGATCACAAGATTTCCCAGGGGCTTTATTTAACCACTATTCAGGCCAGTCAACATTCCACATACTTCTGCAGCTTTCAAACATGTTTGTTTATACAGGTTATGATACCAGTGGTAACTACGATGAGTCACCTTGTTTTCACTAAAGTAGAACTAGGTGTTATAATCACTTAAATATAGAACTGGACAGCACAGGTATTCCTTTTTCATCTCAGGGGGTTTTTGTGATTATAGAAAATGTCTTTGTTCACAGAACTGCCACATGTCAGTCCACAGTAAATTCAAAATTTGGGGTCTTTTAAAAGTTAAGGCATTTATTCCATTTCATCATGCCAGTTTGTTACTTCACTTTGTCATTCATTTAGGTAGATGATTTGGAATGTGGAAGAAGTCATGGTCTTGACACCTGTACTGTGGTTAGAAGGGAACTAATTTTAAAGAGAGACAGATATTTTAAAGAGGCGAAGTATGGGTTTTCCATTTTCCCAAGCGTAAGTTTTTTCTCTGAAAAGCATAATCTTCTGAGGAATAATCTACCTCTTTGAACTCCAAAAAACAGTATCAATCAACTTATTAACTTATTTAAATCAAGGAGAGGACAGTTTTACTTAATTGGAGAGATTATCACTAGAAAAAGCTACAGGAGGACAGAAGCATGAGTTCATCTAACAAAATAACAACAAATGGCATATTACTAACTTTCTTTTTTTCCCCTCAAACGCTTGCATTGTAAAATCTTCTTCCTATGTTTCTGATTGCAGGGGAAATTCCCTCCTCAAAAAATCAACAATATTAAAAAAATGACACATTATATGAGTGGGAATACAGCAGAATAGAAAAGTATTTTCTCCATGATTCTAAAGTTTCAAAATAAATATGGTAAGAAATATAAAGTTGATTATTTTCATTAGAAACAAGAAAGTGTGCATACTCAAATTATCACACGCCAGACCTACTTTCCAGAAGAGCTTCGTTAGACATGAACTCCCCATATGTCATAGTAAGTCTTATCACAGTGAAAGGTAGGAGTCTCATCAGAAAGAAACACATCATTGACTCACATTAGCATTTTATTTCGACTTAGGAGATGAGTTTTGAACCAAGTTTCCTGGTTGTCCCCACTTAACCAGCTTTGATTTCCACATTTTGATTTGCATTGTGGAGCCATCATCTCAGAGTTTGCTAACTGAATTCCTTTTGGAGAAGCCATGAACATCTACAATGCACTCTAACCACCAAAAGGCAGTCAGCACCCTTGTGCCCTTTCAATCTGAACTAGAATTAATCTGAAGTCAAACCCCTGAAACTCAGCGTGGATATCAAGTCCTCTCACTCATCTTGTTTACTCTAGAACTACCCCTATTGTTTCACACCACTAGTCAGCACCGACATTTTTTTCAGTCCTTTGTGGCTACGCTGGGGCAATGCTATTTCTTCAGTAATATCACCACTGCAATTTAGGAGTTACACATAAAAATTAAAAGCTTTAATTACTTTGTGCCTATGCTTAAGCTAACAACATTTTAACATTACTACTTGTAATTAAAAACAATTCCAAGCAAAACCAGTTCACATCAGTACTTCCTTTGAGTAGATGACCAGGTGGCACAGTTGGTTAATGAACTGACCCCTTTTTTTCATTTAGAAAAAAAGGTGTGGATTAAACAATGAATCAAGACCAGAATTAAGGACACATGACAAACTTACCCTGAACAGCTTTGATTACTGTCCATAGTTTTAAATTACCTCATAATTTACCATAGCTAATATTCTAAATTTACAAAAAGTAAAGACAAGGTGCTGCAGAGCAGGATAGTAAGACTGCTTGTAAACAGGCAGAAAATCAGTCATAGTTTCCTTCTCCATATGAATGAAATAGTACATTTCTACGGACACTTTTTTTATACATGGAATATGAAAGACTGAGAAGAGACAGCAGTAAGAAAAGAAACATGTAGCAAGTGTAACTGTTCATGACTACTACTCTCTATCCACACTTTACAAAAACTACTAATTGAAGTTCTCATACAAGATAATTTTCTACTTCTAACTATAGGAAAAAAAACCAACAAAACAGGTTCAGAGTTTGACCACTGCTATTGTACAGTATGAAATCCACATTCTTGCTACGAGATGCATAATTATGTTTGCTTGTCTTTACAGAATTGTAGGAGAGAAATCAAACTTTCATATTAGTACTGCACTGGTAATGGAAAAAAAATTATTACTAGAATTAAATCTGTAACTTCATTTAAACAAAATGTTTGTAATTCAATTTATTCTTTACAAGCAGAAAGTCAAAGCAGTCATTCCTCCTACTGAAAACTCCTTAGATATAAATATAGTTATACCTTTATACCTTTTATATGCATTTTAAAAGATACTTACTGTTCTAGGAGTTGATCATATTTTCTTAAAGCATCCTTTTCTGCAATAACTGCTCTTTCTTTTTCAGCAACAGCATTATCCCTCGCTTCTCTCAAATTTCTGAAGGAACAAAAGTTATTCTGTCAAGAATCTGTTAGAAAAGAGACTGGTTTGCTTCATGAATTACTACTGACTGACCTTAACTTCAAAGCTACCTTCTTCAGTTCTCACAATGATAGAGGTGTCTGTCTATCTATATGCCTATTCATTACAAAGGCTTTATTTCAGATTACTTTCATATACACCAGCAAAGTTTCCAGTTCTGAAATTCTAAAAACAATGATCAAACCACCTATTAATATGTAGAAAAATATGAATAATTCTAGAATACTAGAAATGTAAATTACTTATTTTTTGTAGGAATTAAATAAATTTCAATAATTTTGCTTGGTACTTCACTAATAAATAGGGGAATGCTGCCCTCCTAGCTGAGATCATTCATAACTTCTATAACAGTGCAGGAAAAGATTAGTTAGGCATAGATAAACACATGTCCAAATACAACTAATTGGCTAGTTAGTCTGATATCTAGGTTACTGCATATCATTGGTGTCTTCTGGTTTCTACTGCTGGCATCATTTTTGATCTGCACAGACCCATAAAATAAACACAAACATTTTATTGCAATCAATCTTTTCCCATTTTTTAACCAAGAATCAGTCAAGACTTGCAAATTATCTCATTCTTATTTCACTGACACAAATGAGAATAGGTGTCAGTGAAATATATGAAGAATAATACATGTAGTATTTGTGTTAAAAATTATATAGGTATTAATAGTCTGTTAACCTCTAGTCTGCCTGTAGCATAACATTGCAATAAACTGTACTAAGTGGAAGTGCTGCTTAGATAGTGCTTATAAGCTGTGCCTCCATTATTTAGTGCAACACAGTAAAAGCCAATTTGCAGAGCAAACAGCAGCTGTTGAGGACCGGACGCCTACCTTGCAACCGTTTTCAAAGATTTTACTGTACTCCTGGTTTGCTCCTGTGACCTGAACACTCACTAGCATTTGGAATAGATTAGATGATCTTAGAGACTCCTCTCAATTCATTTCCTCTAAAAGGAATCCTGTTTCATGTGCTACAAATGTAGGCACAGTACCGCAAATCCAAGCACAAACTGTGAGGCAGGCAAAAATGTGGCAAGCAGCAACGACTTGGGGGTTTCACTTCAAAACCACATTTTTCATCTGAACTAAACTGTTAATGTAGACGCAACCAAGCTCTTCCCACGGAAGTTGTTTCTTCCCCTCTCCCCCACAGGAACTTTTTGACTTAAAGCAAAGTGAAATCATATTCTCAGGCAAATTTTGAAGAAGAGAGAAAAGTCAATATATAGAGGTAAATGGAAAATTATTAAGCCCATGCAAATGTCATCCTTGATCATTTTAGCCACACTAAAGGTATATCACTTTTGGATGAAAGACTATTTTCTAGACTAAAGAAATGTTACCAATGGTAATTTTCTGAACTCAAAGTAATTCATATGAATAAGAAATAGTTTCTTATGAAGAATCAACATCAGAATTACATAACAATTAACTGGCTGTGAGAGAAAGATAACAATTTTTTCTTTAAAATTGAGTTACTGGGCTACAGAATTTACCAATTAAATTCAGGGACTGTTCTTGAGAGTAGATTCTTTAAAACGGACTCATACCAAAATACAAGAACATGGTAATTAATTTTGTTAACAGTATTAAGATCAAGCATATTATGTCTCAGAGTGGGAGTGAAATGTTGTATACTTAAGACTCGAGTAACGGAAGTGGGATAAAAAAATTAAACAGCAGGAAATACACAGCAACTCATTTAGACAATAAACTACTTTGCTTAACTGAATAGCTAATCAATTGAAAATGTAATAAAAGGAAAAAGCACACGAGGTACTACTCAACCAACAAGATGACAATCACAGATGTGATGTAACTTCTAGTGAAATATTTTCAACAGAGCTAGGAAACACACTAGCGCCACTGCCAGTTTTCAGATTGTGACTGCGATTTTAAAAGGGCGAAGCACCTATCAGATGGCTGCACATACAGGCCATAAAGGACCATCAGGTATCTAGCGAGTCTATCATACAAGTGAAACTACCCTTCTAAAACGGGAAGGAATATCACCTACAGATTCATAAAGAGGTATGGGGGAAAAAAAAAAACACAACCAAAAAAAACAAAAAAAGGGGTGTGATGAGGGCAGGGGAGGGGAAGCAGAAGCACAAGGGCATCTGTATTAGCTTTTGAAATAAACCTCTTGGCAACTGCCATTTATTGCACTTCAGTTCACATCCCTAAACTATTCTAGAACGCACAAATTGGATTCCAGTCAGATTGAATCAGGTCAGAAGACGTGCTCAGGGAGAGCATCTAACATGCTCAAAACTACTAAACTGTGTTTGATCTGTGGGAACAGACTACAGCTAATCCAAAGTCAAACCTCATGCAGACGTTCATGTACCCTGTGAATTCACTCATGCTTGCTAATGCAAACATAGCCAGTGCTTACTACCACCAAAACAACTGAAACTGACCCCAAATAAATTAAGAATGAAAGCATCACCTTTTTATTGGTTCACTCCCCTCCACATTTTAGCTTCTTGAACTGATTCATCCAACTGTAAAATAAGTGCCAATAAACTCAAGGGAAACATCAGGCCCATCAGGCTTGGCAAAGTGGTAAGGAGTAAGAGCAACTGAATATTAGATTAGTTTTGCTGTAACACCATTCCATGCTTTGAGCCTGAAGATGAAACCAGCATCTTAGCTTTATTTTCAGTCACAATCAGCATCTCATCCCACCACGCAACTTCATTGCAAACTGCTTTGCTCACAACTTGGGGTTCCGTTTGTCTCACCATTGAGGGGCACCTCAGACTGGGAAGCACTGTCTTATGGTGGAATTTTTTAGTATTTTATAGAAAGAGCATACAGTAAAAATCCTTTTTTGCAAAATATAAAGTAAAATCTAAGGGATTTACATTTCAGAAGTAACTATTTCAAAATGAGGAACAAAACTTCTGTAAATTGGTTCCAGATACAAATGAAATATCTTTCAGTAGCTTTCTCAATGATATACAAACCCTTGTCAAATCTCCACCAAGAGTGGAGGTTTAAATTCATACTTTGTAATTCAAAATAGAGTTGCATACAGGAATTGGTGTGGATGTATGTGTGCATATATTTTACTCACACTTGCAAAGCTACACAATGATGTAATTTTTTTTAATTAGAACCTTTCAGTTGAGTGGAAGACAGACAGCAGGAGTCATGTTCTTTTTTCACTCTTCTAAGCAGTAACAGAACTACCTATTAGAGGAACAGATGCTGATGCCACAAATATCTTTTTACTATGGTCATTTCCTTCTCCACACAAGACACTTTCAGGACATCTACAATGAAGTTATAATGAATTACTAAAGGCTCCTCCCATTTTAAAGAAATAAAAGGGGCAAAAAACAAGCTCAAAAAGAAATCCAGTGCCAAAAGTCCAAACTCTTAGATCCCTAAAGGCTTATTCATGTGCCTAACTCTGCATGTAATTCCATGGAATTCAACAAGATGACACACATACAAAATTCAATATGCAGGTCTTTGCAGGACTAGGATCTTCTTCTTCAAAAAAACCGTTTTTATAATAATTTACAGAAAATCAATGCTTTTTTGAATCATAATGCTGTAAACAATCTCAAATAAATTTATTTTAGAAATGCATAAGTCTTATGAGGGTTTCCCCTCATTTTTTTCTGTGTAACTTTCTGCACAACACCTTCTCTTCTGGTTTCCTGGCACAGTTTCAAGATTACCCATATAGCATGACAGGTAAACCAGCACATTTTGTATTAATTAACACTATACAGCTGAACAAACTTCAAACCACTAATATTTATCTAGAACATGAATTTTAATAATACTTTTCATTGACAATGCTGGATGTCTATCATTTAATAATAAATATAACACCATATATTTACTGTACAAGTATAATTTCATTTTAGTTTTTACAAGATTCTCATCAGTTTTATAATTGAACTCAAATTCTGACATTTCGATCACCTCTCAAAGAGCCAGTCAACTAGGATTATACCTTAGCACAAAACAGTACTTGGTCATTTTTACCCTAATTAGGTTATTGCCTCCATCTTATCTACCTGTTTTCACGTTCATACATCTCTTTTGAAGTGCTTCTTAGTTGCTCAATTTCTTGATTTGTTTTCAACCTTATTTGTTCCAACTCTTCATGCAGTCTCTTTTCATATTCTGTTTTATAGTGGTCTCTGTAAATAAACAAATACACAACATAGGAATTTAAAATTAATTGCATTGGCCAAAATATCAAAACTTCAGGTACAGCTGTACAAGTACAGCAGAGCACTTCTTGATTTTACATTTTATTTTAATTCTTACTCATTTTCCTCCCAAATTGCTCGCAATACATATTAGCCTGTTTTGCTATGCAAACTGAGTGAAAATCAATCTGGAATAAATAATATTTAATTGGGAATAAATAAAAGCTTTCTGCATACTGTTTTAATTTTTCAAAGTAATTTGACATTGATTAGTCATGCAACATTATGCTAACATTCTTCCAGAAATTCTTTGTCAGCCTCTACATGCGTGTTCATATTAATTAAGCACTTAAAAAAAAATTAATTCCTTGCTTTCCAAAGTTTTCTAGCTTCTTCATCACAGGGTATGGGTTGATTAACTTGCTAACTCACAATACTGCTATGCTCCTACAAGACTTTGTTGTGTACTATTTGGACCTCATGTGGGGAAAAAACATCACAAGAAACATTGAAAGTTACATGCTGTGGAGATTTGTGAAGTCAAAAAAAACACAAGGTTTGGGAATTTATCCTGTCAATGTGACACATTAATTAACTAAAATACATACTTAAGTTTTTAAGCAGCAGGTGGCAGAAGATTCCTGGACAAAAGAATTTCATTTCAGAGTAATATTGACATCTTTTTGTAACTTTAGAAGTCCATGACAGATTGTAGGGAATCCCACAAAGAATTTCTCCTACAAAACTACAAAAAAAAGGCTTATGCTGTAAGTACTTAACAGCTAAGAAATGTTAACATTTCATAGCACCTAATTAATGTTCAAGAATAATCAATCAACAGTGAAGCAACCGGTAGAAATTACAGGTTTGGAAATAAAAGCACGTTTATTAAGAAATGTGCATTTATAACCGTAAAAGGTTTTAGATTTCTTCCGATTTCCATTTGCGTGATAGCCCATGATTTTTAGAAATCAGTACCTGAGCTGGCCAAAAACTCCTTAACATTAACTAAAAGCCCCAAAATATTTAAATGTCAGAATGCTTGCTGTCCAGGTTTTCCTGTTTTCTTTTTATTGAGACACTGAATTTCAGTTGACCCTTCAAGGTAAAAATAAATTTTTCTCCTCTTCTTCCTCAAGTGCACCACACTACAGCAAAATACTTTATGAATATCTTTGATACAACGAAGAAGTTTATAATAAAAACCCCAGACACACTGTACTGGAATGTAAGGTCCCCATCAGAAACTTTTTGCGTTCTTTATGTGTTATATGACTCAATATATAGAAAAAAAAAAGAATGCTGAAGATCAGGACCTCAGAACACAATTCTTGTGTGCAGAATCAACAAGCATCACCATTTTCTTGGTACTTAGACAATTTGCTATTACTATTACTACTTGCAAAAATAAATTTCTGTCATTACAGTAATTACACCTTCCCTCCCATGGCAAGACTGCTAAAAGTCAGGAAGGTTCACTGAAAAAACCAGAAGAATCTGGAAAAGTCTCAAACACCCACAGTGATGTCACCAGAAGACGTTTCAAAGTGATGCTTATCTTTATGATGGCTAAAATAAACAAATGGCATAGTAAAGGACATATTTCGAGTATATAGCTTGACTGCCCTGACAATGCCTTTTAATAAACATCAACTGAGTTGCCGCTGAAGCAAAGGACCATCATTTGCGATTTTTATTCCTGACCTGCTGTTAGTCTTTTGCTTAAGCAGTAATTAAAAATGTTTTTGCCTTATCAAGTTGTTTTGTCTTCTTCAGGCTGCAGGCTTTAATGAGCTTCTTTCCAGGCCTATTATTTATAAGGCTTTATACTGCAAATAAACTAAAAGTGATCTAAGCATCCCAATGCAGCTATGGAGTGTGTTTTAAGATTAAAGATAGAATCATAGAACGGTTTCAGTTGGACGGGACCTTAAAGATCATCTAGTTCCAACACCCCTGCCATGGGCAGGGACACCTTTCCACTAGACCAGGTCGCTCAAAGCCTCATCCAACCTGGCCTTAAACACTGCCAGGGAGGGGGCAGCCACAAGTTCTCTGGGCAGCCTGTTCCAGTGTCTCACCACCCTCACAGGAAAGAATTTCTTCCTAATATCTAATCTAAATCTACCCTCTTTCAGTTTAAAACCATTCCCCCTCATCCTATCACTACATGTCCTTGTAAAAAGTCCCTCTCCAGCTTTCCTGTAGGCCCTCTTCAGGTACTGGAAGGCTGCTAGAAGGTCTCCCCAGAGCCTTCTCTTCTCCAGGCTGAAGAGACCCAACTCTCTCAGCCTGTTTTCACAGGAGAGGTGCTCCAGCCCTCTGATCATCTTCGTGGCCCTCCTCTGGACTCACTCCAACAGCTCCATGTCCTTTTTATGTTGGGGGCCCCAGAGCTGGACGCAGTACTCCAGGTGGGGTCTCACAAGAGCAGAGTAGAGGGGGAAAATCACCTCCCTTGACCTGCTGGCCACACTTCTTTTGATGCGGCCCAGGATACAGTTGGCCTCCTGGGCTGCAAGCGCACACTGCTGGCTCAGGTTGAGCTTCTCATCAACCACCACCCCCTGTCTTCCCTTTTCCCATATAAAGGGAAATCTTTTGTGTTGGTCTGTGCTTACACATAAATTCCCAAGAACCGTAGCTATGAGCTGCTGCCATTCATATTGCCACAATCTCAATCTATTTTGAAGTGTGTCTTTTTTAAAATTTGGCAGGCTAATCCCTCAGTTTCCTGAAGCCTGTAATTTTTTAACTACATTACCCAATGCCAGTAGTTCTGATGGTGACCAGAAGGTGAATTATTCTTTATTCCTAAAAAACGATTCTTGGGTTTTTTTTCATCATCTTCACTCCTGAACTATAGCAACCAAATGAGATCCACATGTGAAGCGAGCATTAAAAAGCCTCAAATTCTTCAAAAGGTAGCAAATAGAAGCTTATTACCCAAACTGATGTCACCTCCATGTAGCACTGAGGACTATACAATCTCAATTAGTTGGTACAGTTTTCTCCTGGTCTACTCTTGTACCTCTCTAATTCATCTAAGAAACAAAGATTCTGTAGAGCTCTATAAGAAACCTAATACCATAGATATTTAACCCAAGAGATGGATGGTATAAATTGCTTAATAGACAGGAATCCCCACTATGGGACGCAGTCTCAGAAGATGCACACAAAGTGTATACATGTGAGTGGGAAAATGTAAAGTAAGGAGAGCTTCTGCAATATTGCAGATCACATGAAGGTTTTAAAGCACTTTGCAAAAGGATACTATTAACCCCATTTTACAAAAGAAATCCTACATTAACATTTTTACATTTTACATTACATTTTTACATTATGAAATTACTTAATTCAAAGTTTATCAGCAGGTCAGCAGCAGAACCTTGAATACAACCTAGGCTGCCAAAGCTGCAGTGCAGTCCTAAAAATGCAGCTCAATACACTGCACTGTCTTCTCTGCTATGCTATATTGTCCCTGCAAAAGACAGTAATGGTCTCTAGGGGACAGTAGACATACCTGCATTATTCATTACAGTTAATATCTGTCCTATGAAAATCAGCATCATGAAGAAAGTTACCAATACCAGGGATGTCAAGAGAGATCTGGTAACAGTGCAGAATCCCAATGACAGTATCAAGGTCTCTAAAGGTAAAGTAAGAGTCGCAGAATTTCTCTTTAGTTTGCATCCAAATGCAAGAGACAGAGACCGCTGATATTCCAGAGGACAGTGAAGCAGGCTTACACAGTATCCCAAACTGGTAGAGACAAGCTACATACGTCTCTTTCTAGGTTCCTCAAATGGAGACAGCTCTGTAAAAGTGCCTCTACATCATTATTATAGGATATGGATTTCACAGTGGTTTTCTAGAAATAGAAATCTAGCTACAAGAGTCAGTACTTACAAGCACATTTCTAGAGGAAGACTGCTCAGACCTACATGATTTTTTAAAACTCCATTTAAAAGCAAGTCTTAATTTTCTTTTTTTAAATAAAGAAGTTCCAGGTGAACATAGTTCTGATACATGCACATGTAAAACAAATTTTAAAAAAAAGTTTAAGTGACTGAATTGAAACGAATAATAGTATTAAAACAGTTCTGATATTTGCTGGAACCCCATAGCTGGTAATTTCAGTAGAGTGCTCTTCTATTTCCATTTAGATAACAATTTGTCTTTTAGTTGTATTACAGGAGAGTTATATTAGCACACTTCATCTTAGTTATACAAGGACACAAGATTTATAGATGCTGTTTGCAGTTCCATCTTCTTGATTCAAACAGAAGGCAGCAGCTGAAGAGAAGCTGAACCTACTTCATACTCTAAGCTTATTCATTCAATCCATAGGTGTTTTTTTAAGGACACTACTAATCAAAAAAAAGTGATTTTATGTCCATTAATGAAGTACATACAGGCAAATATTTGATGTAATTTTGGGATATATATTGAAATTATATTTTTTGGCATCTAGATGTAGGGAAATAACATGAACTCAATAACCTTGAATTCTGAATAAGAAAAATCTTAATGTGGTTTGAAATTGGATGATGCTTTTAGTCCTGTGATTTAGTTTTAGGTAGTCCTGTAAGGAGCAGAAAGTTGGACTTGATGATCCTTATGGGTCCCTTCAAACTTGAGATATTCTATGATTCTATGAAATTTTGTGGTATAGCATTACATACGTAGCAAGACATGTAGCTGAACAGCGTAGTGTTTGCTGTTCAACATCCCATACATGTATCTATACCAATTCAAATAGCATAAGGATTTGACACCATTTACCATTGTGGCTAGCATACAATGATCAATCTGTTTCTCAAGGCTACATTCAGAGAATCTGTATTCAAACTTGAGATATGAAAGACTGACAGCTCTAACAGCTGACATGAAACATACTATGTCCTATTTTAAACATTTGTGAAAATTAAATATATTTTATTCTGCAATAATCATTTAGCTTGCCTTTCAAATAGTCCTGTTTCTAATAAAGGTCATTTGGGGCCGGGGATATGTAACATATGCACTTTAAAGAGTTCTTCTCTCTTTTGTAATTAAATACAGTTACCTCTGTAAACTTCTAGATATATTTAAGAGAATAGTTGACATAAACTTTCAATGCTGACATCTTCACTGCTATGGTCTTGTATCAAAAATTTTAAAAAAATTTCCTGATACACATTAAGACCCAACAAAAATGTTCTGTTTCTAGTTATACAAACACGGACTAGCTTTCTGAAAGTTAAAATTATTTTTAATTAAACAGGATTTGTACAAGAAGCAAGGGAAAACAGTTAAGTAACTTGCCTACTGATAGATGTCAACACACAGTAACTTACCTGGATGCAACATATTTTTCATACATTTCTTCCCTAGCTTTTTTGGCATCCTCTAGCTGAATCTGAAGTCTCTCAAGACGATCTTCTTCATGTGCACAGCGAACACTAAGCTCCATGTTCTGGCGATTAAGATAATCTTTATCTTTTTGCAACAAGTTGAGGGATTGTTGTATGGTTGCCAGCTATAAAAGGCATTAAAAAGAACACTTTAACATGAACTTCAAGATAAGTATTTAATCTATGTACACATATTTGCAATTTCATTTTTACTCTCTTCTCCGAAATCACCTGAACCAAAAAACTCTGTTTACACTTATGTTTAATATAAGTTGGTGAAGCTTTGTGCTGAAAAAAGACTTTAATAAAATTATAATTTTATGAGTTTTCATTATTTCTTTCACCTGAAAAAGAGGTAAAGTGTCCCTCAATCTACCTCAGCATCTACATAGTACTGAAGTAATGAATAGTGATAGTACTGAATAGTTCTACGTCAGAAATACTGATGTTGAGTCTTGGTGCTGACCTGTCATCATACTGGCTACAACATTCTCAGAAACAGAAGTGAAAAGTTTAAGGGCACCAGAGTGATCATTGCCCATAAAGAAATGGTGAAACTCCTAGCTCTGGCGCCGAAGTATATCATGATTGTCGTGGACAAGGTAATATTCCAGGCCAGCACCAAGGGCAAAGAGGGTTATGCATGCCTTGTTTTGACTTTCATTTAGCATGGTGTTGCTACAGAAGGCTGAACTGATGCCAAAGTAGAAACTTTAATATTTTGTGAGTCTCCGTAACAGCCTTTCCAATCACCAGATCAGTCATCTGTATGCTCCAAGAAGAAAATGGTGTGGGAGAGAGTAGTCTCCATCTATTTGAGGTGAACACTGTCAGAAAACAGCCACAGGACATGACATAGAGCAGACTGGCCCAACTCCTTACTCATGGTAGCAAAACTCAGTTTTATGACCTTAAATAATCTTGATGTTTAAGCTCCTAAGGATGTCACATGAGAAGTTCAAGGAATGATAAATTAATAACTTATCAGAAATATGTCCCCCAAAGCTATAAAGACATCATTTGCGTGTTTTAGATAGAATTCACCCTGAGTCATAAAAGGACTAAAGGTTATTTAAGGGAGATACTCAAGTCAAATACATGAACCAACTAGTTAAACAGCTGAAAATTCGTACCAAAAAAACCCAACTCTTAGAGGCATGCTTCTCTCCATCTGCCCTCTTGCTGAAAACCACAGAGGGTGAGGTATAAAAACCTGTCCTATAGTTTGTTTTATTTAAGAAAAAAACACAATTGTCCTCTCTCTCCCAGTAACAGGTTATACATATAACCATGTATATCCAGATGTCATGGATTACTACATGAGGAAAGACATCTAGGAGTTACTACCCCTCCAACTCCTCCTCCCCTGGAATAATACTGTGTAAACACAACTGCATGCTCTTCTGATCCAGAACTTGTGATACTGTATCAGCATACACAAAAACCACCACATACCTTCCAGGAGATTCAAGTAATCACACAGTTTGAAATGGTATTTTAGTTTAAAGTAGTGCTACTTTCATTCCCTCTCAGATTAGTTTAGTATAAAATTAATGAAAAAAGCCATTGTTGCTGCTATACTGCAGTACTTGATGCATACATACAAACTTCATGTACATGACAATACTTTTTTGGCCATTGTTATATGCTGAGAACAAACCTGCATTTTGATGTCCTCTTACAATGCTAGATCACTGATGGATAAACAGCCCAACAAAGCCTTAGACTGATATAAAAGAAGAGACTATTAAAGATATTTTCTAATAGAAACTCAGTTTCTTCCCTAGTGTTTCAGAGCATTTCTATGGCTACCTGTAAAATTAGGCAGAGGAGTACTATCTTTAAAGTGGTAGTTATAACCACTATTTCATCTGTAACACTGTTATACAGAGACACTAAGCAATATGATCTCCCCTCAACTCTCTCAGGCATAACTGGTCTCATTTACTCAGCTGCCAAAGTGTTAACACACAAACATCCTCCCTTTGATTATTGCCTGCACCGGCACAGAAGTCAAGAACAACCTTCTTGTGCAGTGCCCCTTTCATATCACATTAAAAAAATAAATTCACAAATGAATTCAGAATTTCTCTGTTCCTTTTTGTGCTTCCTAGAAAGATTTCTATAAAGAAACACAGCTTAAAAGATAGTCTTATTTTTGCAGTAAAGTTGCACTGAGCTACAAACCATCTGACAATGAGTCAATGACAATATAAACTGAAAAAGTTTCTTTCTTGAGATTCAGTAAAAGCCTCTTCTCCCTCCCAAAAAGCTGTTGGAAAGTACACTTACATGCAATGATGGGAAAAATCCCTTAGTGATTCCAATAGTTTTGGATGATTCTATCTTAACTTATCACTTACTTAATGTGAGTAATTAATCCTGGAGGTTCAGTGAAGCAATCCTTCCTATAAACAATTTAGATGCAGGAATAGTGAAAATGGATACTAAGTAATGGAAGCTTGTACTGATATAAACCATCAAAAGTCCTATAGATGAAGGCAGTGCACTTGGAAACATTCTCTACATATGTCCCTTGACCCAAAAGTCATCACACATGCTCAGTAAGGGAGCCATCACTGAAAACAATTTGTGACTCTTGGATGAATGAATTAATGAACAGAGAAGCAGCAAGGGACATTTCTCTTGACCTGGCAGAGCTCTAGCTCTTGGAATATCTTTGGAGCAGCAGAAACACATTCTCCTTTGAAATACTAGTGCTACCAGAATGGCAACGACAGAGATCTGAGTGAAGTGACTGACTTAACTGGATCAGAACTCACTGGAAGCCTAACAAAGATGAGAATCCCTCTGTGCCTCAAGAGACATTTATTCATTTTCCCATCAGAAAGACTTTCAAAGACTAACAGAGACACATTAGAGAAAAACAGTCCATCAACCCTAGCAGATAGGCCTGCCCAAAAGGGAAGTAGCACTATAATTCTTCTTGTCAATAGGCAGTATCACAAAAAGAAGAGGTCCAGAATAGCAGTCTCTCTATTCCTGACACAGAACTAACTTCTGTAAAGGTGAAGTGAATGAAACTTCAGGCAACTGAACCATTATTTTACTGGAGTCACAAAGAAGAAAATCTATGTATTCTATTGATGTCTAGAAAAAATTTACACAACAGAATGTAAGCCATACAGTAGCTCTGCCCTACTCTCACTATTGGTCAGTAAGTTATAACTAGTTCTGCACCTTTTGAGGGATAGAGCATACTCACAGCATTCAGCCTTCACAGGTAAATTTTGCCCTTGGGCCTCCCAGGATCGTGAGCTTATTGGCAGAGTTCGGAAGACTGAAGCAAAGGAAGAATAAGCTAGAGACCTAGGAAAACAGCATGTACATAATGCCTAGGGAAAAATGGAAAGCACTTGACCAATGTTAAGGGAGACAGCTAACGCTGCTGTGAGGTTGGTCAGCTGTTTGAAAGATCATAGCAAGTGAGCAAGGCTTCTAATGACCAGAATCCACCTTCAAGGAGGAGGACCCAGAGAACTGTGGGTTGGTAAATCTAATCTCAGTCCCTTCAAAGATTATGAAGCAAATCCTCCTGGAAGCCATATCCACGCATACAGAGGAAAAGATGACTGGAAACAACTAGCATGGATTTACCAAAGCCAAACTGTGCCTAGCAAACTTGACAAGTAAGTTGGCTCTATGGATGGGGGATCAGCTGTCCATGTCATTTACTTGGTCTTTTGCATGGCTTTCAGCCCACTCCCATAACATCTCTACAGGAAAACTGGCAAAATATGGATTGGATAGCAAATATCATTGAACAAACTAAACATGAGCCAGAAGAGTGCCCTGACAGCAAAGAAGGCCAAGTGCTTACCAGGCTGTATTAGCAACAATGCAGACAATAGGTTGAAGAAAATTATTCTTATCCTGTGTTCAGTACTTGTGAGACTGTAATTGGTGTGCCATGTCCCATTCTGAGTTCCCCATAAAGACATACATTAACATACTGGAGAAAGACCAGAAGAGCTCTACCAAGATGGCCATGGACTGTAGCACATCATGTACAAGGGGTTGAGAGAAATGGGGGTTTTCTTTCAGCCTTCAGAAGAGAAATCTGGATGGAGAAACTCTTATTATCCCATTGGAATGGGTAGAAAGAGCCAGACTCTTGGAAGTGCATAGTGACAGAACAAGAGGCAACAGAAAAAAGCTGCAACAACTCTGATTAGATTTTACAAAAACTTTTTCACAAAGAAGGTGGACAAACACTGGAACAGATTCCACAGGCCGTGGAATCTCCACCCTTGGAGATATTCAAAACTTGACAAAGCCCTAAGCAACCTGACCTAAGTTGGCTCTGCACTGCATGGGAGGGTTGGTCCAGCTGGTCTCCTGAGGACTATGCTAACCTAAATTATTCCATGATTCTATGGATGATCCTGACAGCCTTGATTAGACAAAGAATGAAATTCCTGAGGTGAAGAAATAGACAATTACTGAGATTAAGAACTTTGTTTACCTCTTTTGATAAGTCATTTCCTTCTTTAGCTTGTACTTTGTGTAACACCTCTAATATTTCATATTTTCTTCTGAGTTCTGACAATTCATGTTCAAATACATCACGTTCACTGTTAAAATAAAGTGAAACTATTACATGCATAAAGTGTAATGAACAAGATTCCTGCACATTTGTAATTTCTCAGCCTTCTTTCAGTTCATGACACTGACTTCTTTCACAGTCACTCATAAGGCAATTAGTGACAATCTTACCTTTTCTGGTTATTAACACCTGCAATAGTATCTTATTAGATGAAAGAAATTTCTTCGTTTCTGAGTATTTAAAAAATAATCCTAAATTACAATACAATAATCCTGAATTCCTATCCTAAATTATTTAATCCTCCTCAGATTATTCTTCTTCAGTGTAACTTTGGGCTATACATTTCTCCTCTTAGCAATGAACTGTAAGTACCCTTGTCCATCCTTTTAGCTTTATCAAGCTTTTGATGCTATTTCCCATGACATTTTCTTGAATCTTTTGCAGACATTGAACTTGGATGAAAAACTAAAGCAACTTCATTCCCATCTTCCTAATCAAACAGAAAGTAATGTATACTTGTTCTCAGTTGCTACTCTCCCTTGTATACAGTCCCTTGATACCAGAGGGGGTTGTACTACTCTTCTCATGTTTAAAATATACATGACACAGCTGCAAAAATTATGTTAGTGTCCTGAATAAGAGTGCTTTCCATATGCACAAAGAAGCAGCTCTATGTCTCCACTCTATCTGACCCTGTTAGAACAGTGAAATGAATGAGCCACTATGAGCTTGCAGTTTGGAAAAAAGCTAACCAGTTTTATATTAAGCATAGCATAGCTTTAAAACTGAGATAACTTGTAGTACACCAGAACTAGAAGATTTGACATAGCATTTTTAAAGGCAGAAACGAGCCTGGAAGTGATTAAGTCCTGCAATGCTCCGAAATATCCTCATGCAGTCATGCCAACAGTGCTCTCCCCTCCCTTTTGTCTGTGCCTACCCAGATGAATACAACCTACTCTCTCAAATATAGTTTTGGCACGTTCATTCATACCTTTTTCAACTCGAGACTATTTTAAATGTACACTGTTAAACACTGGGGCCATTCACATGAAAGTTATTACAATCCACTTATTAATATGCAGTTGCACATGGGAAGCAAACCATAGCATCAATCCATCCTATTTGCAACAAGCTTCCAGGTAGATTCCAAATTTTTTTAGTACATATAGCTGTGAACAGTTATTCAGAAGACAGACCGCCTTCAAATGGCTTCGTAGCAAAGTTATTTGTGTCAGTAACCATGCCTGAGTTTATTCAGTATGAACAACTAAGGAGCTGACAGGGTGCTTTCCATTCATAATATTAATTTTTTAATCCATTCCCCAACAAATGTGCCAAAGGCCAGTTTTTTTGTACTTGCAAGCACATTGAAAAAGCCATTTGGGAGCTGGACTGTGAAGTATATGCCTATGAGTGTATTTATAAGAAGTCCATTTCCATTATTTTGCAATTGCTGTTTACGAGATGGGTATTCAAAGCATAGGCTAAAACTCTAAAATCTGTATTTTAAAAGTGAAAAGAGACACAGGAACTTCCTGTGGTTAAACCAATTCACTAAGGTAATCCTAAGATTCTCTGACAAAGAGTTCTCATAACAGCCCTTTCAAATTTAATGTTACAAGGTTATCTTAAGTTGTTAAATATCAATTCCCAAGGTCCTACCCTCTAAATTCACTGTGTAGGCACCACACAGTAGAGCACAGGGCCTTTTGTTAGATTATTGCTTTTAAACTAGGAAATAAAAGAGTACTTGTTCTAAGACGCTTGGCATCAGCAGCTCCCATTTCTTTAGTTGCAATGAAGCTGGTAGACTCTTCTGAAAACACAGTAAATCCCTAAATATAAACTTTTAGGAAGATAAATTGATGTATCAGATTTCAAAATGTTGTTCATCTTACAACTGTAACATACTACAGGAGATAATTGAACCAGTAATGGATTGAGGTAAGGAAAAGTATCTGTGGCATACATAAGCCAAAAATCAAATGAGAAACCCTAGGCAATCAAGGTTGAAGTTTATTTATGAACATTTGTACGTTAGTAGAACACTTGAACTATAGAGATACCTACCATTTTACTTTATCATAGTTCTCTTGTCTGTAATCACCTTGCTGAATCATCTGCTTGGTATCAGCCAGTTCCAGTGTTAAACGCTGGCATCTAACCTCAAGCTCTGACCGATTCCTCCTCTCGTCTTCATAGCTCTAGAAGGTAAGACATTCTGAAATGATCAAAGTTACACTGATATTTACTTAAAGCAATAATCGATTAAGTTTTGTGAAGACCTCTTACGAATATTCAAGTGGTAGTGTTTTCATTTGTTTCAGTATTTGGAAATCTAGCATACATCACAAAGTATCAGCTATAGTGATACTCAAATTATGTTTACCTTATTCTAAATAGTTGATTAATGTACCTATTTTTTCTAATGCATTTGTCCATTAGCACAACTTCAAAGACCAGTAACCCTCATATATACAGCCAGTGGTCTACAAACCTATAGGAGGAGCACAAAAGTCACACCACCTTTACAACATTTTCAAACAAGTTTCCATGTGAAGATACTTGGTGGTCCATTTGAAAAAAAATAATGAGGATTGATCATTCAGGAAGTTTGGAAACCTCTGTCATTATATGAAAAATTTCAATCACTTACTCCCAAATTGTATCTGGTAACTTATGTTTGCTAAAGCATATTATCCAAAGCCTTGGTGTAGGAAGACGGAAGGGAGGCGGAAAAAAAAAAAAGAAAAAAAAAGTTGCTTATTTACTGGTCTATCAGTGCTAATTTCCATTTTCCCTTCTTTTTCCTCATATACTTGGAGAGACTACTATGGAAACTAGAAAAAAGGGACCAAAGCAAGAGAACAGACAGGAAGCATTTGTCTTTAAAAACACTTGTTATTCCTTTTGAAGATAAACAGATTTCCTAAACATCATACTCTTCCCTCCCACCCCTCATGGGAACAGCAGACTTTTGTACCTTAATCCACAAACTAGACTCCATTTCTGAGATTTTTCTACAAAGTAGGTAGTTATTTTCACAAAGCTTACCTTACTTGTTCATCCTAAATGCTGTACTACTTAGTAATTTCTTCACAAAAACAACAAAAAAATAATGCTTATACACCTATACTAGGGAAAACTGATGGACAGCAAAAAAAAGGAGTTGCTTGTTAAAAATTTGAGAATACCCCCTGGGCATCTAGATTTTTTCCACATTCTGTTTCTCAGAACACTGCTGAGTTCTGTGTTTTTCTGCTATGGTTGATACATTGCATGCTTGATAATGGATGCTTGATAAATAATAACTCCATCTAGTTATATCAAATGGACATTACAATATAGAATCATAGAATCATTTTGGTTGGAAAGGACCTTTAAAATCATTGAGTCCAACCATTAACCTAACACTACCAAGTCCACCACTAAACCATATCATTAAGCACCACATCTACTCGTCTTTTAAATACCTCCAGGGACGGTGACTCCACCACTTCCCTGGGCACGTCTGTTCCAATGCTTGATAACCCTTTTAGTGAAGAAATTTTTCCTAATATCTAATCTGAACCCTCCCTGGCACAACTTGATGCCGTTTCCTCTCATCCTATCACTTGTTACCTGGGAAAAGAGACTAACACCCACCTGGCTACAACCTCCTTTCAGGTAGTCGTAGAGAGCAATAAGGTCTCCCTTCAGCCTCCTTTTCTCCAGACTAAACAACCCCAGTTCCCTCAGCTGCTCCTCATAAGACTTGTTCTCCAGATCCTTCACCAGCTTTGTTGCCCTTTGGACTCGCTCCAGCACCTCAATGTCTTTCTTGTAGTGAGGGGCCCAAAACTGAACACAGTATTCGAGGTGTGGCCTCACCAGTGCCGAGTACAGAGGGACAATTACTTCCCTAGTCCTGCTGGCCGCACTATTTCTGATGGAAGCCAGGATAGTGGTGGCCATCTTGGCCACCTGGGCACACTGTTGGCTCATATTCAGCCAGCCATCGATCAACACCCCCAGGTCCTTTTCCACCAGTCAGCTTTTCAGCCACTCTTCCCCAAGCCTGTAGCAGTGCATGGGGTTGTTGTGCCTTAAGTGCAGGACCCAACATTTAGCCTTGTTGAACCTCACACAGTTGGCCCCTATCATTCATTGAAAGTGAATACAAAACCAAGTTACTGCCTTAAGATACGATTACTGAACTAACCATTTAGCCACTGCAAATTAAATTTATTTTGCAATGAGGGACATTGTATAGGTACATAACTTTGCAAAACAAATTGAAAGCTATGTTTTATAAAGTTGTAAGAGAGGACAGTAATTGTGTCTAGTTTTTAATAGACAAGAAAAGTTTGGAACAACAGCATAGAAGGAGTGGATGACTCCTAAATACAGCTTCCTAAGAAGAATGAACACAAGGATAATACTCTAGGGTTGGGATGGAAAGACACAAAGAACACTCTGACCAAATTCACAGGCAGCATAAAATGAAAGACTGATAGAATGCCTTCTTGAAAAAAAACACCTAAACGCTTGTAAGACACTACAGAAAAACTCCCTGAGCTACTAAACATACTGTAACTATTCTCTTGATAAGTAAGAAATTTTTCTTTTCTATTTCACAAATTTAGTAATTTTCACTTGCACTAAAATCACAATAGATCACAATCACATAATCACAACACTGAGAAAGTTTTCACGAGGATTTTGGATGGTGCGCCATTAAGAACACGCCACCTAAAGACACAATTCTTGTTCATCCTAACATACCAGTATATATGGCTTGTTTTTATGGTTACCCTAATTAATGGATATACATTAAACAAATTAACACTATGAAACACTTTCTTCTTAAACCAATTAACATGACATCATTTATAAAGATGGCATTATCATAATGGTAAAGCCTCTGTCAGATGTTTTTAAAGGTGTTGTCTATAAGTTAGCTAGAGTTTCAAGTAAGTAACATACAGGTGCAAGTACCCTGTTATACAGTGCAAACATGACTCATCTTGCAATAGGAAATGGTGGTAAGAACACTTAAAAGTTAAGTGCAAATTGAAAGATTAAGTTTGGACACAATTCCTCTGTGGATATCCTGTGCGATTCTGCTGCTAATACCATGCTGGAATTCATACGCTCTTCACAGATGGGCTACTGAAGCTCCTACACTATTACACATTTAGCAGCTAGAAGACAACTACCAAAAGTATAAAATTAAATTGGTTAACCTCTGAACAAATTTGTCATAAACAGTTCTAAAGCACCAATTAGCAGAACAGTTAAATACCTACAAAATTAGTTCCTTCTAATACCTGAGACCTAAATTAGGTTTTGAATTTTATTTAACAAATCAGTTGTTAATGTCATGTTAATGTCACATAACAATACAATAATTCCACAGAAGAGGAGGGAAGTTAAACTCTGCTTTTGAAAAGTGATACTAAGACGTACCTAAAGATTCAAACTGTTAAACAGATAATTGAAGAAAAGGGGGGGGGGGCTGTTTTGTTTTTAAAGATTTACTATAATTCTTGAAGAAATACTAATTCTACTACATAGGTCACTCTTTTCTAGCTACCTAATCTTTTACATGTCAAAGTTGTATTTTAATCACAGGAAAAAATGTGACAAGGCAAGCTAACAAACAGTCTATAGGCTAACATACAAAAACCTCTATATAGTATGCATATCTCCAGGTAGCAGATAGACAAGCTTGTGGACTTATATAGCAATACATCTTAAATACATACAATCAAGCTGTCTGTGCTTAGGAAGAATAAGTCTTGCTTTGCATGTGATGAAGTTAATTTAGTTTATAACAATGCCCATATACCCTGAACTGATTTTAAAATCCCTGCAATGGAACAGCTTTATCTTTCAATTTATCTTCAAGAGATAGCTTGGAAGTCTTGATGAACAGCTTTGTTCTGCTGAAGCAAAAAGGGGGCTTTTAAAAGGATCAAGATACAGAGCACTTTTAAGGACATGAATGAGGTCCTGGAAATAACACCAATAAATAAAAATAACTTAAGTAAGTCCACAAACCTTAAAAAAATTAAAGGGCAAACAGTACTTCCTCACATGGAATGAGATTGCGATGATCCTGCCAACAGTGCATAGCTTTTCTTCAGCTTCTTACTAATTTTTGCTACTGCAGAGAGTAGCAACTCAGACAGATGATGTGGTTAAAACAAAATAACCTGTCCTGTGCGAGATGAGTAGGCAAACATTCCCTAAAGAAACTGCTAACAGAGCTGTCCAAGAGACCCAGTATTAACCAGTACAGATGGTTTGCAGAGAGCAAGTGACGCAGTCCCTACCAAGAAGCGCTTCTATTTGGTTTACAAACACCACTGACAGATGGATGTTTCAAGCAAGAAGATTCTGAACTTGCCTGATCTGCACCATTTAAAACCGAAACTGGTAGAGAAACTAAAGATCTAATGACAGACCCCAGTTTTATGATATTAAGCTTCACTGTTATCCTCCATCTGACTCAAGAGCAGCTTATAGTAGTCACTGAAATGAACACCTATCTAAATTTCAAGTACAAAAACTGGGTGGCATACTTTTTGAACAAAGTTAGTGACACATAATACATGGCAGGGATTAGGTGATCTTTCGAAAAGCCTTTGGCGATAAGAAGATAACAGAAATGCAGGGAAAATATTAATCAGCCAATCAAACAGAAGTAGCATGACTTCTTCACACTGCCTACAGATAAGCCTGTGGAAGAAAGTGATCCTGCTTTTAAAAACTTATTTAAAAGAACTTCATCTTTGAAGGATCACTTACACAAGCCAGCACTTTCTGTTTGTATCCTAAGGTACCTAAAAGCCATAGGCGAATGTAAAGCTACTATAATATTGTGATGTAAAAAACTGTTCCCTCAAGTTATTTGGATGAGGTGCTGCTAGTTAGTAAAGACGACACTTTGCTTCAATCTGTTTACATAGTATGCATTCAAAAATTATTGGTCAATATATTATTTATTTGACTACAACTGCCCAAATGTCAGGAAGAAGTTACACATAACTGGATGAATAAGATATCTCTTCTAGTATGTTGATATGAAATTGGTAATCCGTCAAATACTGTATATGGGGCACTATCCGCCACTAAAAATTATTAACAAAAATGTTGAGTTACTTCCAAAATAGGGAAGCTCTGCAAGATAAGAACTTTGGCATAAGTGCCTCTATTGCAAAAGAAATTGGGGGGAATAAAAAGCTCTTTCTCTCTGGATCTGAGCTGACAAGACTCTTCAGTGAAATATTCTCAGGTGAAAAGGAACCTTGAGATCATTGCATTAGAGACTAGAACTAAGCCATTTAGTCCTTCTGAACAACAACTAGCAGTCTACCCAAGCCATAGCTATATATCAAAAGAGGTAGAAAGACATTGGATAGAAAAGGGAACTTTCACAGATGCATAAGTTTTCTTGAGTCTTAGAAATGTTAAACTGCTGCCCCAAGCTAACAGTTATTGGTCGAATATTTTTCTTTGCAGCTTTTTTTTCCTGAACAACATAAATATTAACAATAATGAAGGAAAGAGAGCACATACCTCACCTAAGACTGACGCCTCATCTGTCCTTTCTAGAGAGAGACGTGAAGACCAAGTAATCAAAGTACTGCTTGAAAGAACTGGTGTTAGGGGGCTGAGGAAGGGTTCTAGAGTGCAGTCTGTAATTACAGATGTTCTAACTTCAGAAGAAGTCCTAGGGAACACAGTCCTTCTGCAGTAGGAACAGCAGCCTCAATTTTACAACGTTCAGATACATCTAGTGCCAACTGACGTGCCTTTGAGCGCAATAGCTTAGTTAATTCTTTGAAGACTATAGAAACGTTTTTCCTCCAGCTGGGAAACATTATCACAGAGAAAATTGTTAGGTATGTCTAGCAAAACCTGACAGTTACTAATCTCGATTCAGAGATGAGGTCTTAGAAGAGATCTTTGTCCTACATACATCCAGCTTTGTCTTTAGGCTAACCATAGCTTTTAGATAACTGTCATCCTATAAATTTGATTGCAAGTCCTGAAGGCAACTTTACAGGAAAAAATAACTAAAGAAAGGAAGCTCTGATAAAACTGTATCAAGACCAAATTCCAGGAAAACATTCCCAAGAAACTCACAGCCAGAAGAAGAAAGCAATACTTAATCTTCTAGAGTTACAAATAAAAGAGAATTTCCTTCTCAGACTTTCTCCCAGCCTTCAGAGAGACATGCGAGTAGTAAATTACATCTGTTTGAGGGAAGGTTCTAAGCACCTTGGAAGCAAACAACTCTGAAAATAGTACACTGATGTTCAGCATGGGAACACACACATCAGAAGCTGGTTTTGTTTCTGGGAAGCTCCTGGTAATACAACAGTATAGCTGCACTTTCTTCTCTATCTGTACCTCCAAAGGTGGTGGCGTCAACTTTGTTTGTGCTCTGTAAAAGAAGGGCTGAAACGAGTCTGTACTATACATGAAGTAACAGATCAGTCAGCACTGAAATACAAGATCATCGCTTTTACCAGTTCCACCGCCTCCCCCTAGTCTGTTGCTTTTATACCTAGAATCAGAGGAACTGCACTCGTCTAAATCACAGATGCAACAACTGTGTAGAGAGAGCCATCAACTTGGTGGTACTGCAGAACCACTTATACTGACAACATTAAAAACAGAAAGTGGTGACAAAGATCTTTTGACACTAGTTGTGTTTACCAGATTACGTTCCAGTGCTAGAAATCAGCCTTCACACACTGTTATTTGCTACCAGTTGTCAGAAGCAGCTCCCCACCCTACTAGGTCTGTGTTACAGATTCAGCAGGCTTTGATTAAGTGCTAACTCAGAGCAGGAACAGATAATCAACAAGAGAACTTTGTTACAAAGTTGTAGAGTTTTAGCAGTCTTACTCCTCCAGACACTGAGAATTAAATGAGCACTAACAGAGGCTGATACGCACTTAGGACCTTCTGGCCTTTCTGAACAAAATACATTTTCATAAACCTAGAGTATAAATACAGGAGACAAACATTTGCAAGATGTCTTTTATGTTCCGAAGATAGAAATAAAAGTTTTTTTGATACATATGAATTAATAAATTGCCTAGAAATAAAGAACACGTAGATTTGTCAAGTCTTAGAAAATCAGTTTCTACAAGGCTACAATGACAATTCATTTTTTTACAAAACCAAGCTTCCCAGCTGGGTGCTTATAAACTCAGTTGGCTGAGAGGCCACAATACCAGGCCACTGCACTCGCTTCTGTGCCAGGCTAGACCTGTTGTGCCAACGAGTTTTGTTTGAGTTTTGTTTGGTGAGGGTTTTTCTCCCCTCCCCCCGCAACAAAAAAAAAATATGGCAGCATGTAACAAAAGAAGATTTAGTGGGTCTGAAGACCTGATTTTATGTAACCAATACTCAGCCATATCAGCTTATCGTAATAGCGTTCAGAGAATAGAACTGTGCTGCTTTGCTTTCCCACAAAACAGTATACAAAGGCTCACAAGCAGAGAAAACAAAATAATCTAAGTGTCTTACATTCACACTCCAAAATAAGAACAGTAAAATTAGAGCTCATTTCCTCTGACCAAATTAAAGGACTACAGCCATCCTGTCACAAAATAACATAGCTGATGTTAGGCAATGGTTGCCTTATTTGATGAATTCATTTCACATTTAAATTCTCCTAAGAGTTGGCTTAACACATTGGACAAGTTTGGATTTTCCTTTAAACTTCTTCAATTCTTTGTTGGCTAGATAAGACTTTCCTATGAGTCTATACCTAATTCTCTCATATTTCTCATTACTTTATTTCTGGGTGAATACCTACATGTATAAAACTTACTCAAACCGAGTCTGTCAGCCACGAACAACCAGAAAAGCCAGAAAAATTCTCCTCCCCCAAGCCATTAGTAGTTAATAGAAAGATCTGGCCTAAGCATATATTTTAGTTCCTTTCCATGTTCCACAAAGAGGAAAAAAAAAATATGTTGAAACTCATTAGGAAGAGCCTTAAATATTTGCAATAGTAGAAAAAAAAAGGAATGGTTATTGTAGGAAGGGGTTTATTCTCACAGAGATAAAAAAAAAATTATTGTGTCAACTTCAGTGATGACTGTATTTCAAAAGTCTGTATTAGTAGTTTCCTAAAGAAGTTTTAAACCCAGAACAGACACTGCTGATAAACTATGTGGAGAACAGAAATATTGCAACTGTTGGAGAAAACTTAAAACTTAAGGAATATTGGATGGGGAACCAGAGGAAGGATTAAATAACAGGCAAGAAACTTCAGCAACTATGTTTCATGTAGCTGGAAATAAAGAATGATAAAATACCACAAAAACAGTAAAAGAAGAGTATAAGAGCTTAAGAAAGACTCTGAAACTGTGCATTATTTCCTACTGATAAATTTCCTTGCAATAAAGCTTGACCTTATCAAAGGAGCTCTAAATAAGTTACCCCAACAGTACACCTTGCAGTCACTTCTTTGTAAACTGCAAGAGATGCTTAAGCATGTAAGTACATTAGAGATTCTAACGCACCCTCACATATTGATGATGCTACTTTTACCTTATTATCTGAACAGCCTGAGGTACCCTGTTACAGTGACACTCATCAAGTCACTAGGTCAAATCTGAACTTGCCAGAAGCAAAATACAGAGACTCTTAAGTCTCTCCATACTTAAAATACCTCATATCAGGTCACATTTCATTAAATATCCAAAACACGTCATCTCTATGCATAACATAGGGTGAAGACTTGAGTTTGGAGTTTTTTTGTACACATGGAAGAACTGTAGTAAGTGATCTTATCTGAAACTTGAGAATCCTAAGGAATAATTTTTATTAACAACTGTAACCTTTTTTTCTTGTGACATTTCAACATTTGGATCTCTTCCCTAATTTTTTTTTTTAAAAAAGAGGTATTCATTCTCACTTACTGTCTCTCATTTCAAGCATGATTATGCAAATAGCATATAAGCATTCAAAGAACCACCTAAATTCAACACAGGCAACATTCTAGTGCTTTCTCATCAGCATCAAAAGAAAAGCTCAGTAAACTTCAAACTTTGAAAAATAAATCAGTTGGAAAGGTGGATACTGCCACCATGTGGCAACTAAAAGTTTCTATATTAAAAGTCAATGTATCAAGAAAATTGTTTCCAGCACAACTTTAATCATTGTTATCAACTATACCATTAAATTGCTGCAGCAAAAATTAACACGGATGTCAGTCAAATCTCAGAAGGTTGAAATCCTCCTGTAGAATTTTATTAAATCAGAGCACATTAAATGTACAATGAAGAAAAATGCTCATGTAAATCAAAGTTAACAGGATTCATTTAATCTCAATTATGACCAGAGATGACAAAATAATGCTGAAGCACATAAATGCACAAATTTTATTGACTACTCATTCTAATTCTATCAAAAATAGAAATGAAAATAATATGAATTTCACAAGATAATACTGTATAATTAATATCTCTTTACACACAATTAAGTGTAAGTTAATTTTGAGTGGAAAAAAAAGGTGGTAACTAAAGAATAATTTCAGAAGTAGTAAAATGACAGTGGCATTTAAGTCCCTGCTAGCCATGACTTGGATAAATATAATCTGGGTAGCTGAAACTGTCTTATCACAACTCCAGATTTATACAGAACTAAGCTAAAATACAAATAATACTAGCTGTATACATGCTAAGAATACCATAAATATCTTAAAACATTTTCCTTATACTGTTTCAACTCTTTTACTCTTTGAAAATAAAAATTAAATTATTTCAGTAATTTGTTTCTCTACTTCTGACATTTATAGCTTACCTGAAATAAAATTATCTTTTCCTTTAGTAGAGAAATAAATGGGAAAATTAGAATATAAAAAGTTGAAAAGCATAACAGAGAAAATGCAACTTCAAAGAATTCTTAAAAAAATGCATTTTTATATCATTAAAACAAAAGGTGAAGCAAATTACTACCAAGACATCACCATCTTGAAAACTATACACTGAATCATCATTGTGTCTTCAACTACTGCTGGATGGATGTCCTGTCTCAGCTTCCTCGCCTTGAACCTTGCCCTCAGAAAGCACAACACAGCTGCTAAGAATCTACCCTGAACAGTCCTATAAGCATACCTTGCAGGGTAGCCTTAACATAAAATTAGCTGTTATGCCAGGATGTATATAGCGTGTTTCCCCTCTCCCTCTCTCCCCACCACCTCCTCCTCCCCCCAGTAATTTTTATATAGCAAAAGAGCTTTTATATCTTATAGATGAATAATGATTTGGACAATGAGTTTTTCGTGCTATGCATATATATATTTACACAGTTTCTCAATTGATATAATTAAGGTGCACTGACCTCTGTCAGACACTTCAGCTGGGATTTGTATCCACTTAGTTTTTCTGTTAGGCTCTCCTTTTTCATCTGTAAATCACTTAGCTCTTTTCTTAAGGCATGGACTACTTCATAGAATCGGATCTAGAAGAACAAGATACATATTCAAAATTGAGACTAGTAAAATTGCAATTGCAAAACTACAATCCCAAAACCAAATCAGCTCAACATTTTATGGCAATAATTCACTAAATAACTTCTAGCACATACCAGGAACATGGTCAGGGCCTGGTGGGTGTGGGGGGTAAATGTTAAAGCAAGGACAGTGTCTTTCTTTAGCCTTTGACAGCAGCAGCTAAGAAATAATCAGTTTGTGTTTGGCACTAAATAAAAAAACAGCAATAAAAGTAAAGATATATATTTCTCTTCAACTAAGGCAGCTCCTAGTCAGTCTGCCCAATTAAAAAAAATACAGATGCCAAGGGACCACATGGTCCCACCCTCTTACTTGTGCCAACTCCACAGCCTATTTGATTAGCAGTGTTAAAAAAAAAAAGCATATTTAGCAATAAACAAACTTAACTGGCTAACTTCCCCCAGGCCAATATAAATTTTTATGAGGTGTGTAGAAGTGGAGAGAGATTAGTTTTGTCTTCTGCCAGTTCAGTGTGCTGAATCTGCACCAAGAAAATGCAGGAGCAAGCACAGGAAGCGGGAACAGCACATAACCAGAAAGAACTGTGACACGCCCCCCACACACATACTTTCAGCAGTAGCATGTTGCTATATGGGTTCAGCTGCATCATGCAACTAAGCCTCTGAAAGACTCTACTCTGCTAAATTAACACTAACTAAATTTTAAAGCCTTGTAAAAGGATTAAAAAAAAATTTAAAAAAAATCTGTAACACATACTCCTCTCTCTTCCCCTACTCCAGTCATAGACAGTCTCAGACAAGTAAGTCTCAGATCCATAAAACTTTTCTAGATCATTTCTACTGAACAATAAAAAATACTAGAAAACACAGCAGTAAAACCACAAAGTCAGTAGTAAAAAGCAAAAAGGGACAAAACAAAAAAGAAAGAACTTTTTTTGATATACACCCACACACACGTACACAAAGGTTATTGCTCCCAGATTAACTTGATACCTTAAAATGTTTATTTTTGGGGATGAAAAGAAAAGAATAGATAATTAAGCACTTCTTTAATGCAAAAGCTATTCCATACCCCCCATCATTAACGCTTTGTTTGATATATGATTAAAGAAGAAATACAAGAAAGAAAGCACAGATAAAGTAAGTATTCAAGAGCAAGCTGTACTACACTTTGATGCAGAAGGAAGACAGGTCTCTGTTCTTCTACCTGTCAACAGCAGAAGACAAAGAAAAGTTCCAGGTATATTCCATAAAATTGACAGCATACAATTCTAAAAAACACAGAAGCCACGGAAATTTGCGATGTCAACACACATTCAGTTTGCTTTATACAATAAAGCAAGTGTGCAACATGACTGAAAAATTAGTAGTAAGGCACAAAAGTGAAATTTTCTAGAAAGTGGTGGGGTTTTTCTTGTTGTTTTTTGTTTTGTTTTGTTTTCAAGTTTTTCCAAATACTGTACATTTTGAAAGTTGCAGTTGTTTGAATTTCACAGAATGTTAGGGATTGGAAGGGACCTCGAAAGATCATCTAGTCCAATCCCCCATTGTACTCAACAAGAGAGCTCCACTTTTCATCCTTACCTTTAGATGCAAACCAAACATAAGCTTAAATTTATAGCATATGTTCTATTTTGAGTTCATTTGTATTGGGGAAAAAAAAAAAAAAAAAGCAAGCTTTCCTGAAGTACAGCTGTTACCTTAATTTTTTTTAAGATGGTAACAAGGGATTCTCAATTCACTATGACTAAGTTTACACATAAAGTGAACAAAATTAAGGATAAGACTGGTTTTTAAAACTACAATTCAATAAAAACCAAAATAAGGTGTGATAAATTCTTGTTTACGTTCTGAAAATTCCAAATGACAAATTCAACCATCAGATGCTATAGTTAAAACTATAAATTATCTTTTTGGTCTGAGAAATGAACCAACTGCATATTATTGCCTTATTTTACTGTTTCTTTACTATTTTATTCTTGCAGTATTCTATTCCTTCAATGTTTAAGGAGTTTTTTCATGTCCATCTGTGAAATCACATTGCTTCTAATGGGTTTGCATGAAATCAAACGGTGAAGTTAGTTTTGTGGGTTCTTTCTAACTTCTACAACAGGCTTCAACTACTTCCTTAGGAAAAAAAAAAAACACTTTACAAATGTGCATGCAAAGCAGTAAGTACAATTTTAGCTATAGCTTCCGCTGACTACAGTTTTCATCTATCTGTATTCTTTCAGAAATTGTCTGATTACATCTGAAACTGAGCAACTGAATTTCAATCAAATCCTCCTTTTTTCAAAAAAAAAAAAAAAGATTACAAAATTTTTTTTTCCCCCCCAAAATAACCTTGATTGTCACTCATTGGTAACCATTTCAAGCATTGTAGATCTTTTTAAACTACATCTAGCTTTTCCCTTAAGTTTTTGTATTTTTTCTGTGATTTCCCTAGGAAACCTAACTTAACGCCACCATGCCACATTTACTTCCCAAACCACAACAACCTTAAAACAGGTTACCCAGTATCAAACCAAGATGACACTGGATACAGGTATCAAGGATAAACACATCTGCACAGCCTTCCCAAGAAAAGATCAATCCATGGTAGTAAGAAAGTGCAAACGAATGAAGCAGATGAGAGGAATGTTGTAGCAGAAGTTCAACTGTTACTGCTATTTAGCTTGCTTGACAGCCAATAAACATTCATGTAACTCTGCAGTGAAAGCACACATTGCTGCTTGCCAAGTCAATACAGCAGAAACAAAAATTACTGTAACAGGATTTCAGAAACAATTGCATATCTTAAAAATTACAAATTTATATAGATGTGCTGTAAGGAAAACTTTCTAGGTGAACTCTTAGCATGTGCCCACAACTTTTTATGGCAAACTAGAGTTAAGCTAAAAATGGATGGGTGCAGAGCAAGAGAAAGTTGGCTTCTGTTAAATGACATTATGTGAAAGTAGTTGCATCAGTTAACTGCTGTCTTAAACAAAGAGCAGCTGAGCTGTAGTTAGCAAAATGATTCAACTGAAAGACATGGTGATTAAAAACTGATCAAACAGAATTTGCAGATACCATTTTTCAACAACTTGGTGAAAAATTTTTTACACAAGAGTACACACGAGGCTCACTTTACTGAGCAAATTAAGTGATTCAGCTGCCAAGCACTAGTTCAACAACCTCCAGTGCTTCAAAATTTTGCATATACTGTTTCTAAAAAATCATTCTTATAAACAGTTAAAAAAAACCCCTAAATTTTTACATGTAAGTTCAAAATAAAAAAGTGTGATTTTAAGAGAAAGATGCTTAAAACATCATTTTTCATATGTCATCATCGTTAACGTTAAACATTGCTTAGTGTTTAACACGTCACTATTGCACCCCTTTGTGGAAGAACAGTGAAAAACATTTCACATTTGTTTTAACTCTAGTATTTTAAACTTGCAATATCTTTATATACAAAATCTGTATGTAAGCACTTCCCGCTGTTTGGTATACCAGGTCTCAAATAAACAGTAAGCATTCTATATACATTTACTTCTATCCTCGAGAATTGTAAGGCAGTATTTTATAATTGATTAATAGAAAAAAAAGAAAAAAAAAAAAAGAGTCTGGAAATTTCTTGCTCAAGTCTTCTCTAAGCAGAACTCTTTCTCACCAAGGAAAATTTTACCCTAATATCAGTAGACTATACTATTAATCTGCATATCGATCTGGAGCCAGAGATTTTATCTGCCCAAGAAATGCACAATTTCTCCTTAGGTAAGCAAAGCAGAAAACAGCATCAGAAAAATGACTTTTTCCCTTCGACATCCTATTCCCAGGCTTCAGAAGCCAAATGGATGCATAGGCAGGATATGCAAAACAGTTCTGTAGCCTCCCAGCATCTGAATCAGCTGAATAACTGAAAGTAACCATCAACAATCACTGAGCTTAACTGATACCCTCACATTCACACTGATCCAGTTGCCAAAAGAACTTGGGAGAAGCAGCAGAAAACTGCATCTTACTACAGTATATCTTTAGAATGTCTTCTCCAGAAAAAAAAACACCACAAATATTTGGCCAAAAAAGGATTTCTTCAAAAGAAAAAAGTGACATTTGTGTAAAGAGTAAGGGGGCTTCGCTGAACACATAAGTAGTGGAGTTTGAGTCACAGACAAAAGTAGCATTTACTGGTTGAACGCAAGAGGAAAAGAAAGGTAGATTAGGGGTAGAAGGTGGCTGTTACTCACCTCTCCCACTTCACATCTTTTTTTAGAGCCCCCTTCTACTCACAAATACAATCTAAGCACTCTAATTGTGCTGTGATAGCTTCACTGAAAGTAGCTGGCAAGGTACTAACTCCTGGTATCTGTCCCACCCAGCTACACAGTCTTTTGCACTGACTGCCAACCAGCTCCTGAAGTCCTGGAGCTTCCTGCACACCAATTTCAAGCAAGCTGACGTGGACTTCAGTTTGCGTTAACAATCTGCTTTGTCGACCATGGTGGTGCACAAATCAACAAAAACCCCTCAAATAATTCTATAGAGGGCAGTGGGTACAGTAGACAGCTAGAGGGTAATAACCTAATAGGCCCCAAGCTAAGAAATTTTGAAAATATGTTCCCAAGAACTGTTTAATATCTTCATCAATGACACAGACAGTGGGATTGAGTGCACCCTCAGCAAGTTTGCAGATCACACCAAGCTGAGTGGTGCAGTTGACACACCTGAGGGATGGGGTGCCATCCACAGGGACCTGGACAAGCTCTAGAAGTGGACACATGTGAACCTCATGAGGTTCAACAAGGCCTAGTGCAAGGTCCTGCACCTGGGTTGGCACAACCTCTGGTATCAATACAGGCTGGGGGATGAAAGGATTGAGAGCAGCCCTGTGGAGAAGGACTCAGGGGTACTGGTGGATGAAAAGCTGGACATGAGCTGGCAATGTGTGCTTGCAGCCCAGAAGGCCAACAGCATCCTGGGCTGCATCAAAAGCAGTGTGGCCAGAAGGTCAAGGGAGGTGATTCTGCCCCTCTACTCCACTCTGCTGAGACCCCACCTAGCATACTGTGTCCAGCTCTGGAGTCCTCAGCACAGGAAAGACATGGACCTGTTGGAGCAGGTCCAGAAGAGGGCCACAAAAATGATCAGAGGGATGGAACATCTCTCCTATGAAGACAGGCTGAGAGAGTTGGGGTTGTTCAGCCTGGAGAAGAGAAGGCACCAGGGAGACCTTATTGCAGCCTTTCAACACTTAAAGGGAGCTTATAAGAAAGATGGGGACAAACTTTTTAGCAGGGCCTGTAGTGATACAACAAGGGCTAATGGTTTTAAAGTAAAAGACGGTAGATTTAGACTAGATATAAGGAAGCCATTTTTTACGATGAGGGTGGTGAAACACAGGAACAGGTTGCTCAGAGAGGTGGTAGATGCCCCATCCCTGGAAACATTCAAGGCCAGGTTGGACAGGGCTCTGAGCAGCCTGATCTAGTTGAAGATGTTCCTGCTCATTGCAGGAGGGGTTGGACTAGATGACCTTTAAAGGTCCCTTCCAACCCTAACTATTCTATGATTCTATGAACATCATTTTTCTAAAGATAACAAGTTTTACTTCTCTGTACGTATCTAGAGCATAGTATACCATGACTTAACATCCAGCAAGAGAACTCATTCACACAGCGTTTATACCTCAACAACTGCACTAAACTTTTTAACTTTATACTGTTTACAGCTTCCTTAATAAGTAGCTCTACAGATAAGTACAATGCTAATACTTTGGTGAATTAAGGTTTACAGATCTAAATCCTCTTCATTCTCAGACGTTAGCCAGAATGCTCTGGACATGTCCCACAGTCTGCAAAGGCCTTGTGTTTTTATTGCAAGCAGAGTACTCCCCCGCCCTTCCATGTACCCATAAGCTATAATTAACAAACTTCTTAAATCAAGAAAATGAGTCTTAAAGCATACTTTAAAGTATACTTTATCTCCTCCATTTAGTCAGACAAGAAAGGGCCAGATGGAAAGCATGAGGGAAAGGTAAGGGATATTTGCAAGAGCCATCTCAACTTGTGGTTCAGGAAAGCCGAATTTCAAATCGCTATTGTCAGCTTGCTGTATTTCACATCATCAGTGTGTGCCCACCATTTAATTGCTTCACCCTCTTAAAAAAGAGAGTTCTACTCTCTTTAAGACATCTGGGATTAAAAGTTTCTCTTTACTGGAATCCAGCAAAAATGGACTGATCAAGAAGTACAGCTGTCTCTGAAGGTCTTTCATTTCCAGTTGGGGAAGAATAAGAATTCTAGGACTATAGACTGGCTTCTACTATATGCACATCCCTTTGATTCTAAATAAAAGCAATTTACAGCTTGTGGTGGGTTGACCACAGCAGCCAAGTGCCCATACGGCCGCTCATTCACTTATTGCCTCCAGGGGGAGCAAGACAGAGGAGAGAGTGGGAAGAATAAAAGCAAGAAAACTCAGGTGCGGAGTTTTCTCAACAGTTTAACTAGTGAAGGAAAGACAGAAATCAATTAAAAAAAAAAGCCACACAAAGACGATCACTCACCACCTCCCACAAGCAGACAGATGCCCACACAGCCTCTGAGCAATAACCACCTCGGAAGCCACCCCCTCCACCTTCTCTTTCTTCCTCTACCTCCAGTTTATATTGCTGAGCATGATGTTAGATGGTATGGAATATTCCTTTGGCCAATTCAGGTCAGCTGTCCAGCTGTGTCCGCTCTCAATCTCATGACCACCCCTAGCCTGCTCATGGGGAACAAGGAGAGGCAGAGTGTGGAAAAGAGAAAGCCTTGATGCTGTACAAGCACTGTCCAGCAATAGCCAAAACACTGGCTTGTTACCAACACTGTTGTAGTTTTAGCCACAAATCCAAAACACAGGAAGATTCAGGCTGCTAAGAAGACAGTTAACTCCACTCCATCCAGATCCAGGACAGAGCTATATTTTAAATCAATACAAAACACAATACTCACAGAAACATATTCAGGGATAGAAAGCTGATCTTCAGGAAGGGATTTTAGCTTCTCATAGCAATCATCTGTTAACTCCAAGTCTCGCAAGCTACGACGGATATCTCCAGCCCTCTCCCTTAACTGATGATTCGTTTCCTCCAGTTGCTTTTGTCTCAATAAAATAGTTTCCATTTCCTGTTTCATTAGAGCTTGATGTTTTCTTCAAGATTGATTTGAAAACAGAAGACATTAAGTAGCGAGTAACACAAGTGACAAACCTTCACAATACTCTGGCAAGGGAGTGAGTTACACTCATTTTGTAGAGGGGAAAATTTAGAGAGATTAGGTAATTAGCACGAGTGTATACCACCATGGTTACACAATCATATCAGACACAGTATACATAAAGAGTCAGGAACTTCATAGTCACTGAGATGTGACAATTAATCTCTACATAAGCCGACCTGAATTTATAAATTAGTTTTAATTTACCAATGAAAAGATTAAAAACATGAAAAAGCAGAATATATTTCTGCACAAAACCCAAAGAAATAGTAAATCACCAAATAAAGCAACAGTAACTTCAATTTGTGTCTTGCCAAGTTTCAGCATATACATGCTTATGGCCTATTCCACCCACAACCCTTCTTTTTCTACCCAGTGTAACATACAAAAAATGGGGCCCTTTAAAAAAAAAAAAAAACAAAACACAAACATCAACACACTTAAACAAGCAACTTTACTTCCAGCCTTAAAACACTATCATTACTATTATCACCAGTGACAAGGTATTATACAGCAAGAGAAACTGCACATCACCTAGAGATGTTTCAAAGTGTTTATTTTATTTTATTTAAATCAAAGGCAACTGATCTACTTTTTTTTGAGGTTTTAGCTGTAATTCTTGAAAACATTAAAATTAAATCGTTCTTCAAAATACAATAATTCCTACATTATTTTAAAAGTAACATTAAAAACACTAGCGAGTACTACAAGGCAATGTCTGCCCCACTTGTTTCAAAAAGACAAAAGAAAATCCCAGGTTGGCAAAACAGACACACAAGGACATATTCCACACATAGTGTATGACTCTGTTAAACGGGGATGAAAAGTGAGGTAACAGACAGACAGGAAAACTAATTAAAAGACTGGGGAAAGGAAAGTAGTTCAACCTTTTTATGCCTATTAATAACAATTTGCACATCAGTACTTTTTTACTGAACACTCCTCAGATAATTCAAGAATGGCCAACATAAAAATAATCCACTCTGGTGCAAATAAGCATCCACAATGACAAGGCATTTTTCTGACAGTCAGCTGCTCTTAGTTGAAAGACTTTGCTGTAACTAATGTCAGGTCTGGCTTCACATCCCTAAATCTGTTCCAGGCTTACTACAGAACATGACTTTGAATTAGTTACATCCTGTAAGCTGGCGCATCCTCTACTGTAACAGGAGAATATTGAGTAATGCTCTTCCTCCACAGTCCTGGTACAGGTGTTAAAACATTTAATTGACAAAGTAATTTGGAGAGGCCTGCTAGCCAGTCTATTTTCAGCTACAGGTTAACTCAAAATGTTTCACAAAAGCAAGGAGAAAACTCAGTTTCTACATCATCAACTGAAAGCTTTTCTGATCAATAAGCAATCCTAACTGGAAGTGCTCAACATTATCCCCTTACCTTTCCCAAGTCATCCAGGCTGCAGAATTATTAAAAATTCAGTTTAAATTGATGGAAAGTCTGCCCCCTCTACCTATTCCTTTTGCTCTTTACTGGTTCTAAGAATGTTCTTACTCCAAGTTCCTATTAAATTTTGAATCCAGGTAACAATAAAAACAAAACCGTAAACTTCAGTCAGTGATAGCTGAATTCAAATTTACTTATATGTAAATTAAATATGTAAATTCCATTTATAGAATAGAAATACTAATATAATCTGCAAAAGAAATCCTATTCCTGCAATTCATAATCATCGCTTTCCATTAACTGTCCATGAACTAATTTGAATTCATATTAATAAGTTACTAAAGATGAAGGTTTTTTGTTTTAATTCCATCATACCTAGCATCTTCTTGCTGTAATGCCAACTGGCTATCCAGCCGTAAAGACAACAGCTGCTTTTGATGGATTGCATCATTAAGCTTCTCTTCTAGCTCTTCAATCTAAATATAAAGCATATAAATATAAAATGAAGAAAAGAAGTTACCTTGGTAATTTTCAAAACATATTTGACAAAAATAACAACTTGAAAGAAAAAAGAGGAGAGCCCGATGTGCTGAGAAGTACAATAATGACTGTCTAACAAGACCTCTAAATATGCCAAGGCTTCATAAAATACAATATGGATTTTGCACTAATGAACTAAAAATAAAAAAGACTGAGTTCTACAATTGATCTTTTTCAGCCAAATAGCTGTTTGTCCAGCTGACTTCAAACTAGGCTTAAACTCAGAGCAGCAAGCTAGTGAAAGCCAGTTAGTATATAATAGGTTGTAAACATTGACTGCACAGCAACGTGGCAAAGCTTTTACACCTTGCTTAATTTCATGCATCTTAGTGGAAACTGTACACAACAAAGTGTCCTACTATTAACACATTGGTATATTCTAGCCATGTCTTCATTAATAGATTATTGAAGAGCATTCAGATGACTTTTTCTAGTATTCCACAAGTTCAGGTTAAAAGCTCTACTAAGTTGCTTACATCAGTGACAAAATTATTCATCATTTCTGAAAGAATATTGTTCTTTTCCCTTTGTTTTTAGAAAATGAAAAACTAATTCAGTCCCTCTCTTCCATTTACAAGCATAATACCTTTGACAAATCAGCTACGTTTTACATATCTTTGTTTTCTCCTTTTCTCATTTTAAAAAAAAAAAAAAAAAGCTAAGCAGGCTTCCAGTATGCAATTCACAAAAATTATTTTCAGAACGGAAGTTTCTACCATACTCTAAAAGCACCAGAAACAAGAAAGGATTATACAACAAAAGAAGCAACATTTCTTACCTTGGTCAAATATTCTACTTTCAAGTTGTCAATCATTAAGCTTTTCTGAGATAATTCTATTTTAAGCAGCTGAAGATTATGGAGCAACTCTTTCCGTTCAATCAGCTGCTTAGTGATTTTAACAGTACCTTCTCTCTCTTCAGAGGAAGAAACATCATCGGTTGGTATTGTGGTTTCTAAGCTAATATCCTCAGATTCCAGTGAGCTAGAAATGTTTACTTTCCTAATTTCTTTAGAGCTTTTATGTGACATTTTCTTCCACTATTTGCAAAGCTTTTTTAAGTTATACTTTGAGATGAGTCCCCTGAAGAATCAACTGCAAGAATCAAAACAATTAAGTAAAAGGCATTACGTCATTATGAAAAATTAACCAGTTAAACAAGACCACTAAGCACTACCTCTCAGCATCACATGAATATATTTTTTGTTCACCCACGGAAACACGTTAAGAAGCTCTGAAGAGGGCAGCTGCCTGAGGACTCTCTTCCTAAATAATTATTAACACGGGTTTTGACTGCAATAAGCTACATACCAGTGTGAATCAAGCTTACTAGCTATAGCTAAATCAAGATGTGCACCTGCCATTCACAGTCAGAAGAGCATGCATTGAAAACTCCTGAGACCCATGAGGCATACAACGTCAGAGAACATCCAATAAGGGGCATAACAAGGTTAGCTAGAGAAAATGGTAAAGGAACACTTTAATGCCCATCTTTGCCTTCTCTAAAGAAGTAGCTCCGTTGTTCTTACCAGGCTAGTTGGCTAGTACTTTCCAAAAGTGAGCTACTTAACAGTCACACCCAGGTTTACAACCACTCGGTACAGACCACAGCTTTTACTTAAGAGAGGCACAGACTCACACATGCTGTTGAAAGCCCTACAGAGAAGGAAGATGCCGCACTCGCAGCCCAGGCCAGCGCCTGCCCTGCCGCGAGGGGCGCGGAGCCCGCCGAGGGCTCGCTCTCCCGGGCAGCTGCCTCCTCCACAGGGCACCACCCCCCCCTCACTTCCCCGCGGCAGGAGCAGCTCGGCGGAGGAGATGCTGTTCTACCCGCCAGATGCCCAACTCTGCGGAAGGCAACGGGCAACTACGCGGCCGGTAACTGCACACGGCAGCGGGGTGCGAGGGAGCTGACCCCGGCCCGCCGATCCCCCGCGCACGCCGGGAGAGGAGAGGCCCGCGCAGCCCCACACACCGCGGACCCCGCGCCCCGCCAGGCACTCACCTCAGCCGGCGGCCGCGGGCCCGGCGGCGCATGCGCGTCCTCCCACCTCCCCTCAGGGCGGCTGGGGCGGGGCTGCGCAACGCCATCACCACGGCGACCAGGGCGCCGCCGCGCGCCGCTTCCCGCGCTCTGCCGCGCGGCATGACGGGAGGCGGAGTCTCCCCGCGCCCCTCCCCCTCCCCCGTCCCCTCCGCGGTGCGTGCCGGGAGGCAGCGGGCGGAGGGGGTGCGCGGGCTGACGCCGCCGCGCGCGCCATGCAGACCACGCGGGCGTTCGTGAAGCGCACGCGGGCGGGCGCCGTGGTGAAGGTGGTGCGCGAGCACTACCTGCGCGAGGACATCCCGTGCGGCGCCGCCGCCTGCCGCATCTGCCCGCCGCGCCCCGCCGGGCCCGGGCCCGGGCCCGGGCCCGGGCCCGGCCTCCAAGCGCAGCCCCGCGGTGCCGCCAGCAGCCTCTGCCCCGGGCCGCACTACCTCCTGCCCGACACCAACCTCCTCCTTCACCAGGTGAGCGGCTGCCGGCCACGGCTCCGGGAAGGGGCGGGCGCCGGGCGGCCGCTGCTTCAGCCGAGCTACAAGCCTGGGCGCCGGGGAGGGGCCGCCGCCTCCCTCTGGGCCTGGCCGTGCTCTTCGGAGCCGTAAGCCCTGCTCCAGCCTTGATTAAATCCGTGTGGGGATGAGGTACCCCGCTGCCCTTCGGCGTGGGGTTCAGGCATCGTTCTGCTGCTAAAAGGCCACGTTTAGCAGAGCGATGCCGGGCTTGTGTCTTCATATTGTTACTTACGGTCTGCTTGATCCCTGAACGGGCAGTCTTTTCTTTTTCTGCCAGCTGCTGAGGAGGACTTCAGCATCACCGAGTCCAGCCTAGTTTTAGACTGTATTCTGTTTTTATGTTTTGCTGCCTGAACGATAGGAATAAAGAGCAGCATTTTTTTTTTTCGCTTGTTGTGGTCTGATATGGGGTGTGGAAAGTCAGGCAAGGAGAGCAAATACACTCTGAAGCAGCGATAGAGATCTTCAGGTGGCCACTGAATTTTCCTGTCAAGCTGAATTTTCCTAAATACCTATTTTCTTTTTCAGAGACTGTTGTAGGCTTAAGTTCTTTATACTGTGATGTTGATGACAGGTAGTGAATAGAGGCTGCAAAATCATCCCATGTGCAACTCTGGAAGCATGGGACAAACTTTACTCTGCAGCCCATCACTAATTGTGGGAAGGCTTGACTCTGAGCAGTGCTGATGGTAGAACTCCAGGCTGGGAGGCAGTGAATTTCCAAGCTTGATGTTTGACCTTCTTTTTGATTGCTTTTGAATTCATCTATAGAAAGTAGAATAGCTCCGTGCAGACATGGGAGACTGGAAGTAATTCATGAATCCTAACACGGATTACTCGGGAGAGGGGCACAACACTCATGTGTTTTAGCAGTTACCCATCCCAAAAGTTGTAAGTAAGGATTTTCTTCCCAAAACAGCAAGTGGAGGGATGTTTTCAGCCTGTTATCCATGGACTTCTTGGTGCCTGTTGGCAAAGTTTGTATGTACCTACTATAGAGCACTCTGAGTTCATGCTGCCATGAACTGGAGCAGCGGAGATTAGGAAGTCTTGGTAACAGTAGGAAAAGGTTTTACCTAGCAACTGTAACAGGTCTGCAACAGTAAGACTTGGCCTGGTAATTCAGCTTGTGCACAGATTAATACTGTATTTCTTACTCTATGAACATGGCTCTAAATCTTTTAGGTCATCTAAACATCAGGTGCAGAGAAGCTTGGTCTGGCATTGCTTTTAATTCTTTTAGCCATGCCCTCTAGAGCCTTATTGCTGTCTCTTTTTGGAGATGGTTTTGCACAGTTCCTTGCCACAAGTGTAGGAAATTAAGCTCACCTTTTTCTCCTGACAGGAGCACGGATTTTTGTTGTACATCTATCTCCCTTGCACACCATGGCTGTCAGGAGTTGGCAAAGAAAAGTGCTGAAAATTTTGTGGCAAATTTCCTGTTTGAAAAGGTGAAGATCAGCTAACAGAATTCCAGTTGATTTGAATCTGCGGAAATTAAAATTGCGGTGCAACAGTGGGATTGTTTTTGGAGAACTTAAGCCTACACATGCGCAGGCATGTCCGTGTTAGCTGTGTAACAGTGGCCAGGTACTATTTTATGGTTTGCATTGCTCACAAAGACATACGCCAGACAGCCTTTAAATTATGTTGGATTACTGTCAGATTGTGCGTAGCTGTATTTTGTTTATGAAGATTGTAATTTACAAGAACCTATCTTATGTAAATAAAATTTCTAGTGTACACGAGACCTCAAATTTGATTGGAGTCCCGCCTATGTTGGGGCTGAATTTGGTGGAAGTCAGAATAGGTCCTTATCTTCACTCCAGCAAAATTCAGATCACAAAGAGGCTGGAAAATCCTTTTTGAACTTTTTGCCCACAAGCAGGAGGAAGCAGCTTAATATAGTGTTTAGTTTCCCAACGGTGAGAGAAAAAGGCAGAAGTAGTGCAGCTCATTGTTCATGTTAGCTTTTTACGTATTAACCAAATATTTCAAGTCCTGTTATTGGATAGAATTAAACAACAATTTTGATTAATTTCCATTTTGTTCCTCAGATTGATATACTTGAAGATCCTGTTATTAAGAATGTCATTGTGCTACAGACAGTCTTACAAGAAGTCAGGAATCGGAGTGCACCAGTATACAAGCGAATTAGGGACGTGATTCAAAACCCTGAAAAACATTTCTATTCTTTCACCAATGAACATCATAGGTAAGGTGTGGAATAGGGTGTAACAAAGTTGTACTTATGTCCAGTAAAAGAAACTGGGAAACAGAACTGGAACATGTGAAATAAGTAAAAAAATTAGTCTGGGGTGCATAGAACTGTGTGCTTCTAAGGAATCCTATTGGGAAACAGTTGCATGTTCCAGGAGTTTTTCTGGTTTATAATTAGTATAAGCATATATATATTATGAAAAGGTGATTAGAATATTGAATAAAGTTTACAGACGAGACTGGTAACTTGAGCAATGGAATAATACTTTTCCATTTTAGTGTCCCTTTTAAACATATTCCAATGCTTTATTAATATTGCCAGCTCAGTCTGTAGCAGAATTCAAAAATCTGTTAGTTAGTGACAGAAAGCTCTAAGAAATAAAGGTGCAATTAATTTGCCTTTATTTGTACTCACAACTAGGTTCCGATATTGCAGTATCGTAGTTGTAGAAATCTCGAATCCATAGTTCTGGCATCTTGAATGCAGTCCTCTTCAATTGTCAGTGAGGAGGTTGTATTAGAAATTAACACTTCCTATTTTTTTCAGTGGCCTATAGAGTGTTACACATATTATAAAAATTGGTACAGCAATGATTCTTTTGGCCTCACAGTCTTGAACTTGTTTGAAAAATTTTTGTAAGTATGGATAGATGTTGGGATTTATTTTTTTCCCCCCTTTTATTTAGAGAAACGTACGTAGAGCAAAAGCAAGGAGAAACTTCTAATGACCGCAATGACAGAGCCATTCGGGTAGCAGTAAAATGGTACAATGAACACTTGAAGAAAATAGAGGATGAGGAGAAGGTCCAAGTTATCTTTTTAACAAATGACAGAGCTAATAAAGAGAAAGCTCTAGAGGAAGGGATAACTGCTTATACCTGTAAGTAAAGTGGTCTGTGTGTTTAATTTTTGCTCAGATATACAATCTCAGCAGTGTCTTCATACCTAAATCCAGTGCGTCTCTTGCATAAATATTTATGTGTCTGCTTTTGTAGGTGAAGAGTATATAAAGAGCTTGATAGCTAATCCTGATCTTGTAGATCGTCTTGCTTGTGTATCTGATGAAGGGGTATGTTTTTCTTTTATATTTTCTTTTTATAAAATAAATTAATCACAAATGCTTTGCAGTATATTATTGGACACCATACGTCAGGCTACTAGCATCAGTTTAGAAAATGAGGACTCTGGACTTTATTGCCATTTTTGGCAATATAACTGTGACAACTGAAGAAAAAAAAGGAAATATTGCAGCTGTTTTTACTGCTGCTTATGTGCCTGTTAGTAGGTATCTAGTTCTTTGTAAAAAGCCAGTTGCTTTAGGTAACTGATGTGAAGATGAGAATAACAATTAAAGTAAGTGTATAAATATTAGAAATAATGGAAACAAAATGAAAATACAAAAGTGTATATTGCAAACCATTTAGGTCTCTGTTTTGTCTGTTATTTGTAAGTTTATGTTAACTTATTAATCAAAAGCATTTTCTATCAAAAGCTCTTGATTTTTGTGGTCAGTTGACAAGTGCAAGCTGCAGCTCGAAGATGAGGTACATCCTCTTCTATTTCTTTGTGCTTTGTGTTTATCAGAATCAAGACTTATATTTTCACATAAGACTGATGCAGCTGAAAACTAACAGCACCAAAAAATGGAAAGGTTAATTTCATCAGAGTTAGTTCCAACAGAATGGAGTGGGACATGCAAGGGTGGGAAGAAAGTGGAGGGCTCAGCTGATCTTTTCAGCAGTTAGCTGCAGTTCATTCAGTTTTAACTAACTGTCTCACTGCTCCAAAGTTCAGTCACGGTAATGTGTTTTCATAATGTTTCACATAGCATACAGTATATGCTTACACTGTGTGCCATACTCTTTGCTATGCAGTACTATGCTAATATTTTCTTCACTAAGTATATGTTTAATCAATATATCCAAATCAGCATAAAAGTGTATGTCGCTTGTGCAGTATCTTTTTAAGTAACTGCAGGCAAACAAAAAGAAAAGGAGGCATTCCTAGAATTACCATGTTTCTATGTTCTTTACGCTTTTTATACTTCATTAGAAATATTACTCCTTAATAGTAGTTTTTCATTATTATGCATAGTCATACCTACACATAGTTATGATTTTGGAGTTTCTTAGCCTAAATGACATGTTCCTGAGCTCGGTTTTGGAATAACCATGAATACAAAAGTCTGAAAATTTCCTCGCTTTTTTTTTTTTTTAAAGAAAGAAATAGAAAATGGAAAAATAATTTTCCCAGAACATACTCCTCTCAGCAAATTGCAGCAAGGGATAAAATCTGGTATTTACCTCCAAGGAACTTTTAGGGCAAGCAGAGATAATTATCTTGAAGCTACTGTTTGGGTTCATGGAGATGCTGAAGAAAACAAAGAGGTGAGTTTTTCATCTTCTTCATGCTGTGAACTTTAACTAGCCTCAATAATGACTTAAAATGTAATTCTTTCATGGTGACATAAGTTAAAATGGAGCATTATAGTAATTTTTCCTCTTCTGTGTTTTTGTCACGTTTTTTCTTTTTCTTTTGTTTATTTGTATGAATATAGACTACTGAAATGTTGACTATGCTCTCTTGAAGAGAGAATAATGTTTTTAAAATTATACTTTGTGCTTTGATAAAGTATTTGATAAAATAAAGATGAATCTTAGTTGTTAACAGTTTTTCAATTGACTCGAATATAACACTTTTTAAAAAAATTAGTTTGAAATATATGATGAAAGACAGGGAAACAAGTTTGTAGGAGGACTTCTTGAAGAACTGTGGGGAGCCCTTGTGGGGAGCTCTTCCTTTATTTCCCCTGCTATTTTCACGCCTGGTGGTGAGCAGATGAGCTGTTCCCCTCTGAGCAGTTCACCCAGCTGTCTGCCTACTGGATTCTCTGTTGATACAGTTGTACAGACACTCGTTTCCAAGCAGCAGCAGTTGCTTCCTCCATCCCTATTTATGGTGGCAGCTGGAGGTGCTTCTCTGGCTCTCTGTTTCTTTTATTCCTATTTCCCAGTAATGTGGAGTCCTCGAGCCTGCAAAAATAGGAGGATTGTCTGATTTTTTTAAAAAAGAAAAAGTCTGGGGAAAACAAATTATTTTTATAGAGGCAATTGGAATGCGGAAATAATATCATCGGTACTGAAAGAAATCTAGGCAGAGGAAAAAAATGCACCACACACATGCCTTAAAATGTTCTTTAAAGTGCAGAGCCTGTTATACATGTATACTCTTCTGTTACACTGCTTTGATTTGGGTCTTCTGTTGGTATCATCATGAATATTTTCATTTTGTTTTCTAAAAAATACAGATAATTATACAGGGACTGAAACATCTAAACCGAGCAGTTCATGAAGATATTGTAGCTGTGGAGCTGTTGGCCAAAGATGAATGGGTGGCACCATCCTCAGTGGTCTTGCAAGATGATGGCCAGAATGAAGATGACATTGCAGATGAAGAGGAGAAGGAAAACATTGTATGAAATAAATAATTTTTCACCTAACTTTTATGATGAGAGAGATGAAATCTGCAGTAGTCTGACAGTGTTAGGCTTTAGATTTATACATCCTTTTTACACTGACTCCTAAAAGCTATGGTGAATTTGGAAATTATGAAACTTAACTGTAGTCCTACGGTTGCATTAAATATGTGATTATGTATAAAATGGATACTTTTTAATTACTCCCAATCAGAAATTCCTACATTACTTTGTTAAACTTAATACATCTGGAAGTTACTGAGTGGTAGTCAGGTAATTATGCAAAGCTATATACTGATGTGCAGATAAGGATTTGCTGGTGTTGTAGTACCATGTCAGTCAGCTTTTATAGGCAATGCATGCTTTTGGAACCAGTTGTAAAATATTTAACTTCTTGCAGTAATTCCACTTAATGCGCGTGCAGTATGCACACTTGTCTGCCCTGTCCTACAAATATTTGCATTTCTTTAAAAACACGATCTTCCCACTGAATTCCATGGGAATGTTTTTGAATTATTCTCCACTAATTCTAAACACAATTTTCAACCAACATAAAAAGACTTCTAAAAATTATAATAATAGGCTGGAAAAGAAAATGGAGATAGTTGTGTAGTAAGCAGAGACAGTGGAACAAGATAGCATTTCTTCAGTCTTTTTCTGCTGTTCTTTGTTTTTCTGAAATGATGTCCATTTAAAAAAAAAACAAAGGAGTCGTATCACATACTAAAAATATTGAAAGTCATGCAAAGCACAAGGAGGCATAGTTCTGTTTATGATGTCATAATAGCATCTATGGCGTAGCGACACATAAGTTGTTACCACCAAGGTTTGAGATACATGCTGTAGGCAAACGTGTTACTGTGAGCTCAGACAGTTTTGTGTTTTTAACCCCCGTGTTTTCTACCAGTTGAAGACTTCTGTTAACAAGGACATGCTGAGACCTACAGGAAAAGTAGTGGGCATTATAAAACGAAACTGGCGACCGTTTTGTGGCATGCTTTCCAAATCACCGATCAAAGAGGTAGGGAAATAATCAAGTTATTGTAAGTGCAGATTTTATTTTTTTAGAAAATTATTTTTCCATTAGAATTTTATTTAATTTTCTAATTAGAAATGATTTGTTCTTTTTTTCTGGCTGTTAATAGGCAAGGCGCCATTTGTTTACACCAGCTGATCGCAGAATTCCTCGCATTCGAATAGAAACAAGACAAGCAGATACATTGGCAGGACAAAGAATAATTGTTGCTATTGACGGCTGGCCCAGGAATTCTAGGTATCCTAACGTAAGTTTTAAGTGTTTTCTTCTGAACTTTTATCTGTCTGATTTTTATGTGTTTATTAGGCAAGATATTTATTATCTGCAATGCTGAGTAACTTCAAAAAGTGTTGATGTGAATTTTAAGTTCTTTGAGTGCCATTTGATGGTGCAAATTAAGGAAGTCCCTAAATAATTTAGTTTACTCTTACCCCCAAAAATCAGGTATGGGTTATCATACTTAAAAAGCTTAATCCTCAGGTTCTGCAGTGAACATATATGTGCTAACTAAGGTGCTTTATTTAGACTAACCAGGGACCGCCTTGTTTTAGTTTGGGTTCCTTGAAATGTGAACCTTTTCCTGTGGCTAAACTAGCAACTAGCTAGGCAACTAGCGATAGGACAAGAGGACACAGCCTCAAGCTTCGCCGGGGAGGTTCAGGTTGGACATTACGAAGGATTTCTTCACAGAAAGGGTCATTAGACATTGGAACGGACTGCCCAGGGAGGTGGTGGAGTCACCATCTCTGGATGTGTTTAAGAAAAGACTGAACATGGCACTTAGTGCCATGGTCTAGTTGACAGGGTGGTGTCAGGGACTCGATGATCCCAGAGGTCACTTCCAACCTGATTGATTCTGTGATTCTTTGCTCATCCACACACTGATCACCATCCTGGCAAATAGTTTTAAATACATTGGCCAGATTCAGTCAAATTGCCAGTGGGGCAGAGTTACAGGTAGTTAAGTTCTTCAAAGTTCTTTGTAAATATACAGGAGGATATAAGAGAAACTGAGCATACTAGCTTCAATTTGTGTTGAACATTAGGTTTTGAGGAGGCTTACGTTGGCTTGTGTAGCAATGCATAGCTTGTAATGAATGAGAGCGCAGCTGTCGCATGCATGTTTAGAGAAATGAAGGAAACTTGGAATATATAGAAGGAGTGTTAAGACAAAGACAGCAGTATTGCAGAGGATAAGATGCGTGAGGAAGGAAGTAGAGTTACTATATTGGGGAGTGGGATGTGTGGCACAACACAAACCCATAGAGGATTTAGACCTTACTAGTTTTGCAGCTTATACAGCAATGGTTTTTCTTTCCTGAAAAACTGAATTGCCACATTTACAATTTTTGCAGTCTTAAATGTGGAGAATTTAGTGCCATTCTAGGAAAAGAGGGGGAAGTACAAAGTTCAGACCTACTGAATCGATTAAATTGTCTGAAATTTTCTCTCTTAAAGATGAGAAAGTTAACTGAAGAAGGAAAGATTACTCCTTCTGTGTAGTTTAATATACTAATAATCTATGAGATAATGGTCTCAAATACTTACTTTTGAGCACACAATATTGGTTGTTGTGCATTTGTGTGTATATATTTGTATGTATGTATATTGTTTCTCAGGGTCATTTTGTAAGGAACTTGGGAAGTGCTGGAGACAAAGAGACTGAGACAGAAGTTCTCCTGCTTGAACATGATGTCCCTCATCAGCCTTTTTCCCAGAGTGTCCTTAGTTTCCTGCCAAAAATGCCATGGAGCATTACAGAACAGGTAATAATTTTTAAATTATTGTAATAATTAATGTGCCTTTTCCTTCAAATCAAACTGTGATAGTCTTGGATATCCCAGTGCACCAAAAATAGAGGAGAAATGTTGCCCAAAACCATTTTGTCTTGGGGTGGACTTTCAGACAGATTTCCTGTGGGAACAAGGCCTCTGCAAGTTTTGGGTTTTGGCTAAAACTGTGTTTGTTAGGGATAGGCATTTTAAGATAGACAACATATTACAGGTTTCATTAAAAAAGAAAATATAAAAAAAAAAGATTTTTGCAAGGGAGAGTGACTACAATTCAAATAATTGTAAGATCATCCCTAAGAGTTTTTCATCTTGCTAAATAGCTTTGTAACCAAATGTGGCAGCTTGTGTCATTGCTAAAATAGTCTGAGGAGAGGATACTTTAATATATCCCACTCTAATCCAGTGAAGTAATTAGAGAAAGAGAAATTGGTGTTTGCAGAATTGCTTGTTTTAAATGCTGTTAGTGAATTTCAGGTTCTCTCCAGTAGCATAAATACGGGAAAAGGTTGCTTTAAAATGTATGGAAAAATTGTCATCAGGGAACAATCTGAGCATGATACGTTTTTGTTTGTGTTTTGTGTATTTTAATTTCTTTGAGGTGGGCTACTTTTTTATAATTTATTACCTACTCCTGTTTCTTTTGAATGTGGAAACTGAAGGAGGGATCTTTGTGTAAATCAGCTGTCTAAAAGTCAGTTGTCTGGTCTAAGATACCTATCTGAGATCTCTTTGTAGCCATCATACAAAGGTAGATAACTTCCAAAGCGTGCAGTTCCTTTCAACTACCTAGACATCTAAGCCTTAGAAAGCTGAAGTTAGTTGAGAGCAGTCATACTCTAAACAATTTGTGCAGCTGGACATCAATCAAAATTTCATAGAATCATAGAATGGTTTCAGTTGGAAGGGACCTTAAAGATCATTAGTTCCAAGCCCCCTACCATGGGCAGGGACACCTTTCCACTAGACCAGGTTGCTCAAAGCCCCATCCAATCTGGCATTAAACACTGCCAGGGAGGGGGCATCCACAGCTTCTCTGGGCAGCCTGTTCCAGTGTCTCACCACCCTCCCAGTAAAGAATTTCTTCCTAATATCTAATCTAAATCTACCCTCTTTCAGTTTAAAACCATTCCCCCTTGTCCTGTCACTACATGTCCTTGTAAAAAGCCCCTCTCCTGCTTTCCTGTAGGCCCCCTTCAGGTACTGGAAGGCTGCTAATAGGCCTCTCTGGAGCCTTCTCTTCTCCAGGCTGAACAGCCCCAACTGTTCAACAGCCCCAAAATTTCACTTAAAAAATACTGATTCCTGGTCCTGCTAATTCTGAGATCATGAAAAGATTGTGCTTTTATTCTGTTTCTCTTCCTGTTTGCTGTAAACCAGAAAACTTTCATTACTTCAATATCTTCTGTCTTAGTTTTTCTGTCACTGTAGTTTCTGCATATCTGTTTTGATCTTATAAATAAATATTACTGCAAATCTTGTTCTAAAACAACAAAAAAAAGCACTCTGAAAATACTTGGTTGGTTTGGAAAATCTTTTTTTCAAATGATCATTTTTGCTTTGATATGGAAGCTGTTCTTGAAAACAACTTTTTTCTTTTTTCTTTAATTTCAGGATATGAAATACAGGGAGGACTTAAGGCACCTACATGTTTGTAGTGTTGATCCTCCTGGCTGTACGGATATTGATGATGCGTTACATTGTAGGGAACTAGAAAATGGAAATACAGAGGTATTTGTTTCTTTTTTTTCTTTTTTAATCAAGCCACTCATTTATTTACTTCTTCCTTTATTTTACAATCAGCGCAGTAGTGGTAATAGTAAATGATGTGACCAAAGCTCCAGATCTCTTGTAAAAGAAATTAATGGTGTTTGCACAACTGCAAGATGGTATTAAAGACGGGGTTGATTTGCATTACACCAGTGTCAGAAGTGGGAATTCAATGTCTTCTAAATTTACTCTGCTTTCTGCTCATTTGGCATGGGAAATTAACGTAGCATTTATTTACTGCTTTAGCTAAGTATAAATGTGGATATCTGCAGGTAGGATAAGGAACTGTCAGTAGAAAAGGTGAAGCTACTCCTGTAACGCCTAAGGAATGATTATTTTATTTAACAAATGATGCCGAAATTATGCCCCAAAAGGCTCTATGGAACTGCTCAGAGACGAAGTTTAATCTTTAAGCAGCGAGGTATTTATTTTAGGCAACGTTGGGGAACCCCCGGCTCGTGCCGGACAAAAGAGTTCCGAAGCAGTCGGTGGAAATCGGACTATTTATACAATTTGCGTAAGATATTACAACATCTTTTCATGCATATTCATATTATTGCAACATCTAATTATAATATTCAGAGCAGGCAGAGTTAAGGCGGAGTTATAGGCGTGGTCTTCAATTTGGGGAGATTTTGAGGGGTCATTCCGTTCTTCAGCTTCATGAACCCAGTGTCCTTTCATCATCATCTTCATAAACTCTTGAACTTTCCTTAATTTGGATGGTTTCCCTATGTACCTGGCAAGGATTCTTAGTGTCTTGGCAAGAATACTTGATTTCTTGGCTCATCCTTTTTCTTATCTCCCCTTTTTATATATATGTTAGCATTTTTCAGCTTTCTCTGTTCCTACTTCATGTCATAGCGTCCTAGGCCATGTCATAGCATCCTGTTCCTCAGTGAATTATTACCTCCGCTGTTAATACTAAATTCTCTAAGTTTTTGCTTAAAGCCTACATTTAAACTTTAACTCTCTGATTCCTGTATTGCTACACTGTATTCACTTTTCTGGCTTCACAAACAAAAAAGGCATTAAAAAGCTACAGGCTTAATACCCGCTCTCTACCCTCTTACATCTGATTTAGTCAGGTTTTCTTTGTTATGCATTAATTTGTAATTGTAATAGCAGAATGTGCCAAAATGGAAGGTCTAGCAAACAGAAAAACAAAACCAAATTTGCAGTGAGCCTTGAAGAAAATGAAAGAGGTTATTTGAGCCCCCAGGCAAGAAGAGTTGCATTGGTAATGAATATAACTTTCCACTAAATGTACACATGCCCTTATTGCTGCAACTGTTCATTTTTTTAATATCAGTATGATAGGTTTTAACTATTTCTGTTGCTAAATATAGGAGCTGCTGAAGGGAACTGGGAATAGGTAAATTGGGTTGTAGATAAAAACTTGAGAAAGTTTCTTTCATGTTGAGAACTATTTAGCTTTTGTAAGATGCATACTGTGATGCTTGTTTTTTAGGTTGGTGTACATATCGCAGATGTCAGTCATTTTATTCGCCCAGGAAATGCTTTGGATGAGGAGTCGGCAAAAAGAGGAACAACAGTATATCTGTGTGAAAAAGTAATTGTTTTGTACAATTAAGCATTAGATTTTCCATTGCTTTCCTTTTTTAATTCTTGGGAGTGGAGACATTATCTCTCAACTAAGGAAAAAAAAAAAAGTAGGCTCCTTTGGGCTGCCCTTAATTTGCCTTAGACTACTAAAATGAAGGTGCGCTCTGTCGTTCAGCCTGCACAGCAAGAGGGAGAAATACTTTTTCTTTTTTTTTCTTTTAAAATCCATTATCTGTAGAATATCCCTTTCAGCTCCTATTTGAAGCATTAATAACATGTAGTTCTGAAACTGGACTACTGTTTTAATATCGATCTGAAATTGCCCAAGTGGCCTGGTTTTGCTTTTCCATTGTTTTTTTTCTTGTGATACCTAAATCTGTTGTTTCCTATGATTTGTATTCATTGCAACTGTACACTTAGTCCTGTTTATTTTAACTTATTTCTCACAGACCACAATTTCTTTTCAGAAATAACTATTAGTAAAAAACTGATAATTAAAATGGATCTTTAAGCTACTTAAAAACTGATAATTAAAATGGATCTTTAAGCTACTTTAGAGGAAATTAATTCACTTTTCTTTCAGAAATCTGAGCTTTCTTAGCAAAAAAAAAAATAATTATTTATTCTAAGCTTGTAGTATGTTAAAAATCAGAAAATTAAAATACATACTTAGAACTAGTCATGATTTTTATTCTTTACTTTGCAGAGGATTGATATGGTTCCAGAGTTACTTAGTTCCAATTTATGCTCCCTGAGATCTAATGTGGACAGGTATATGTATATGATCCATACTTTGATCCTGACAAGAAACTCCTGATGTTTATATGTGGATTTTAACATATTTTCCCCCCTTCTCCCTCTCATAGGCTTGCATTTTCATGTATATGGGAGATGAACCATAAGGCTGAAATTCTAAAAACCAGATTTACAAAGAGTGTTATTAATTCCAAGGTTAGTCACATAATTATTATTATACTCCTGAAAAAAAGCTGGAGACCTTTTTATAAAAACAGTGATGAACAGACTTGATAATAAAGTTTTCTTCTTTCTGTTTACTTATTTATATTTTCTTAGAATTAGAAAATTGTGCTTAAATCCTAAAAATAAAGAAAATGTTTGATTCTGCCCTGTTCTTTTAAACCTTTAAGTCTGCTGTGGTTTTTGTGTGGTTACTTTGTTATGATATTTCACTTTAAAAGTATCAATGTATTGATATATGTATTGGACGTGGTTGGTATATACCAGCTAGTCATAATTTTCAGTTAAATTCAGTGGATTCTGTAGGTGTTTAATATATTTCTGAAAATTAGACCTCTAATGTATAGAATATATCTGTGATCAGCATAAAAAAACACTGTAAATGCCTGGTATTTCTTCATATCTTGCACAGATCAGTCCTGTTTTGTTCATTATTCTTTGAGAATGACCTGCATTTAGGTGTTTGATGTAAAGCTTTGTGTTACTGTGAACCAGCTTTAACAGCAAACTGCAGTTTCTGCCACACAGAGCTATGTTTTTGTTTTCAGTATTCAATTGCATATCATGATGTTTGGTTTTTGGTTTTTTTTTTTTAAAAAAACCTCTTCAAGGCTTCTCTCACATATGCCGAGGCACAGATGAGAATTGATTCAGCAACTATGAATGATGATATTACTACCAGCCTACGTGGACTGAACAAATTAGCAAAAATTCTGAAGAAGAAAAGAATCGATAATGGGTAAACTGTGCAGTATCGCTGTTACCTTTTTTCCCCTGTTCTGTTTCTGGCTATTTTTGCTGTATAATGGTCCTCTGTATCTGTTGTCAAGCTGTATAATGGTCCTCTGTGTCTATTTTTCCAGTGAAGATCTCTTGAAAGAGAAGTATTTTGCCATTTCGATTTGCATAAAAATGCCTACCTTCATTTCCCCAAAAATGCAAACTTGGGATGTTACATTTTCCTTCACAAGATCAATCAATATGGTTCTCTTACAGTCATTGTAAAAACACAACCAGTGTAGTAGTATTTGAAATACTAGGAGCTAATACTGATGTGTGTCAGCATCATGATTTCTGCTAATTTGAACATTAATATTTTATTTTTAATTTCTGCTAATTTAAAATTACAGTTTCATGATAAACCCACATGTTGTGTACAGGCTTGCAACTCAGCTACTGTGTCTGCTTTACTGTAGTAAGTTAATACCACTTACTGTCTTCCAGAGCCTTGACGCTTTCCTCACCAGAAGTTCGTTTCCACATGGACAGTGAAACTCATGATCCTATTGATCTGCAGACTAAGGAGCTAAAGTATGCCTTTTATTTTCCTCAGTTAGTTAATTCAAGGCAGGGATGGAATTAAAAGCACGTTTAAGTAGCAACATTTACTTAATAGTGTACGAAGTTCCTGAAAAAGTGCAGGACAATTACAGAATCATACAGAATGGTTTGGGTTAGAAGGGACCTTTAAAGATCACTTAGTCCAAAGCCCCCTGCCATGGGCAGGAACATCTTTCACTAGATCAGGTTGCTCAAAGCCCTGTCTAACCTGACCTTGAACACTTCCAAAGATGGGGCACCTGCAACTTCTCTGGGCAAGCTGATCCTAGAAAAGAGGATTCCTCTGTTTTACTGCACTCTGTATGCTTCATATATGAACTTAAGTCTTTACTACTGATCTAATGGAGCACTAAGGTCCAAACTCTACACCCCACTGGCTTCTCTGTGATGCTCTTCTATTGGTATTGACAAAGGAGAGAAAGTAGATCTTGGAGTTTCGGATCACTGAAACCTTAAGAACAACTGAGCAGTTGTTGCACATGTGCAGTGATACAGACAATCTTACTGTGGAGTTCTAGAAACGGAGCTACTGATTCAATTTCTGAAGCTAGATACTTTCTCTCATACTACTGCTTACTTTCTGTGCTAAAATCTACACTTAGTTTTATATACTGTCACGACTTCATGATGTGCAACATGGTGCTTTCAAACTTCATATGCACAATATTTGAACAGTACTCTCGGGAAGAAATCAAGAGGCTTGTCTGTTGGTCTTTTGGGGCATTTTAAAGAGCATTTTTCCTTAATATAATTTGTTATTTTAGAATATTTTGGGGTTTTTTCTTCTGATTCAGTATTTAAAACTTAATAAATGTTATGGTTTTAGTCTTAAAAATATTTGCCTAATTGTATAAATGGTCAAAACTACTAGTTAATATTATATAATATTGTTAGGACGATGGAATGTTTCTTCATTAGGCACTCAAATGCTTTTCTAACAATATAAAATATTTTATATTGATAGAGAAACAAATTCCATGGTTGAAGAGTTCATGTTGCTTGCCAATATCTCTGTAGCACAAAAAATTTATGATGAGTTCCCGGAATTTGCCTTGCTCCGGAAACATCCTGCTCCTCCCCCATCAAATTATGACATCCTTGTGAAGGCTGCAAAGTCCAAGGCAAGTTTTTACCATGCTAATTAAGTGAATTCATTATAAAAAGCTGTGTTTTCTCTCTGGTTGGCCCCTTACCCAAGAATAAGGGTTGGAAAGCGTGTCTCTCTTAAAGCCAGGAAGTAAGAAAATGTGTTCATATCTGTTTATAGTTCCCATCCTTTCCTTAGATCAGCTAAACGTTAATTTAGCCTGAAACAAATGTGATTTAATTAACAAGTCTGAACTGAAGAATGACTTTTCCAGTTTCAGGATCTTTTATTTGAGCTAAACTTTTAACTTTCTAGACATTGTGATGTGCATTCATTTTTCCTTTCCCTTCAGCTCTTCGCCCCTGCTTTTTTTTTTTCCTAGGGGAAAGAGAGAAACTCCCAAATTCTATCAGTGTAAGATTAATAGGCGAGCCCAAACCCAGCCCATTTCATTTTCCACTGCTATAAAATGGAAATAATGATAATGATTTCATTTGTACTCTGAAAATTAGTTTTAAAGTACCGTTTTATTGGGAAAGCTAAATTCCTGTGTGTAGACAAATGTTCTTTTATAAACCAAAGTGACTTTTCACTACTCTGACACAACCATCACAATTAGGTATTAATATGCTATATTTTTGTTACACTTTTTTAATAAATATGCAGTTATTTTACCATAATACAGGCATAATTGGATCTCTAGATCATCCTTTGTTGTCAGTGGTGTACATGAAGGAAAGACCATTCAACTGATCTTGTTGATGAAACTTAGTTTGTGTGACTGGTAATTAAAAATGCATTACGTATTTTCACGCTACATGAATTTTTATCAGGGAACACTGGCAAACAGGGAACAAAATGTCATAGAGTACTAGTTTTACGAATCACTTTTCCAAGTATAAGTTTTAATAATTTTGTGGAGGAAGTACCACAAGGTTGATTACTGCTCACGTGTTTGGATGCGAATCTGTGTGTGGCATAAATACTTTTTTTTTTTTTTTTTTGCATATCCCTTCCAATTTATTCAGTAAAAGGATGAAAAAATCAAACCAAAGGAAATAAAAAACCTTGTTAATATTAGCATGAAGCGTTTCTTAGTTCTGAATGGATGTCTTTTCTGAATTCCTAGGCTACTGACTTAGCTTTTCATTGTTTGCACAGAGCACTAGTAATAATGAGGGACCAGTGCATGGGTGGATTTTCTTTTGTAATACTGGCATTCGATGAGTTTAATAGGAGTGATACCTGTGCTAGTTGCTAAGATTAGCATGGATGTAGCTGTTACATTTCTGCTTATACTCTGTTAATATTTGCTAGTAATACCTGACCTCTTCTTATTTTTTCTTCCCTCATTCCAGAATTTGGAAATTAAGACAGATTCAGCAAAGGCTTTAGCTGAATCATTAGACAAAGCTGAATCTCCTACGTTCCCCTACCTAAATACACTGTTGAGAATTTTGACCACTCGCTGCATGATGCAAGCTGTTTATTTCTGCTCTGGAATGGATAATGATTTTCATCACTATGGTTTAGCCTCACCTATTTATACCCACTTTACCTCACCTATTAGAAGGTACTTTTATTTTACGAAAGTTTCAGAGAGAAGAAATTCTATTTTAAATTGTGGTGTTGTCCATTTAAAACAAAATACTGTTTCTGTTCAGCTTTAGATTTCAATTGAAACAGCAGTGGTTTTATATGGTGATTTGTCTTCATGTAAGCTCCTAAGTTCACTGTCTATGACTCCTAAGGTCTAATAAAACTTTTAAAAAGACTCATAAAAATAAGAGAAATACATCCCTAATGCATGTATCTGGCACAGAAATGCACTTTTGGGATCAGTTAGTGTTACATAAGTCAACCAGAGAGGGAGAGTTTGGCTAGTCATTTTTCAGGTGGAAGCTGTGTTTAAATTTTGAGGAGACTGTATTTTACATATAAAAACATTGTTAATTTGAAACTTCCTACTGTAGCTGTTGCATTGTAATAAAATTGTACATCTTGGAAAATGAAGGGGCTTTTTTCTTTTAACCAAGAAGTATCTTAAGTTTTGAGGAAAGTAATTGTCATCATATTTTGCTCCTTAGAAACATTTCAAATGAAGTCTCTTACAGGAGGATTAAAATTCCTGTGCATTTGTGTGGATAATTTGTGGAGCTTCTAGGAGTCGTGATAGTAAATTTTAGGTGCTAACAGATGTGTTAAAAAGCTCCTGGCTGAAGTTCTAACAAAAGTTACGTACCAAGAAGTTTAAGTGTGATTATGCTTTGCAGATCAATGGCATTGAAATACCATTTTACACTACATTTGTCTAGTTCATGGGAAAGGGAAGAGGGAGTGGCTTAAGCTGCCATGGTGAAACATCATTCTTAAGTCCAAAAAGAATACTTTGCTTCTTGTTTGTAAACATTCAAAAACAGGCTCTACTGGTAGAATATAGTACAGAATTTATATTAGAAAACACTACAGTTCATTCTGGCTCTGCAGACTGTATCTTTGGTCAGCGAAGAGAGTGGTCTTGAATTAGTACGGGGAGTTATCAGCAGACCGTCACTATTACAAAAACTTTTTGATCTGTAAGATTTCTAAAAACCAAATTATGTTCAGATTTCTTTTTTCCCCAAGTACGTTTTGCTATGTCACTGATCATATAATCTTCATTTTCGCAGGTACGCTGACATTATAGTACATCGACTTTTAGCAGTGGCCATAGGAGCAGACAGTACTTACCCAGAACTTACAGATAAACATAAACTAGCGGATATGTGTAAAAATCTCAATTACCGACATAAAATGGCTCAATACGCACAGAGAGCGTCTGTTGCATTCCATACACAGGTGAGTAGTTCTGAGATATGAGGATTAACTATGGAAAATTCATGTTGATTTTAAAGGAAGGGAGGGAACATCAAGTTGTGCTTTGTAGAGGAAAACTAAGCAATGCTGCAGGAATGATTAATAATGAGGGCTGCTTCTTTGAGGAAAGGCTTCAACATTGCAGTGCTGGTTCTGACAAATTTAGAATAATGGCATCTTGAGGATTCTTTTTACTTTGTGTTTTTTATAAATACAATGAATGCTTAATACTAAATTAATGTTATAAACAGTTTGTGGGATTTTTTTCATCTGCTTTTTAATATATGGTGTGTAATTATCACTAAGGATAATTTGTATTTGAACATTTTTATTTTTTTAAGCCAGTATATTTGTAACGCAAAAGAGAATGTTCTAGTGCTTTTTTTCTTATTAATGTATTTTGCTTTTGCTAACAGCTGTTCTTCAAAAACAAAGGAGTAGTGAATGAAGATGCATATATATTATTTGTAAGAAAAAATGCAGTTGTGGTTCTGATTCCCAAGTATGGGTTAGAAGGAACTGTCTTCTTTGAAGAAAAAGGTAAACCAACACCAAGACTGGATTACAACAATGAGGTATGTTTTATAAGGTTTGTTCTTCAATACCTTTATTTTTTTATTTGGTAAATGAGCACAATGACTAAAATCTATCCTGGTTGGATTTAGAAGGGTAAGAGGGGCTTTTCTAAATGCAAGTTTATTAATCTGTAGTAGTAGTGCCACAATGGTCTTTGTAAGTCTAAATAAACAAATTCTGACAGGAATTGGTTTCTGTAATAGATACTACTAATATCTAATTATCTGAGTAAATTCAGCAAAGATGTATATACCACGTATTATGACACTCTGAATATTCAGGACAGTAATTTATGTTCATTTTTTTTTTTTTTTGACAGGTAACAATAATTTCCTACAAAAATACTTATTTGTATAAAAACATAAGACACTGTAAGGAGTGAGTATTTATACAAACTTTGAACTTTCAGGTACCGTCACTTACTGTGGAAGACACAACATTATGCATATTTGATAAAGTTAAAGTGAACATTATGTTAGATGCTTCCAACATCCAACATCAGAAAATTCGGATGGTGTTGGTAGAACCAAAGGTAAGGCACAAGATTTGTGATTCATGGAATCACATTACCCTTCAGTAATCTTAAAAAATGAGTATATGGTAAAATAGTAATTTAACCCAGAAGAAAAAAATCATTTAGCAGTTGATTGTAGCGATTGCTTCATATCTACTCTCAGTAAAACACAGGTCTGCCTTCACTGGCTGTTGAAACGAATGAAGGGCTCTAAATTAAATTTCCCTTCTGGGCCCATCAGGGCTGTTTCCACTGATGAGAAAGATGATGATTTGCTGAAGTGATATCTTTTGAATTTCATGGTTCTGTAATCAAATCTCCCTTTTGAAAATCTGCCAAAACTCAGTAGGATCTTCTTTTAGCTCCAGGAAATTACTGTGTAACTGTGATGGGTGACTCAGAAGGAAACTGTATAATTACTGGCTGTAAATGGCAGTCCTTTCTTACAACTTGCACATTATAAAAATTCTCTCTTGATAATGTTGTAAGAACTGTGATGTGCTAATAACTGTGTCTCTGGTCTTAAGACTTTTCAATTCTAGCTTCTTATTTCACTTCATCTCACACCTCAGGCCTGAGTATTTTGCATGCCTTTACAAGATTGTGTACTTTCATGTGACTTTTTTGGTTAACAGATGGTTGCAGTAGTTGAGTATCCGTAATCATGCAGGAAAAAGAAAACCCAAAATAAGCAAGAGGTCCTTGTTGTTTATACAGTCAAACATTATTTTTGAAAAATCAGAATATTTACATGTGTTTGGAAACAGATGATGTTTGACCTGTTGTATTAGGTTGAGTTGAGGGCAATCCTCATGATTTCAACAAGTGGGAGTAGATAATGAAATTTGTAGTAGAAAGAAACCTGCTGCACATTCACATGCTGAGCTGCCCACTGCTTGGGCTCACCAACTAGTGTTTGTCCGAGCTGCTGTTGTGGGCATAGCTCAGGAATGTTCCTGTTGCAACGACTCCAGTGCCCAAGGGACACAGTTTGTTCACTGAAAATAGACACAAAGTAAGGCTAATGCCAGCTGATTTTTTTTTTTTTCTCTTCCCTTCTACTTCTTGTACTACTTTCTATGAAGGTCTTTGCTCTACAGTGAAGCCAATACTATAATTTTAGTTTATTCCTTGATACAGGAATGGCCATACTGCTTAATCCAAAATACTTGTCATCAGTTACTCTTCCTCCTTCCTGGTAAGGAATGGGTATAGGAGTGAGATGCACATACAGTGATCATTCCTTTTCTGTCCATCAAAGCTTCCAGCAATTTACACCTTAAATACAGTCTTATCCAGAGATACACATCTTTGTGTTCAGTAGATTTAAGTCTTGTTCTGTGAATTTGTTTAATCACCTTTTTCCCCAGCTTGCACTTCTGACTCCCACAGTATCTGGTAACAGTAAGTTCCACATCTCACCATGTATGAAAAAGTACTTAACCTTTCATTTGTTTCAAGCCTGATGCCTAATACTGTTACTTGATGACATACAGGATTTCCTACACTATAAAAAATAGTCCTTTATTCCTATTTACCATTCTCATGCTGCTCAATTCTATGTACTTCTGTTATCCACTATGTTAGCTCCTGCTTTTCTGGAAACTATTTTGTATCTTTGATCTTCCTTGTCACCTTTATGGTTCTTGTAGTTCCGTTATCTGATTTTTTGAGCTGGGAGGAACAGGAGCAGATGCATGATTCTGAATGTGAGCACACCATAGATAGATACATACAGGATCACATTTTCTGTCTTGTATGGTGGTGTGCGGCAACACTTCACATCATCTTTCATTCCTTCTGGTAACAAGACCACTTTTAAGCAGTGAGTTGCTCGCTGACAGTTTTTACACTTGCTTTTAGAACTCTTTGATGAACAGTGCCTAGTCCTGGCACCGATAGTATTCCTCTTACCCAGTTTGTTCTAAACCTTTTTTTTTTTTATGATGGTCATTTGTAACAGTTTTCTTGTTGGTCTTAATTTTCTTGAGTGCTTCAAATACACTCTGATGACCTGTTGGTTTGTGCCTGCTTTAGGTTTTTATTATCACCAAGCTACCCACTGATGGAGGAGCAAGGAAGAATTCCCTGCCTCTCACTTAGAAAATTTTTATTACTGTTCCTCAGTCTTTTGGGCTTGCCTGTTTATGTTAACTTAATTTTGCACTTATTTCTTCTTCTGTGGACAGGATTTTCACTTCTTAAAGGATGTCGCTTGACCTCTAATACCTACTCTACTGACATTTTCGTAACTGTTCTCTTGAAATTCTGTTGATAAATGACGTATTCTTACTCCAAGTCTAATACTTTTTTTTAAATTCCATCTCATCCCTGAAAGCATCTTACCTTTTTGCAACCCCTCTTTAATAAAATCTTCAATAAATTCCTTATTATTGCTGATGTAATGTATTTTAAGTTTGTGGGTTTTTTTTCTTCTATCATGGCAATGTATTTTGAGTAAGTACACTGAGATCAGTATTACAGGGATGGTTCTGTGGGTAACCAGAAAGTTGTTTCTCCATTTTTATGGGTTCTCTGACTAGTTGCTCGAAGAAACAGCCCTTTATGGCACCTAGAAAGCTAGACTGTCTTGTGCGTTCTTGTGACATTTTCTCACTGAAGGTAATTTATTTGTTACCATGTTATCTTTCTCACAGCCTCTCTGATACTCCTTGGCATGTCATAATCGTTGCCATCCTAACTAGCTGACCAAAAACATAGCCTTCAGCTTATGGCGGTGGGTTGTATTCCAGCATAGGTGCCTGTGTTACTCTAATACAATTAAATGACTCTTCCACTGGTATATGCTGCTGTCACTTCTTGCATAATTTATAACTGGGTATTAAAGGCCTAGTGAATCAGCTTCCTTGCATCAAGCTTCTGCAGTGCCTGTTACCGTTCTCTGATCAGACATCAGTTTGCCCATAGACTCCAGTGTGGAGGAGCATACATGTGTCTGGTCTTGGTCCAATTGTTTTATGAACCCTACTTAAATGAACTGTATTTCATCATAGCCTGCTTCACTCTTCTCTGATACTGCATATTCTCAGAGAAAGTATAGCACACTTCTGGATGATCTCTTTCCTTGAGGACAAGTCATTCTCTGTAAGCATACAGGCTTTTCTCTATTATTGTTCTTCCTTGCTTTAGAAAAAGTCTATTTTCCATTTATTTCAGAAGTTTTTCCAGTTTCTACCAAAGCTAAATGCCTTTTTGCTATGCAGTGTGCTGAGCCTGACAAGGCCTCTGCTTGACAGGAGCAGCACTTCAGGAAACACTGCAGTGGTGATTGTTTTAAAAGCAAAATGAAAATTGTTAGGTTAAAAGTTTCACCTCCCTCATTCATACCGCCCCCCACCTTCCAAGCATTTCCTAAGGCATGGCAAACAACTGAGAAGGCAGCACATATAATCTGGTGCAAAAGAACTGCTGGCATTTTGTCAGGAGGGGTGCTGCTGCTTGTGTTTCTCTTAGCATTTTCCAGCTTTTACTTCTAGCTGTGAGTGTTGTATGATGGTAGATGCTTTTTTAGATGATTACTAGCAGAATTTTGTGATATTGATACAGTGTTTGTAAAAGGTCTGTACAAGGAAATTCAAGTTTTATCAGGATGGTATAAACTAAAATTAAGTTAAAAGTGTTCTGACTTCTTTTCTTACTGTAGATACTAGAAAAGGATGTGCCTGCAAATCCATCTACAGAGATAAGCAGCAAGAATGAACCAGAGAAGAAGAAAAAGAAGCTACAAAAATAGCTGGATATAAAAGTTAATAGGAAGTCACACCTGAATTATTTGTATTTACATATTTTTCCCTATGGGCAAAATGCTAGAAATAGATTTTGTTTACTTTTAAATACACCTTTTAATAATTGACTTTTAATGAATATATGTATGCAGGAGAACAATAGTTTTAAAACCAAGTATGTCTACAGTTTTCTCTTGTGGGTGAAAATAAATGCTTTTGAGAAGTAAAGGAATAGTTGTATTTTTTTTGACAGCCTTAAGGCCATTCAAGAGCCTGACAAAACTCAAGTCTCTTCAGTCTTCAGTGCCTTCTCCTCAGCACCTCAGAACTGAAAGAAGTAATTGTGCTAGTTAGTGGTCTTAAGTGCTAACAGAATTTACTCTTGAAAATAAATGTCACAGATTTACACTTCCATCTGGGAAAGTGCTCTCTCGCACCAGATTATAGCTCTGTGTATGTATGCACACACTATGCAGACAGAGAAACCATACCATCAAAGTGCATTAGTCTTTGTCCTAGACCTTAAGGCAATTTAAAATCATTGCTTAGCCTCTGCTGAACTGTCTTATAACTGATGGTTTCCATCCTTTGTTTATTTGTGTTACACAAAAACCCACAAGTAACAAGTTTTCCAGTGATCACTCTAGCTTCTGTTGCCAAGCTGCTGGCAAGTTAGAATTATTAGTTAGAATTCTCAAAACCCCAAACATTTTGTGCGTTGAACTGCACTGTTACAGTCAAGCTACATCGCCTGGCTGTGTAGTCATAAAGCATGTTTTGTGTGCTCCTGCACTCAGTGCTGAACTCCCACCACAGGTACTAGGGAGACCCAGCCTTCTTTGAGATGGTAGCTATTGCATTCTGCAAGTTCATTTCAGTAAAACTATCTTCCAGCGTGGCTGGGATTATGGCAGCTTTCACAGACCAGTTCTGCTGCTGCCAATTCCTAGCTCTCAAAGCCAAGGAACTGCACTCCCACATACTGCAGATGTTTCTCAGAGATCTTTGAAGAGTTACAGCTCACAAACTTCTATACTAGTCACTTCCTCCTCAGTGATTTCCTTGGGTAGTCAGTGGGTCACAGTTGATCATTGGCCATATGTACTCAGCTTCCTGTGTGCTGTCACTGTAAAGGACTGGATCAGAGTTTATAAAGTACATTTTATAAAAGGCATCAAAAGGAGACAATGTATTTAACTGATTTCAATAAAAAAACTCACACCCCATGAATGAGATATTTGAATCCTGTCACCACTATTCTAAAAGGCTTATTTGGAAGCTTTAAAAATAAAACTTAGTTTCAAGAAAGATGTGCAAAGCACTGGATCTGTAACTGGTACTGCACTTTTAATTCAGCACCATATATTATAGTAACTGAACCCATTTTTTAACTGTATGTACGAGAGCAACAGCTTGCCAGGCTCCTTGCCTGATCTTCCTCTGCCACCCCAGATCCCCCCACCCAAACAATATACACATACGTGTGTTAGAGGCAGCACTCAAACGAAAAATGCTGCAAATTCTAGCAAAAAAAACCCAACAACCCACAATCTAGGTATAAAAGAGATTGCTTTATTCTGTTTCACTACTCAGTTTACAGTTATACATGTTAAAGGACTCGTTAAAACTACTGAAATTAATTTAATGTAAACAATGACCGTTTTGTGCAACGTGTGCCAACCAATGCAATAAGTACAACTAGAGAAACACAGTGGTCAAATGATTTCCAAAATAGGTTTCTTCTACAGAGCAATTATACAGACATAATAAAAAATATGCACGTTTTAATAAAATAAATAATTCCCATCTAACTGAATACTAAAACAGGACAGAAAATACAGGCAATTTATTTGGGGGGGATCCTTAATTACTTCTCATGTTCACCCATTTCTGCTGTTACTTTTACCTTTAAGAAAATGCTTATACAGGGTGCAAGTAAATATTTTAGTGATTGCTTTTTTATTTCTGAATACTTTGAAAGCCTCTGATCATTGAACATATCATTATAAAGAATCAAAAATGTTAATTAAAAAACCCCAAATCTTAATTATACATATCATGCCAAACAGTTCAGAAACAGATCATAATTTGGACTACCCTGCTTCTTCTCATCTTCACCTTTACATTAACATTACTACTGTTTTTAGCAATCACACTTGCAAAAATAAATCCTTTGCACAGTCCAGAAATCTGAAATTCACCCTTTCAATTGATTATTGTTAAAGAGAAATTATCATGAGAAACAGAAAAGATGCAAGTTCATGAATAACTTTTAAATCTCAGACAAGTTGTGTCTTGCTTTTGAGCTACAAACCTTACAAGCTAAAGCTAAGAACATTTTGAAGGCCCTATTCAATAAATTAATTTCCGGGAAGTCTTAAGTTCATTCTCTACTTTAACACAATTCATCCCCTAAAAGTTATCAGTTCAGTGTATTTCCACCTTTTAGTAGGGCACTGTTTCAAGATCATGAAATAGCTAATTTGGGACGTTAGCTTCGATGATCAGATACGTGTTACAGAAATACTGATTAAATCGCTATGGAAGTAAAAATAATGCATGTCATCTTTGCTGGTTAGAAATCTAAAGTAATTTTTTTAATTATTATTTTTGCAATGTGAGAACTAAAACCAAATGATGCTTTATTGATGGCACAGAAGTTACTTAAACTTTATTTTTTTTTAAAATTGTGGAAAAGTACATAATTTCCATAATTGGAATGGAGTTTTCATGCAGCTGTTTGCAAGGAAAACTTAATTAAAAGACTAGCCTGGTATTAAAATCAAAGCACCCATTTTTAACCGTTTGCAGTCTACTATAAAACATACACATATTCCAAGGACCTGTTTCTGGAACACTAGTTTTATTCTTTCCTCATGAAAGCCACAGCTAAGTTTCATCACTGTTACTTTACACTGATAGTAACAGACACTCCCCCCCTCTCCTGTTACCCCAGCCCTGCTCTCATCACACCCCCAGCAGTTCCTTTCTGTCCAGCGACTCTTCTCGGTACCAGTGCTAGTGTTCCTGAAGGCACACAATAAATCTGCTCAGAGGCAAAGCAACCCAAAACTAACGCTCCTTTCTTTTATCCCTCTCTCAAAGATAAATTTCCATCATGCCCTTAGGAGTTGTGTCTTAAAATGTAGGTGTTTTTACAGTTACATTGGCTCCTAAGCAAGTTACCCTAGGTTTGCTCAGTCTACTTAAAATATTCCTCTTGAAGCTGAAATTATGTCCAGTCGTTCAAAACAAGGCTCCTCGTGGAATCTACCCTAATCACAGAAGGAACACAATTCTGAAAAAAACACTATGGTTTCTTTGTACCAAGTCCAGCCGCCTTCGTTTTCAAAAGGTTCGCTTAATAATACCAATAAATTTGTTAACAAGACCTCAAAAACCCCACATTATTTAAAAACTCCTTTAATATATACCAACAATTTATTACCTTTGCATTAAAAAAATCAAAATAGTATGTATAATCCAGGTAACTGAGGTCATATATATAAAAATTTATTAGTCAACACAATTTAAGTTCTCCATCAGAAAACTACATACCATTTTTGTGAAATCCCTGAACTTGATTTTCATTTTTTTTGTTTCCAGACAGAAATGTTGCAAGTTGCATTTTGACCAAATACTGTATTATGTGGTTTTGCTTTTTGGAAACAGAATTGCTTCTCTGGAGATTTTGCTCTCAGCAACTGATTGTCCTTATGGTTTAAAATGGAACACTCCTAGGTTAATAAGAAAAAGTTAATTTTAAAACCATTTTCACAAAAATTCCCCAAAAGAAACAGATCCAAACTCACTATGTGAAAATGTCAAGTTACAATTAGTACCTTAGCCTCCCATCTCTCCCCTTCTGAAATAAAAAGGAAATGAAAGATAGTTTTCTCTGCACAGATCTTTGAGACATGCTGTCAGCAAGAACCTCCTTTTCAGACCACAAATGCTCTGAAAGAGCCAGACTAGATTCCTTCAGCCAGCAATGTCCATGCTTTTTTCTTTTCTTTCTCTGTGGGTTCTGTTGTGAGCATTGAATGAAGTACTTAATGCCTCCATACTTAAGTCCTAATTCAAAATGCAAAATTAGGCTTAGTCAGGATCTAGCAATTGAAAGACTAGCAGTGGGAAAAGACAGCTGCACGACATTGGTGAGTTTCTAAAAAAAGGCAGCAAGAACAACAGAAACAAAAATAAGAGACAGACTACAATACATCAGAAACCATGAGCAGTCTCACGACTACCCTTTATGTACATACCTCAGTTTCCTCTGAAACGACCTTTGCCATTGTCATAGAAAACATTAATTTTATTGCCAGCTTACAATATTTATCCTGCAGTTAGTCCTTGTTTTCAACATAATGCTTGAAACGATGCTACATTAACATGCTCTCTATTATCACCTGACAGTCTCTCCCCTCACTCCGGCTCCCTGAAACTGAATAAAATAGGGAATGGATGCTTTAGATGGAAAGCCTACCACTTTTGCATCACAATCTATCTCCTACCTTTGTTCTAAGAAGCTGAGATTTATTCTGAAACACGTTCGTATTCACATCGTTTTCTCTGCAACTGTTTTCAGCCCCTGCAGTATCCATAATGCTGCTTCCACAAGTCTGTGTATTATAACCACTGTCCACCTGAAATCAAGAAGCAGGGCTTTAAAAATGTACTGCAATTTGTCGCCAATAAACCCTTCAGATTCTCATGCCCGACAGTGCATTTGATTAACAGAACTTAATCCAACAAACCAACTACCATCAGCTAATAACAAAAGCAAATTGTAAATGGGTCTGTCAGAATTAGTTTGGATTAAGTAAAACGTATTTCTGTACATAGTAACACAAAAATCATTTATATTTGCTATGCTGACTCCACTGAGAGAGGAAAAAGAGGATAGTTTTATTTTTACCTGAATACTACTGTTGTCACAAGGAATTGCACTGCTTTCTGCAAGAGGTGACATGCACATGCGAGAGTTTTCAATGCTGAAGGTAATCCCTGTCATAAAACTGGTCATCGGTGCATTGCTATTGCCAATTGTTTCTTTTATCCAAGTGTTCTCCTCAGACACTTCAGCTGCATCAGCCATATCTACAGTGTTATTTTCCTTTGAGCCTTCTATATCCTGAAATGATGACAACCTTTGATGACAAGCTTCCGAGTGATCTGCTGCGATAGACACAGTTGCTACAACAAGATGTGTACCATGTGCAAAAGTATCTCTGTCTTGCTGACATAAGTTTAATGCATTATCCATTTCTGGGAACCGAGTTTCTGCTGGAGAAACATTTTCCTTGCCTTCCTCATCCTCACCATGATTCTCAACCGCAATCGGTATTCTAATGACAGAAGTCTGATACTGGGCAGTTCCTCTACATGCTCCAAGCCTCATCGGAGAACAACTTTTAATTGGAGAACAACCATCTATATAAGGACTTCTTGTACTTGAGGGTGTCATTCTATTTGAGGAAGAAGGAATATCCGGAGAACGAAATGTAAATTTTCTTTGGTCTGTAAAAAAGAAAAACATTATTCTATTAGCTATCAGGTGGAATTAAAGTCATCATCCTCAAAGCCCTACAGTCCTTTGAATAATTACAGCCAACTACATAGTATTTCACTGACCACTGTCTCCCAGCTCCAAGGCCTTCTTAAAATAAACAAACAAACAAGAAAACCCCAATTAAAAAGAAAACACCACCAAAACAAACAAAAACCAACAAAAGAAAGCCCAAAACCACCAAGACATTTAAAGTATCATGGTAAAGGTAAGTTGTTATCCCATTTTTACCACCAAATTTGTTTCGTATGACATAGCTTGCTGTACCAGAGGCCTTGCATTTTCAAATGTCAATACCACACAGTGTTCACAGGAAAATGTGTGAAGGCTGGTTCTGTGACTTTTTTTTTTCTGAACAAGTATAAATACACGTATTTTATAGGCATTTAAAAAAATCTGGGGTAGCAATGAAGTTTTCAAGAAAATCAAACAAGTGGGAAAACACCTGTGCAATCTCCACATATAATAGGTTTGAAATACCATAAGGTTCACCAGAGCACAAACATGCCATTAAATCTTTCCATGCAATGGATGAAACACAAAATTCTGACATTTTCTAGAGCAACGAGGACTCAAAATGTTTGTGATTTCTTCACAACTAGATATAGGGAAGTCAGACTGGATATAAGGAAGAAAATTTTTACAATGAGAGTGGTGAAACACTGGAACAGGTTGCCCAGAGGAAACAGGTAACAAGTAGATCCCCCCTCCCTGGAAATATTCAAGGTCAAGTTGGACGGGGCTCTGAGCAACCTGGTCTAGTGGAAAGGTGTCCCTGCTCATTGCAGGGGGGTTGGACTAGATGATCTTTAGAGGTCCCTTCCAACCCAAACCAGTCTATGATTCTATGATTCTTCACTAGTCAGTTTCATTTCAAATAATCTTGTCAATCACATGATTTGAAAACTCAAGCTAAACACTCTTTGTCCAATTAAAATACTTCAGGTTGAGCCAAATCAGAATTGTGACCTGACTTAGTTCAGGCATATGGCTTTAAACACCCTCCTCACACTAGATTAACACTTTAAATTTTTTTCATTCCTATTAGGTCTCAATTCCTTCTTCTAAAACATTTTCCCTAGTTGATTTTTGCAAGCAGATACACTTCACTGTTTCACACCATGAAGGTATTTCACTGCTAAACAGTAAATGTGTCATACAGGAGGAGTCTGCTGTCTGCCAAGCACAGTAACTTGTCTCCAAACAGAAACAAGTTCTAGTAAGAATGTAGCAGTTTTAATAATCAAAATATATAAATCAAGAAAGAATAATACATATACAATTAAACCATACCTGACAGTGGTGTCTTTCTTATGTGAAAAGCAATTGGTGAAAAAGCAGGAGAACCATTACGTGCAGGAGACCCCTCTGGAAATGTGGGACTGGTTATACTTCCCAGACTATAAGTCCTTGTTCCTCCCTGAATAGGACTTGATGAAAACTGACCCTTCAGAACAAAAACAAAACAAACAAACAAGCAAGCATATTTTCATAATGTAAACTTTGAATAATATGTATATATAAAAAGTTTTCTAATTAAAAACCTTAATATGGCATCACTGAGGAAAACTAATCAATGACAATCTCTATTATTAGTTTAGCTTAAATATTCCAGTTGCAACTCTTCCCTTGGACTTTATGCCTCCACGTAAGAAAAGAGAAATGGGCTCAAACTGTCACATAATACCAACTAAGACTATAATATCCATTATATTAAAGAACTATGAGAAGCCTAAACAGGGAATTAATGCTATCTGTGTATATAGGCAAGTATTTAATCTCAGTTTCTTACTCATACCATGGCAAGTGAAAGCCAGTCACTATATTTTAATGGAATCCACATTATTTGAATTATTTAACTGTGCTATGTCCATAATATAGTAAGACTTTTTGTTCACATAATTTTTTTCTGAATTTGGAATTTAAAAAAAACACAAACAAACCAAAAACTGTTGGTCTAGTACCTACTCTCTCATAAAGTAGTTGTAACTTATTAAAAACATGGTTGTTCATCTTGTGCAGTCTCTTAGAACACAGAATCGGTACAGCCTGCTTTAAGAACTACTCTTGTGCCAGTTAAGTCACATCCATCCAGCCCCCAAAACAGGCTACTTACTGAACTAGATGTTTCCAGAGGGCTTCTGCACCGGACTGGAGATATGTCAATTGAACAAAGCACTCCAAGTGGCTGACTACCGCATGGACTACGCAGAGAACGGGATAAACACTCAGATACGCTTCTATTTTCTTCTAAAAACAGCTTTCTTCGGAGTGATGAAGAGCTCAGATTTTCTTGAGACTGATCTGCAAATTCATCAGTTCTAAAATATTCACCTAGAAATGTGGAGAAGTCGTTTCAAATAAGAATGCCAGAAAAAAAAAAATCTTCCACTACAGAGACATATATACCTAAATTAAAACATTTATTCCAATTTACCAATACAGCAAGGAATTAATCTAATTCAGGCACCTATTCCAAAAGACTGTTTGTTATCATTACAGAAAGTCCACTCTGTCTAACAAGGTTCCACTTCTGCCTATCATCCTTTAATACTAAAGTCTGTGTTAAAAAAAAAAAAAACAACTGGCTAGCATCTACTTACCAGCCTTTTCCTAAAACTGTGTTATTCTCCACGTTTGAGTTGTGAAGAAGGGGTTACTATACTACCTAAGCAAGATGAGACCCTTTTCAGGTTTCCCATGCTTTGATGGTCATGGTGATTGATATCCAAAGGCAAACCAGATTCAACTCGAAGAAAGTAAAGAGTTAGCACTTTACAGTAAAAGAGCACACAGATCTTAACAAAGACCCATTAAAATATGCTGAGACTTACTCAATCATTTTAATTTTTTGCTCTTGCCCTGTTATAATTGAATATTTCTTGTAAGAGAAGAAAGTTTTCATGAATTCACAAACTATTCACTGATGCAAGCATTTGTTAAGATCAAACACTAAAGCAATAGATATGGTTCTGTTTTAATTTTGATGACCCATAATCAGGACTCTGAACTTCAGTACTGGGATAGCAGCATGTAGCCAAAAACCTCTGAGATGGCTATACCCACTATTCCCATATTTGAACTGTAAGAACAGGCCTTTCCAGTCCTCTTGCCTGAGAAGCTGGCAGCAATTGCTTGATATAGCAGTGTGATAATCAGACAGTTAATTTGGACTCTTGCCACCACACAACTTCTAGTCACTGCCACAGCTTCAGTTAAAGGCACAGAATTATAGCTTAGCTTTGCTCAAGGCAAGGTTGGGCTATGAGCCTCATGGCCAGCGATCTAAGTCACACAGCTCTGCTATGTTAAGTAATTGCTTTATTTGGGGAAGGCATGGAGGTCTCTTCTGCTAGCTACCTTTTATATATTCAGAATTGTTAATCAATTTCCAATTGTTCTCCATATCCCTCCTCTTTTATCTTTATGTCTACACTCAAATTATATCACTTAAGTCAGATGCCCCATGAAACATGCAGTAACTGTCTATGTAGAACACATACTTAAAACTTTCACTCATACATTAGGTTTTCAATATTTCATAAGACAAAAAAAAAACCTCAGCAAACAATACAAAAACAAGTTTTCTATTTAGACATTCATAATTAAATTTAGATTTTGCATGACATACCTAGTATTTTCTCTAAATTAAAATCCACTGGCAAAGACAGTACTGTCTGACAAGCAGCTGCAATGAATAAAATCAATAAAATTAGCTTACAGTGACCTTTTACTAAAACTGTAGAAATAAAAATTCACTTTCAAATTGCATTGCAATTGAGCTATTTAAGTCACAGTTGCAACAAGGAAAAGTGTTAATTCAAGCTAAGATTCTGATTTGACAACACTATATGCAGCACACTCAGGCCTAGACATAAAAAAACAAGGATTATAACATAAGAGCCTCTTCAGAGGTGTTCTTAACTGAGGAGAGAGGTCTCTGAAGAAAGGAAGGATTCAAAAGGAAATGGGAGGAAGATCATCAGAATACTGTGGGGAAAAACAGTACCTATTTATCTAAAATGAAACAGTTTACAAGATGTCTTCCAGATTTCTGCTATTTATTTGGCAGAGAAAACAATCAAGATTCTCTAACCCAAAACGATCCAACACATTAAAGGTTTCTTGAAATGGTAATCTACCCATAAACTGAGGATTACAGTCATTTTTTAATGCAGAAAAAGTACATACATTGAGTTGGAAAAAATGAACTCTACAGTCTACAGAGGACTTCAGTTTTTACTTCACAAAAATATGAAAGAGTATAATAAATTACTATCAGAAATGGATATTAAAATTAATAGTACCATAAAGTTCAAGAACAATTATTTCTATAGGAATATTAACAAAAAAACTATTCGCTTTTGAAATTAAATAGCCATTAAAAATGGGTTATTTTGCTTCAGAGAAAGCTTGTAAATTCAGACGTTGCCTTTTACCCACCATTGCTTTTCCCAGGATGCAAAGTTAGCTGTCTTCCAATTGGAGAAATATTATTTAGATCTATGGCTGTAAAATAGATAAGAACTTAAATTTAAGCATGCATGGCATTTAGAGTTTTGAAACCTAGCAGCAGTTAAGTTAGAGTATTTAACACAACTAAACAAAATTTTCACATCAAAGTTTGGAAGAGATGAGAAGGCAGTACTGAAAAAACGTTACCATTATAGCTGATTAAGAGAATTTCAGCACCTTTCTATTCAAAAAAGCTTAGTGAAGTAGCATCAACTTTGCCCAAATCTTTGCCTCCTGCAGCCTCCTCTACATTACAGAGATTTAAACCAAACTCAGTTTATGCTTAGCCAAACAGGCTGTCTTCAAGTAAGACACATTTCTACAAAATCATGCAGTCTGGACTTGAAGACAAAGGTGAAGAATCTACCCCTCCACCCTTTTTATACAGCTAAGGAACACAGTAGACCATTTTCTTTCACCACTCACTTTCCCAAGTCTAAGATTGTGGCTTATGTTCTCTGCCCAAGAAGTGACGATCTTACAATTGACAATTAAAAATACACTATCCACAAGCTGCATCTCCTTAATAAAAAATTTTAACAGTTTAGCCTCTTCCAAATCTTGCAAAAATCCCCAAACACTTACTTAAGAATTTCCTACCAAACAATACTGAATGCAAACAATACTTTATAGCTGACATTTGTCCAGCTTGTAACCATTTACTATGTATACTGTTGGTTATATATAAACGTTAATAACAACAGCATTAATCATAAAATCTAATAATGGCATAAACAAAATGAGCTTAGAAAACCCACAACCCTACATACAGTGACAGTGAGCTAGCAGGACACTAAGAGGATGTCACGGTTTAAAGCTGGGCCAGCTATTAACCAGGTGGCAGATGCTCTCTGTTAACCCTCTCCCCCCCCTGCCAAGGGAAAGGGAAAGGGAAAAGGGAGAGAGACTTATGGGTTGGAAAGTTAAAACAGTTTTAATAAACTATAATAATGAAAAAGAATATAATAACAATAATAATAGAAATAACCAAATATATACAAATATGTACAAAACCAAGATCAAGAGCTTGGAAATCCTCCTCAGGCAGAATTGCTCCCCCCAGTACAGGCAGAGGGGAAAAGGCAGTAGCTCCCCCCAGCACGGGCAGAGGGCAAAATGCAAAAGCTCCACTGCCATCACACCTGCAGGCTTTTAACTGGAGATTTGGCAAAGCTGGTACCAATCAGTGGGAGACAGGAGGGCCCCTCCCTCCTGGGCCCCACCTCCAGGAGGCAGTGGGTTAGTGATAAACAGGAAAGTGAGAATGACATGTATGGGATGGAATACCTTGCTGGTCAATCCTGGGTCACCTGCCCCGTCCACTACTCCCTGCAGGTACAACCCCCTTCGGCTCTTTACTCGTAAGCAGTGACCTTGGGTTCTCTAAGACTATTTGGCCTGGTTTGAGCCAAACCAGGACATTCCACCCCTTATTCCATACCATTCATGTCATACTCAGATCACCACTACCTTTTCATTTTCAAATATATATATACATATCACTAGTCTATGATTCATCTTTATGCAAAAAGTCCATCAAGTTCATTTGGTTCAGGATTGTGGGTTTGCATCTGGTTAGCAGTCTCTCAGCAGTCTTTCTGGCTAGCAGTCTCTCTTTTGTCATGGTTCGTGCCCACGGGTTGCAGGTTAAAGATGTCAGACTCGAGGAGGTTACTGGACGCCACTTGATGAAGCTAGCTCCGGTCGCATCACCACTGTCTTAACCTAAAAGACACTTATGCAGCAACAACATACAGTTCAAAATTAAGTAGTCTCACCCAGAATCAGATCACCTTCAGGGACACATCGGACTTCACCATCTTGCAACATCACCCACCAAGTACATCCAGGTCCCTGAGCAAAAGCAATCCCACGAATGGGTTTACCTTTGCCCGTTACAGGAAGAATCCAGACAGTTTTTCCCAATAGATTCCTTTCATGCACCACCGGGACTTTATCTCCTTCTACTGTATGTAGAAGGTCTGACTGAGCAGGGCCAGCTCGATTGATAGATCCCCTGGTGTTAACTAACCAGGTAGCTTGTGCCAGATGTTTATCCCAGTTTTTAAAGGTTCCACCCCCCATTGCTTTCAGGGTAGTTTTTAACAGCCCATTATACCGTTCAATTTTCCCAGAGGCTGGTGCATGATAGGGGATGTGATATACCCATTCAATGCCATGCTCTTTGGCCCAGTTGTCTGTGAGACTGTTTTTGAAATGAGTCCCATTGTCCGACTCAATTCTCTCTGGCGTGCCATGTCGCCACAAGATTTGCTTTTCGAGGCCCAGAATAGTGTTCCGGGCAGTGGCATGGGGCACAGAGTATGTTTCCAACCATCCGGTGGTCGCCTAGAGCGTGCAGATGAAGTCGCTGCTACTGATTCGCGATTAAAGCTGCCCATCATTGTGTCATAGAGATAAGAGATCGGAATATTAACTGCCCAGTTTATCACAGCATAAATCAGTATCAAACCCCATACCAAAACAATACATTTCGACCAGCGCCCACTGCTAAACTGCATGTAAACATTCATAAGAAGCAAGCAATAACACAGTGCCCACGGCAGGTAAGGCATCATTGCAATACTCAATTGTGAAAGAAACTCCATAAAAAGATGAGATAACACAGCATTCAAAAATGACATCACCATCTTCACTATCTGTTTTAACTTTCCAACCCCTCGTAAATCTCAAAGGAAGAAATCTGATATTCTCTCAGCTGAGCTCTCTGTGTCTCCTCCCACCAGAGCCAGGATTCAACTTATCAGAGCAACCTGTTGGAGCTTCTCTCGAGCCCCACGTTGGGCTCCAGTAAATCTGTCACGGTTTAAAGCTGGGCCAGCTATTAACCAGGTGGCAGATGCTCTCTGTTAACCCTCTCCCCCCCCTGCCAAGGGAAAGGGAAAGGGAAAAGGGAGAGAGACTTATGGGTTGGAAAGTTAAAACAGTTTTAATAAACTATAATAATGAAAAAGAATATAATAACAATAATAATAGAAATAACCAAATATATACAAATATGTACAAAACCAAGATCAAGAGCTTGGAAATCCTCCTCAGGCAGAATTGCTCCCCCCAGTACAGGCAGAGGGGAAAAGGCAGTAGCTCCCCCCAGCACGGGCAGAGGGCAAAATGCAAAAGCTCCACTGCCATCACACCTGCAGGCTTTTAACTGGAGATTTGGCAAAGCTGGTACCAATCAGTGGGAGACAGGAGGGCCCCTCCCTCCTGGGCCCCACCTCCAGGAGGCAGTGGGTTAGTGATAAACAGGAAAGTGAGAATGACATGTATGGGATGGAATACCTTGCTGGTCAATCCTGGGTCACCTGCCCCGTCCACTACTCCCTGCAGGTACAACCCCCTTCGGCTCTTTACTCGTAAGCAGTGACCTTGGGTTCTCTAAGACTATTTGGCCTGGTTTGAGCCAAACCAGGACAGAGGACAACAGGAATTTACGTAGCAAGTAAGGGTAGAAGAATATGGAACTCAGTTTCCCATATACTTATATTGGCAGGAAAGCAGTCAGTGTAAGTCAGATGTCCAGATATCAGAAGAAAAGAGCAAAGTAGAAGACTTGGCTATTACCAGTTGACGCAGCAAAGTTGTGTGTATGACTCAAACTGGTTGAAGACAGGTTATGAAAGGAAAAAGACTGAAGAACAGGAACGAAAAATAACAAAAAGGAAAAATTATGTAAGATTCTGGATTAATAAATGATTTTTAAACAAAGAAAGCACTTGGAGAGAACAGCTAAAATTCTATCAGTTGTGCCATCTTTTGTCATTGGTTCTTAAAATTTAAACTGAGGTTGAAGAAAAATTATGCTTGATAATTTCTCCAAAAGGTAGACAATTTTGGGTAGACACACAAAAGCAACTTACATTTAGTTGAATTAAACTGAGAAACTTGCTTGCCTTCATGTTCAGTCCAAGGAGAAGGAACTATGAGGCTTTTTGTGAAAAACTAGAGTAGAATAGAAACAAACCATCTTAGCACTGTTAAAAATCAGAGACTCTCAACTCAGATTAGTACCCTGAACAAGAAAAAATTAAGTCATACCTTTTGCAACCCACAGATCTATATTTTAACTCTTCCTTCCCCAAAATCTATATACTTATCCCTTATACCCAAAATGTATTTCATTATTTTAGGCCCAGAGAGCTTAAAGAAAAAACAATTTGATTTGAAGAATGTTCTTTATGACACGTATCACCTCAGACCTCTCAAGCCTGCAGAGTGAAAATTGTACAGAAGTTTCATTTAACACTAACTACTCATTTAAAAATTTGTTTTTTTTTTCTCTACAATACTTATTGGACAATAGTTTAACATATTTCTTTTCAAACTTTCAGGCTGTTAAATTGTTGTATTTTGACAATTGAGCTATTGGCAAGAAGCACTAAAGAGACATTGCAGTAACAGTAGAAGTGGACAACCAAGGCTTTTTGGCAGCGTTATTAGGGTATTTGGCTAAACTGGTTACCAGTGAAACATTTATGAGTACTGGCACTTCAGTCTTTTTCTTTGAACCAGAAACTGGATCTGCTGTCACAGCTGCACTCTAGAACACCCTGATGGTAAGGAGATGAACACTATTGCATAGCTTCAAGAAATACATGCCAAATCCTGTTCTCACAATAAAAGCAAGACTCAAAGCAAATGAAAAAAACTCAGCTTGAAACACCCAACTATTAAAGGCATAATTTTTATCAGAGACATGGTTTCAAGCTGTTCAGCTGCATAATCCATTAGCTTATGCCTCACAAAGAAGAAATATCCTTTTTAATGCAGATTTAGAACAACAAGAGTATCTTAGCTGAAGGTCAACTATATAGCACCTTTATGGAATCACAAAATATTTTTTGTTTATAGAGACAGAAACTGCTAATAGCATTATACAATATAAAAAGGTCAGTAACACTAAGGAAGACTTTCCTAACAGAGCCTTACTTTATTTTTTAAACTGAAATAACATTGAAGATTTCTATAGTGAAGACTTGAAACACTTTACTTTTCCTTCTCTGCTAGACAAATGGATAATAAAAAATAAAATGGACAGAAAGAATTACAAGCTACCGGAAGAAAAGTCTTGCCTCTAACTAAGCAGACTTTGGAAGGAACAAAAAAAAAAAATCACCAAAGTTCTCCTATATTTCTAAAAATGCAATAAAAGAAACTAAGCTACCTAACACTAACAGTTACTGTAAAACCCAAAATACTCAACCATTATTTTTAACCTTAAATTAACTTTTTATAAGAGTTATCTTACAGCTACATTTCCACTAGCCAAGCAACATGAAAGAAACAAAATCTGCTGGTTTGACCTACAGGTGTGTGAAAGATGGGAAGAAAAAGAACATGTGGATTCCAACTACAACTGCAAGGGATGAGGACACAAAATTACTTTCTTACTGACCAGTAAAATAGAATAACCTTCTGGGTTTTGAAATCCTATAATAGATGCAGATTTTTTTTTGTAGGTATGCAGCTAAAAGAAATCAGTACTTGATAGCATAGAAAGTTTTATTACCTCCTCAATGGCTTTTTGCCTTCTGTCTTCTGTCTCCTTATCAATTCTAAGTAACAAATGAAAAACAACTCAATTATCAAAACCATCACGTAACTGAAAAAAAAAAAAAAGTCCGATCATGTAGTCTTTTACAGATGCTTAAGAGAAACATTATAAATGAAATCGCCCTAAACCCTAAATCTTATGTTTTTACTGTTATGTGCAATAATCTTATACTATAAATTTAGAAATATAAATGCACTTCTCAGTTACTTCAGTTCATCTGAAAAAGATCTGTATCATTTATAAGTACATATCTGCACATCTTCCATTTACTCCTTGTATCAGCAAGTATTTTTATCTGAACAAAACCCAATCATAACTGATCTTTCAAAATAATTCATTTAGTTATGTTGAACTTGTCATATGAATAGATTTTACTTTTAAAGTCACCATGAGATCAGGCTTACAAAGAATCTCACTACAAAATCAAGCAGGTTAAAAAACTGAGCTGAAAGGAACAAAAGGGCAACAGAAGATACTGGTGGAATGTTTGTATACTCAAATTCCTGACATAGCCCACTTTCTCAGCAGAGCTCCCCCTTTCAAATAGCTAGTCTCCATATTTTCTTCAGTTCAGGATCCAATATTGTATTTCAGTTTGGATCAATTAACACATTCCCTTATGCAGCTTTTAATCTAGTTTTTTTTAAAAAAATTGTAGTTACTTCAGCCATCTTCAAGTGATATGTGAGATTCTACATTTATACTTCCTTTAACAGTCACCTTCAAGTCTCCTTCAGTTACTACTATGTAATTTATAAGTGTCAAAAATTTTTACAGTGAATATTCATCATCGTCTTAGTTGAATCACATAATTCTTTTATACACGGTTAGTATACCTGAATTACCCTTGAATAATTTTAGAAATCAGCCAGGTAACAGACATTATTAGCTACACAAACCTATGTACCTAACACATACATGAACTTTCCCTCACAGCCCTCTTTCTTTGATGCTAATCAGACTTTGAATAGATCTGTAATACTTGGACATGCCACCTTCAACTACATCTGCCTAGATGATGCTGAAGTGACAGTTCTATGAAGACACTTGCACAAAACTCAGTTATTGTACAAAAAAAAAAAATCATATAATCATTGTATATTTATGCATAGTGGATCACGAGTAATAAGCATCTTTACAAGCCAGATTCCAAAGGAGAAACATGGGAACTGCGAAAACAGCTCCCACTAAAAGTGCTGGTTAGTGCAGAAGAGGATGTTTTCTCTTTAGTGCATAACCCCAGGAAAATAACAAAGTGAAAACATCATATGTATTTAACAAGAATAAAAACAAGCCAGTCTTGTATGCAACTTTAAGCAACAGAGCACAGGCAACTGTGACACACACCATGCAAGACGCAGTACCCTTTTTTTTTAATACTTAACATATAATAGCATAGCATCCAATTTAGTAACATTCAATATCTACCAGTAGAAACAAGAAAAGGAAGAGGAAAGTTTGTGGAGAAGACTGTGTCACTATGTCTGCTCAATTACTGACAGACTATTTTTCACTAACACAGTCTGCCAGAAAAAAGTTCTCCTAATCATTTTGCAAGCAGTGCAATAAACACACAGCACATAGCTGATGCCCAGTTTATGGAAACAGTAATACTGCACAAAATCAAGTCCACATGTGATACACAGTTACAATTTCACAAAGTGCTCCTAAGCTTTTACACTGTGCTGCTACCCAAACGACGTAACAGAGAATTATCAGTTTGAAATATTTATACACCAAATGACTTATGCTTGTGGTTCTTTGCAACTAATTGAGAAAATGACTTGTTAACAAGCATTATTAAAATGGAGTATACAGTTTGTGTAACATTAGGCATGGGCTCAAAAAAATCAATTCTTTGATCAGGAACTTTTAATGTCAAGAGCTGTATTTATGACACTTTTGTTTCCATAAAGCAGTATTTATGAAATGTAAATTAAAATCAGTTGCCATACAAAATCTTACACACATGCACATATATATATGCATTTAATCATGTACAGTTTGCAGCCACCAGAAATAACCACCTCAGTCTGTACTACACTGAAACATGCAAGTGTGGACACAGCAAACCTACACACAGACAAACTAGCCTCTTTCTAGTCATATTAGACAATTTAAAAAAAAAAATAAATCATAGTGGGTATGAAACAGTGTGACAGACTGAAAGGACCCACTGAGACAACCATGTTTATACCTATAGGCCATGCCACTAATCATCACTGGAATTATCACCCAAGCCATCTAAATTAAAGCTATTTTGTGTGTGTCCTAATAGGCTTCCAGAAACAATGTAATCAACCCCCTAAAAACTTAAGGCTTAAGGCTTTATTGAATACAAAAAGCATTAGAGTCTAAAACCTACTGGCTGTTAGAGAAAGGCCAAGAAACAAACAGATGTTAAGAAAAATAATATTGACATTAAGACACAGTGATTCACAGATACAGCTGAGGACAGTTATATTATATATGGAGGATTGTTTTATTATTCTATTACTGTGGTGCTTCATGCCATGAGGTGCAATTCTTTGTGCAAGTTTATATCTGAGAAATGAGTGTCTATAGGATTCACCATTGTGGCCTTCCCTTGACTACCTTCCCTTTGTATGTTGTTCTGTACTATTAGTGTGTAAGACTATCCCTCAAGATGAGCTGTGAATACCAAGCCTGTTTTACTTACTCATTTGTTTTCCCCATGAAAGTTATTTTCAGATGAAGGGAAAAGTTGAGATCAAGATCCTCAAATTATTTCAAGTAATTAGCAATCTCCTTCTCCTCAAAGATGGCAAGCTTATTGGTCTTCCCTCATTCACATTAAGTCCATCTATACCTTTCAAAAAGTGTACTGGCTTACCTAGCTAGCTTTCCCAGCTCTACCCTTCTGCAGGAGTCCTAAAGACCAAAGAAGCCTACACTTCATAGGTCTCAGTATGGAACACTCTGACAAGCAGCAGAAGAGGTAGCTTGGTAACAATCACTGGCAAGACATTTTCGTGCTTCTGTTGACTGCTTTTATCTGGCTGTCTTCCAAGCTGCAATCAGAGTGGATCAGTAGTTCTTAGCATTAAAAAAGTGACACAGAGGCAGCCTCATCTAAGTATCATATCCACATCAGATATACATAAAAATCTATGTTAAAAGATTTGAATAAAAAGTCTTTAATGCTGTGTTGAAATGTCAATAAAGCAGAAGAACAGCGTTCTAGCATTCAAGCTAAGTTAACTGCATAAAAACAGATGGTAAGTTACCTAGCATGACTCAAATACATTGCTTGGCGTCGAACATCTTCCGAGTCAATTTCCACAGGATTTATTAGAGCAAGCTGATCAATAGACCATCTAAATCTTCCTGGTGTCTAAAAAAAGAAATGGACATCTTAATGCTCACTAGTCTAAAAGATAAACATAAAACCACAGGACAAATCTCAATGGAACAACGCAATCATAATTTCCATATAGTTTCTGTCAAAGACAAACAAAAGTTGCTATTTAAATGACCTACTTTTTTTTTCTTAAAAAAAAGAGTAAGTCAATCAGGCTTCTTTATCCTGGTAGTGGTATTAGAATGATTTACAAGATAATATTATTAAATGGAAGGTTATAGCTAATATTTACAAGCTGAAGTGACAATTTCTTCTCAATTTCTGAGGACATATCTACTAAAGATACAGAATGTGGGATAAAATTTAGTTGCTTCTAGACTGCCACACTCAAAATTACAGTTCCATGAAAACTCAAGTGTCCATACCTAACCCAAGTTACCCAAATAACAGAGCAGCCTTCCTTTCACCTCATGTTTCCAAGAAGACTTAGGAGTCACAACCCCATATGCATCCTGCAAAGTCTCCCTCATAATGCCATACACAGTGCACAACAAAACCCAACTCTGATATAAAGCAGCTTCATCCCTTTATTTAATACTTAATTACAAAATACTGTTCAAATACCTGTTTGAAAAATGACCCACCAAGCAAGTCTTTTTAGTTTCATTAGCACAGCATCTCTACTGCTTATCAGAAAATAATTCCAACTGCAAACCAGAACGAAATTTGCAACTAAAAATGTTACAGATACACAAAATCATTAACTTGATTCTGTGAACATGCAAACAGCTCATAATAGAAGTGCAATTAAGTTTTACTTGCATCCACCCTGCTTAGCATGTAAGTAGGAACTGGTTTTTTCCACTTTAAGTGGGACAAAAGCACGACATCCAACAACTGTCCTTTTATTATTGTCCTCTTTTATTTTATTGTCCTCTTATTATTACTTTCAATTGTTTTTGGCACTTAGTGGGTATATGCTAATCTACTGAAACACCTAATATCTAAAGAAAAAGAAAAACGGGAAGGCAAGAAGACTAAGTGACACTGTTAGTATTAAAAGCAGCATACTCCTGTAATCAGAAGAAACACCAAATGCTACCAAAATTCTTTGGCTTAGTATATACGTTAAAGTATGCTAAATAAAATACACTTTTTCATGAATTTCAAAATATTAGCACTACATCTGCATAGTTAGACAACTGAAGACTAGACCTTACAGATGAGGATTTTCTTGATTTGAAGACTAAAGGACTGGAGACAATTTGCTCCTGAAGAGTATAATAATCACTGGGACTTTCAAAAGGATTCAGGATTTTCACTCGTCCAGGAGTTTCTGGTGTTATTTGCATTTTAGCTTCTTTTGTATCACCCATAACACTAAGCTATACCTGAAAAAGAGAGAGGGAGAGGAAAAATGAAGGGGTAAATAAAAGGAAATTATAATTTTGACTTCTAAGGGTCATCTTGAAGGTTTTGGGAAGAGATGATCAATCATTTTTAAGAAGCCAGAAACATTTAAAAGACTAACAAAAACCAAGTTAGCTTTGGCTTGGACCTACTGCCATGTGAAGGTGATAAATAAGGCTGATATTAAGAACAACTGAATAAATAGAACCTATGAAAACGAGACAAAGGACATCGAAAAGGCGATTAAAACAACACCAGAAGAAACAAAACGGCAGTGAAACCAAATATATCCCCGGAGGGCAGCTCACATACGAAACGCTAGCACTCAACGGCTTCAGAAACAAAAAGGTATTACTGGGACATGCGTAGCACACGGACGATCCCCCCGGGTGCCCCTCAGCGCCAGCCAGCCCTGCGTTTCCCACAAGCTAAGAAGCGAGCACAGAAGGAAACGGCCACAACGGCGAGACGGGGCTGCCGCCGAGCCTGCCGTCGCCCACACCGGACAAGCCCAGAAGCTTCTGGCTGCAGGCAGCTAACCCCGGGCGGCGGGAAGCAGCCGGGGAGACGCGGAGGCAATAACGCCCTCAGAAAGGTCCCGCTTCGCTCGGGCGCTAAAACCGCCCCCGCTCCCCGCGCAACGGGCCGAGGCCATCCCCAGCCCCCGAGGGGTCCGCGGGGCGCCACCACACCTTCTCGCAACGGAAGAGGGGAGAAGGGCCGGCGGGCCTGCTGCCCCCCCTCCCATCAGGCAGCGCCCCGGCGGCTCCCTCAGGTGGCAAAGGGGCCAGGAGTCCCAGGGAGATGCCCCCGCTCAGCCCCCCCACCAAGGGCAGCCCCTTCTACCTCTTCCCCCCAGGAGGGTGTCACCGAGCCTCGGCCCGAGCCACTCTCCTCAGCCCGCAGCGGCTGACGCGAGGCCAAGGCCGAGGCCCGCGCCGCAGCTACCTGCCGCCCTTACCGTGACGCCACCGCGCCCGCTCATGCTCATGCTCGCCCCAGATCACAGCGCCCGCCTCCGCCGCGCCGGGAGGCTCTTTAACTAGCCCCGCCCCCTCCCGGTCTCTGCCCAATCACGACGCGCAGCTTCCGCTGTCACGCCAATGGCAGAGGCTCCCCCGATCTCGAACGGACCAATCACCTGGGGAGCCGCTACACAAATTCGAAAGAAAACCCGCCCCCTGCCTTCCTGCTGCGAAGCGAGCGGGTTCTGTTTGGGGCCTCATGTGCGGGGGAGGCGGGCGTATTTGAACGACGTTGGTGATGGCGGGGGCAGCTCGTTCCGCTTCCGGGTAGGAGGTGAGGGGCGGTGCGGGGTCGTCATGGCGAGCAACGCCGCCAGCCTCAACGCGGTGCGGGAGACGATGGACGGTGGGTGGCGGAGGCGGGGTTCGGCAGCCCAGGGTCGGCCCGTGGCCTCTCCGAGCAGATGTTGCCCTAGCGCTCCTGCCCTTGCCGCTCTCGGCAGGCTGCGGGGCCTTGGGCCGGCTCGTCACGGACACAGCTCTCCTTTGCAGAGGGCTCCGGTTTGCAGTTGCTTAAGGATTTAGCGCGGAGCAATTTCTTTTTGCTTCGTGTTACCCGTAATGACTGAAACACTTCAGATACCGTGTAGTGCGAGTGTCCTTGGACCTCGTGTGACTGTTTTTCTTTTTTTATAATTAGATGTTAGGTATTTAATTTAGAATGACGTTATTTTTTAATGTTTATAAATACATGCACTTGCTATTCTTTCTCATTATTTGAAAAGGTTAATGCAAGTGAATGTTACTTGGCTCTGTGCATCTTGGGTTTAAACTGGGGCTGTGCGTGGAAGGGAGAGGAAGGACCAGCCCTGTGGTGCTGTAGCACATGGACTGATCTGAACCCCAATATCTTGTGCCTGTGGATGGCTTATGTCAGAAAACCAAAGTAAATTACTAAAAAAAAAAAAGTGAAAAAGTTTTGAGAAGGGCAGTCAGCGTTACAGAATTAGAATAGTTTCTGGTACAAAAAAAACCCTGATGCTGTTGTGGGATGGGGAATGTGAGAGGAGTGGTACTGGGAGTAGTGGGAAATATTTCAGAGATTTATAAACCATGAGAAATGTGAGCAGGGTGAGTACAGATCAGCTGCTTGCTTTCTCTTCCAGCCTGACTGTGAGGAATCAAAGCCGGCAGGTTCAGGAGGTGTTTCTTGGCAATGTGTAGTGTGAAACTCTGGAATTCCATGGAATGGCTATGCCAAAGGCTTATATGGATTTCAGGCAGAGTGGAAAGCTGCTAGGAAATTCCATGCAGATTGTTACATATGAATGCTTTCTCTGGAAATGCCCTAATGAGGGACTAGAGGCTAGGGAGAGCCTTAAATGTCTTGGCCTTGATAAGTGTGACTCTGAGGGTGTGCTGCAGTATGTATTTGGTATACCACAGTAGAATATTTTCATAGCTGTCAAGTGGATGGTAGTCACTTGCCATGCTAGTTTATGTGGTAAGAAAGACCTTCTACTTCACTTTCTCCTGGTTTGGGGGAGGTTTGATTATAGAAACTGTGAATAACATCTGTTCAAAATCAACCTGTATTGCTAGAGGCTTAGCCTCAGGATGGAGATTACTGTAGCAACCAGAAATAAAATCTCAGTGAGTTGTTCTGTTAGATATATAACAAACTGTTTGTGAGAATCAAAGAGAAGGGGCCTTCTGGGGAAGGTTTGGACGGGGAGAGAGGTAGACCTTTGTTTCTGCACAAAGCTGACTGTGATTTTCTACAAAAGGTTTCATGCTGACATGTGGTGCTGCTCTTGATTCGGGTAATGTAAAAACTGAATAGTATTGCTTATCCTTAAGCCAATGTTAATGTTAGACCTAAAGCCATGTTTAGTTATGGAAGGAGGTGGCTAAAAAACTCATGACATTCTCTGTAACAGCTTTAAGACTATGCTTCCAGTCCATTTTAGTAGGACTTTGTCAGTATCTGGTGTTGAAAAGCATGGATTATTCTTATAGCCTACCTTTTACATAATTGGCAAGCATGTTAATTATTGAATTCATCACTTATTTTTTATTTTTCATAACCCATTATCCAATATAAAGTCCGCTGAACCAGAAAAGCATAGTATTTATGTTAGAAGCTTCTAGCTTATGCTGGAAAGCTGAACATGAACGCTGTTGTTGAGGTTCAGACTGCAAGAGCTTTCTAGAACTGCCATGTTCACAGCCTCTAGTGTAGAAATTAAATGTTGATGAATAACATTTTCAGTCATTGAGATTTCATAGTCTGTAGGGAGTAAAGTGCTTTTGTTTTTTGCTGTTGCAGTTCTGTTTGAGATTTCAAGAATATTGAACACTGGCTTGGATATGGAGACGTTGTCTATTTGTGTGCGGCTTTGTGAACAGGGGATAAATCCAGAAGCATTATCATCTGTTATTAAAGAACTACGTAAGGCTACAGAAGCTCTAAAGGTAATGCTTTTCCTTGAAAAGCTTATAAGTTTATTTTTAAGACTCAAATGTTTGTTCAACTTGCTGTACTTCAATTTGTAAATTGTACTTTAAGATATGACTCATTTTTAAATCAAGGAAATGAACTGTTCCATAGAAAAGGCAATGAATGTAACTGATTGGAACACGAAGCGAGAAACGGTACAAATAAAATCTTTTCAGAAATAATTGGAATAACTCTATTGAAGGAAAAAAAAAAAACCAACCAAAACCCACAGATTTTTTTTTCTAGGGGTTTGTAGCCACCATTTGCCCCCTTATCTGCATCATATCACAAATAGATTGCTACTTTCCCTTTTAACCTGTATCACCTCATTTCTACATCCTCAGGCCTAATAGCATGCAGCAATACTTGTAAACAGGTACATGCAGCTTGCTAATGTAATCTTCACATACTCCTTTTACTGTATTAACCTGTGCTTTGAATCTCTCCAAAGGCAAAAGAGGGGATTTCATGTTGTGTGTATATATAGGGCTTTTCATAATTTAACATTTACCTGTTTAGCTAGTAGAGGGGGTAACTATGGTTTAAAAAAAAAACCTCATTTGCCTTTTAAAGGATTTTCGTTCTTTACTGTCTACCTGAACATCATGATTTCTCTTTCACTGTATCTTATATTTGTTTATTTCTGGGGAGGTGGAGGGGAAACCTATAGCTAGCCTGCCTGTCTCTTTTCTGGAAGACTGCATGCTGCTGCCTAGAAAATTCAACTTAAGGATTTTTGACTAGATGGATGCCAGTCAGGGCTATTTTTCACCAGTTTCCAAAATTTTTAGTTCATTTTTAACTTAACATTTTTCTATACTCATGCTCATGCATACTTTATATTTGTGTACATGCTTAAAAGTGTTGTATACATATATGTTTAACTGTGTGTTTATAAGGAATTGAGAGCTGTTTTGCTTCTTCCTTTGCTTTTACTGGTTTATCATTCCCATTGATATCCTTTGCCTCAGTTTGCCCCATAACTGGCTTAAAATCTACAAATGTCAGTCTCCAACTGTACCTTTTTGGCTGGGTTGAGTTATTCAGTAATAAAAATACTTACTGATGACCTTGATCAAATAATTGGCAGTGTGATTTATGCAGTTATTAGTGTAATTCTTCTAAGTTTTGTGTCAATAATTTATCTGGATGAGTGGGAGTAATAATAAATTGTATAAATAAATAAATTGTATAAAGAAGTAAATTCCAGAGGAATGCATTTGAACACTTCTTGAAAGCATTATAGTAAAATGTAGAGGATACAAACTGCTCTGATACAGGAGATACAATTTAACACAGGCAAACTTTAATGACTGTTAATAAAGGCTAATGGCAGTTGACAGCATTACTCTAAAAAAAATAAGTATTCATTAAAGAGCAACACTACACATCTTAGTTTTCAGAAGTAGCTTATTTTTAGACTTTAAAGTTCTCTAGGTAAATTAAAAGAGTTACAAGGAAAGATTAATTTTAATATATGTGGTGTCTACTTTTGGTGACTTGCAATAAATGTGTTGGTGGTTTTTTTTTTGTTTCTAGGCCGCTGAAAATATGACAGGCTGACATGGAAGAAGATTTCTGCATGAGAAGAATGCCAAGTTAAAGTTAACAGAGGCTTTGAAGATAGCCACTATTCAGAAAAAAAGTGAAATAAGTGTGTGTGCAAAGGTTTCAGAATATTTCTTTAATCTTCTTAAAAAGGATGATGTGCAGAATAGCTTCGAAAAGTTTTTTAATAAGATAAGTTCACCAATAATCTCATTACTTGGTATTTTTGTGAACTATTTGTGAATATAATGCAATTGCTCTTTGGCATCCAATATTTTTTAAACCATGGCGGATACTGCACCCTTGCTGAACTTAATACTGTGTAGCAGTGTATATTGTTATAATAACTAGCTTGCTAATGCATCCTTTAGAAGTGCTAAAGTATCCTGGTTTTTATCTCTTGCTTTGATAAAAACTACCTGCACAATTTTAGTTTTGCTTTATGGACCAGATAGGAATGAAGCCCATCCTGACTTTGTTTTAATTAGAGTAAGGGTAGTGATTTAAGTCTTAATCTGAAAGTAAGAAATAAAGCACTTCTGGTAATGTAAGTAATGGATTGTCCTTTTGATTCAAATTGCTGGAGAAAAGTGTTTTTAACTTGGATAACAAAGGAACTTCAGTTATCAATGCAAAAATGTATGTAAATTTAAATTCTAGATTACGTGGAATATTTTATGGAGTTCAGATGCTACATTTATTACATTTGTTCTGACTACTAGACCTAAAAATATTAAGGCTATATTGTTACTTCCTAGTCAAAGCATATATGAGAAGCATCAGACTTGGTTGATGGGAGTCAATAAGTCTTAAAGTTATTTGGTATAGGAATGTCTTCTTATTCAGCAGTAGGAGTCTTTACTGATGCCAGAACAAGTGTTTATAGTATGTACAGAAAACTGTTTATCATGTTACTTTCTAGTAAATATCCTTGCATCCAGGAATTCTGCTTCATAAAAAAAATGGTTTCTTCAATTGCTGCCATTTAAGCTTTTTCAATTTGTTGTTGTAGTTTCAAGGGTCCCATGTTAATGGGACCTTAAGGGTGGAGCACATTTGGAAATGAACCTGGAATCTTAGTTAAGCCAAATTTTATATTTGTGCAGGGAAAAAAAGTTCTTTCTACTTTTAAGAGTTTACATTGCATACACTCTAGGTCAGAGCTCTACAAAAAGTAAACAAGGAGGCTAAATACTTCATGTTGCTGGCAGAGAGAATAGAAAAATATTTGTTACACTGAATCACTTACCATTATTTCCAGTTAGCCTGGCCAAAAAAAATTATTCCAGGAGGATGCTGTGAACTTCTGGATAACCAGGCTGTGGAACTTCTAAGTGGTATCAGTTTGCTCACTCATACGAACACTTAAAATCCTTTGTAAATTGGTGTTGTAACTTCAGATTTATAATTTTTGAATACTGAGTGTAATGTTTTTTGAAAACATTTGAGGTATCCCTAGTATGAAAAGGTATCGACAATGAAATTTGGGGAATCCGAAAAGTCTGTAAAACATAAAACACCAGGTCAGATCAATACAAATTAGCAATTAGCTCTTTTACTTAATTTTATTTAGAGTCTGTGCTACATGTCAAAAATGAGAAAAGACTGAGGAGCATTCTTGCTGTTTTTACGAGCCACACCTAAGTCTGTGAGTTCTTGCTTGTGAAACTTAAACTCTAAAAGTTTTCTGTAAAGTGTAGCAAATGTGCTCAAAATAATTATGAAATCCTATTAGAGTGCATGTTTCTGCTGGTGCTTTTCCTCCATTGCCAGATCTTTGGGCAATACAGGAATTCTGACAACTTCCCTTGAATGTCACTGTCTTGATTACTTTGCATTTATGTATTTCCAGGGTTTTTTTTTTTAACTTAGCTTGATTTCAGTTTTGGTTCTATGTCCTTGAAATTCTTAAAACCAGCTTGCAAATGCAATATGAGAACAACTTTTATATAATTCTTCATCTGTCCAGTAAGTTGCACCTACCGTTTTACCATCGATAAACTTACTAGTTTTGTGCACTTAGACATTTTCTAGTAGACCATTTGGCATACAGAATTATGGAAGCAGGACATGGTTTTGACATTCAAAAACCTGATTTGATGGATATCAAACTAAAAATGCATCATTTTCATTATTACATGGAACTAAATGGTAACATTGGTTATACTTAGTAGTTTGTATTTACAAAATGAAACGCAAACCTCGTAAGGTTGAGTATTTGACATATTTGGGCTGAAAGAAGAGGAGTTGTTTCTTAAAATTTCAGATCTCTGATTACCTAGAAAGTCTATATACTTTTCCATGGGATACTTGGCAAAGTTTCTTTCAAAATACTGTGCAGAACAAATGTGCTTAGGAATTGGTGTAACAGAACTCCTGATCACTTTTGATTTGGGGCACCATTCAGAACAAATACAAGAATTTTTTTTCTTCCTCCTGGTAAGAAAAGAAGAAAATCCCTCCAGTAGGAAGTATCATACTGAAAAAGTTTCTGTGCAGTAAAATAAAAGTCTGTCACTTTATTAGCATCCCCCCTGTGTGAACAAGAGTGCTCAGACTTAGCATTGATGGCTGAGAAGCTTTGGCTGCATTTGTAACACACACCACCTTCTACTACATTTAATTGTAAGAACCCAAGCAAACAGCATGTGCTTTTCCTCTGTGCTCGTTACTTACGTGCTCTTGGAACTCTAGAAAAGATAAACAGAGGAATGGCTATACAGGTCTTGACCGAAGGTTTTTCTCACAGAATAGCCTCTTGTAGTCAAAAGCAGATGCCTGAGGAAGGATAAGAACACTGCAAGCACATTTAGGTCTTTTCCTTCTGTGTTCTCCTAGCTTCCAAGTGTCTTCTATTCCAGGCTTTCCTGAACATCATATGGTTTGTCTATTTAGTAATCCCCAATGTTTCTTTTTCCAGTACTTGTCCAGTTTCCCTTGGGCTATATACACTTCCTGAATAACAGCAGCCTTTATCAATTGATATCTGCTGCATAAAGAATTCCTTCTAAGAAGGAAAGCAAAACTGCACACAGCATTAGCCATGTAGTTAAGTACTGGCCTGTTTGTTTACTTTCTTGTTCTTTATTCCTTTCCTAGTAATTCCTAATACTTGACTTGAGTTTTTAATTTGAACTGAGCACTGAGCTGTTTTCATGGTGTTATCTGTCATAAGTACAGAATCTCACTCTTGAGTGGTAATAATAAGTTCAGAGGCTATGTGAAACTATCGTTGTTTATCTCCATGTGTATCATTATTTATCTATGCAGAGTTGTGTCTGCAATTTTATTTCCTCGTCAGTCTTATGTGTCTTACTGCAGTTCTTCACAGTTTGCCAGTAGTCATACTACACGTGCTAACTTTATAATTGGCAAATTTCGTCGCTTTGTCCTTTTTTGAGGTTAATTATGAACAGGTCAAGCAGCACGTGATCTAGCAAAGACTGCAGAATGCCACTGGTGACCTATGGCAGGAAATGACTGTTTATTCCCGTCCTTTTCAGTGATTGTGAATAAAATGCTGTCCTGCATACCGCTTAGTTTCTCATTCTTATGCTGAGTATCTTTAGTGTCACATATAGCACAGCTGTGAGAGCTTAAGCACAATCAGGAATCCAGTCCTGCAGAGAGCATGGCATTCTAGGTAACTTTCAAGATTGCTGACATTTGTAATTATATAATTACATTTTAGAAATACATACTTAAGTAAGAAAATAACTTTACAGGAGATTGTAGAGTACTACAACAAAAAGACAAACATGATCCTGAAGTCTCCATGTTAATGTTAGGAAATTTTTCTTTCTGACACAATTACATGAAACAAAAAAAATTGTTAACAGAAAAAAAAAAAACAGTGCTGGGTGATGATTAGGCCAAGACACTTGACCTAATAGAACTGTGTCCATAAAAAGTGCATGTATATTTGTCAGCTGATGTTCTTTTCCCACCTGCTGGTATCCAGCTGAGCAAATAATACTGGTTCAATCCTAGACTCGCTTTTTGAGTCAATCAACTAGTTGCCTCTGAGATGAACTTGAATGCTGTTGTGGGCACACTTCACTCCAGGGACTTCTCCCAGCAGGCTTCACCAGGTCACCAGGTTGTGTCCTTCCATTCCTCCACAACACTTTTCACTTTCAAACACTCCTATCTGCTTTTGCGTGCTTATAGTTTCATGCTATAGAAACCCTATAGCCCTCATTATTTGAATATACTTTGAATTAAAAGAAAAAGTATGAAAAATGACAATAACCGCAGAATCGGCAGTGACCCGTGACAAAATGCTATGTAGTGTGGCTGTAGACAACCTGCTTTAAAGAGGGCTAATGCTGAACAATGGGGCTTTACATTACTATGCATGATATGAGCTAGGGATTTAGGCATGCCTTTAGTAGTGGAGATTCAAATCTTTGAACCACAAATATTACTTTTAATTAAAGTTTGGAAAACAGAATTCCAAAGAATGAAAGGTGTGCCAAAGTAATTTCGACCTTTAAAAGAGCAAGGGTGATAACAGAGAATTGAAGACCAGTCACCTAGCATCAGCACGAGTGAACAGTGAACCGGTGAACTTGGGATTTTATCAGCAAAGAGTGAAAGACTAAAGAATGTACTGAATTCCATTTGAACATTGTTTGGTGGAAATGTTAGTGGGATGATTTTTTTATTATTGATGGGTTTACATGTGAGATGTTGATGTAGTAGACTTCAATTTATGCAGGACAATTTTCACTTAAAACACCACTGGCATGGTTCAGTAAAAACACAAATGTACTGTGTTGTTACCTGTTTTGCTGTCTTGTTACCTTGGGAGTGAGATTTGAAAAAAACCCTTTAAAAATGTAAAAAACAAAATCTCAGTTCTTTGAGAAGGATTTTTGAAGCACCATAAACAGCTACTTCACTGTGAGGGTTTCATGAAATGTAGGAAGAGTTTCTGTTAGATACAGAAAATAAGTTTATCAAGTAGAAACCATGAAGTAAAACCATGCTGTCTGATTACTGCTTCCAGGCCCACTGTTTATACTTAGAGAAAGTTGCAGAGACACAAGGATACTTTAAATGAAAGCCATAAAACTGTTTTGGGACCAGAAGACAAGCCTGGTGAGGTCTGAAAGAACTCAGGAGTGTTCAGGTTCTTGAAGAGAAGTTACAAAGAGGCATAATGACCATCTACATCTTTTTAACCTGGCAGAGAAAACATACCAGATCCACTAGCTGATTATTAGACAAATCATAGCTTAAAAATAAGGTGCAACTTCCCAGGAGTGAAGGTAAGTAAACTTTGACATGGCATGTTAGGGAAATGGCAAACTGGCTCCTGCTTGATGTTGTTAAAATTAAGTTAAGAATACTTCTAAAAGACATGGTTTAATCCAGTTTCTGGGGAAAAGTCTGCAACACCTCTCTGAAGGGTGTCGGGCACGCTGGCTGTAGCAGTTCTTTCTGACTGCAGAGTCTGTGAAGGGCAGCGTAAAACAGCTCTAAGTAAAAGTAACATGAAGAAAATTAGGAATATTTAGGATGAGTATCAGTGATGTTTCTGTCAGTAAGATAAATGGAAGCCTGGTTTCTGAGATATTTAAATGTTGCCTGATAGAAAAAAAAAACAAACACCACAACTATTAATTATCTGAACTGGCAATCTGGAATATACTGAGTCTGAGCACTTTTATTATCACTCTATAAATATTCCTATTTTCTCGCCTCCGATTCTTACATGTAAGGAGAGACCAGCTCATGAAAATGGATCTCTGAAAGAGCTCAATGGTGTCATTACATGGGTGAGTGGGAGTTTTAACACTCGAATGTAACTTTCAGTGAAGGAGATGGAAAATGAGGGAATGGAGGTGGTGGTGCTTGGCTGTGCTCTGGGTCCCCAAGGGAGCAGCCGGGAGGAACCCTGAGCAGGGAGGAAGACGAAGGAGGCCATGGGAAGGTGAAGAGGCTGAGGGACATCCCAGCTTGATTTTATTTGATTATTTTATTTGTACACCAGATCCAAAATTAGTATGTTTGAATATAGTGACAGGTCTTCTTATTTAATGGACAGGAGATACAGGAGAGACTAGGGCTAATGGGAGGTCATACTGCCCTACTGCCCATCCACAGGCTCAGTCCCTTTAGCAACATACTCTTTTTGAATCGGGTGGGATCATTTATTAACCACTCTTGGCAGTGCTGAAGCTGTGCCAGGGTACTGCCCAGGCCAGGGGCTCCCTGAGGGCGGTGGGGGGCCCCCCGAGGTCCATCAGGGCAGGGCTGGCAGCCTGGACCCTTCCCACCACCCCAGCCAGGGAGCCATAGCCAGGCCCAGCGAGGGGAACCGGGGTCAGATGCGGGCTGGGGGTGGCCATGCGAAAACAGTTTGGACTCTTCCAGTGGTTTTTTGGCCTTGAAGCTGGCAGTGGTGAGATGAGGCCACCGATCCCCTCTGCCATCACTGCCGTTAGTGCGGTTTGTGAGGACCCTACTTGAAGGAGCTGACTCATCAGCTATCACTGTATCCCATCTCATCGGCTATCGTTGCATCCCATCTCGTCGGCTATGGCTTCATCCCACTTCTCTAGCCTCCCAGTAAAAACTCCTCATGACATTTCTTCCTGCCTTCTCGAAAAGGTGATTGCTACACCCCCTGGTTTTGTTGCCAAGCCAGTCTATAAGGGCAGATGATTGTGAACAGGATGGATTATAATTTTGGGAGGGGACAGCAAATCAAGGACAGAGAAACAGTCTCACTCCTGTGACCAGCAAACTTGTTTTGAACTCAAAGTGTATCATGAGCAGCAGGTGGTTATTTACTATTTGTGATTTACAGCTGTGAAAACCTGGGATGTTACATTAATATGCACCTTACATGTAAAGGTGAAGACTTTATGACACATAAATGCTGCAAGAAGAATGTTAAAGAAAAATATTAATCACTTGCAAATACAGTGCTCTGGCATACCATTTAATGAGGGATTTAAAGGAGAATCATACAGTGGTCTTACACATTTTGAAGTAAAGATACAAACAAAAACATCTGGACAAATATTTCCTAGGACATATAAAAGAAGGCGCACTATTCTCTTACGGAGAATTCAGGACAGTCTGAATTGTATAGGATATTGTATACAGGGATACAGGCTCAAGTAAAACTCAGGCTCTTTTCAAATAAAGTGCTTTTCTAATTCCATTTAACTTCACTCTTCAGGTGAAACTAATCTCAGACGTAGGAACATCTCAGCAAGGTACATGCACAGCTATTTATTCCTATGTGCTGTGACAATTGCACTCACATTGAAGGCAGAAAAGTATCTATGGCACATGCACAGACTGATAATCTGGCCTGTATTTTTAGCATGGTATCTCAGGCATTTCACTGTTAAGAACCACAACAGTAATGAAGCTGCCAGTCTTTGTCAATCAGTGGCTGTCTGCTCCGGTTAGATGACTTTGCAGCAGCCGTTCCATTTTTAGACATGTTGGACCAAATTCAGCATTGACTTGCTCCATGTGAAGTTTTATTGAAGTTAGTGGAATAGCAATACGGGACATGAACCGACAGTGGATATGGGCATTGTTCATCTTAACTGTGACATAAAGACATGACTTTGGGCAGATCCTTTAGCTTTCCCGTGGGAGGGCACTCTAATTAAAATAGGTTGTTTTCCTTCATCAAAATATTAAAGAATAACAATAATTAAAATAAAAAAAAGGAAAATAATTTTACTAAAGCTCCAAAGATTTGCATTTAGTATAGTGTTATCATAATTTGTTGTTCTACGTCTTGTGCTCCCATTTCTCTTCTGTAAGCTGGGTTTTCTGCCAACTACATCTGCCACAATTCACAATTTTCCTCTCTCCTCTCCCCTAAATATTAATTCTCTCATTAGAGGGGGTCAGGCTTCAATGTTTTCCAGTTTTTCAGCAGTCATTTTTACAATCTTTCCCCAAGATAATCAATCACTATTCAATAAAGTGTTTTCTTGACAACTCATTTTTCTCATGGAAACAGTTTGGACTGATTGATAGAATTATTTCAATTGGTCCTAATATGTGCACAACTATCAGAGAGACTGGAGTCGCACATATTCTGCATGGCCAAATCTGCCCTATGTCCTGGTGCACGAACTTCTGTATTTATGTGTCCCTAAAATACCTTTAGAGTGTTACAGTGTGCCATGTAGGTATCCAATGCATATGCCAATCTTGTGTGTAGAGATAGCACATAAATATCAGGGATATCCTTCATTCTTCCAAAATACAACTTTTATTTGCTTTTTATTATTACTGTCTTGTGCTGTGTCAAATACTGAGTATCCAGGTCTCATGTGGTGTCTGTTTATAGGTTTAGGTTTGGCAAAAAAATCTCTAGGAAAAAATCTCAGGCAGAAGAAAAACAGAGCTTTGCCCTGTTTTCAACATACTCATCTTTTTCTGTCCCAGCTTCTGTGATAATCAGTTGACACAACCTGATTTGTGTTACAGACCTTTGTATCCGCAAAGGTGACTATTTTCTCTTTGCAGCAATTAAAGTCTGTTGTTTAAGAATTTTATGAGGAGGGTACCGTTATCCTTCATGCTTTTCATGCTTACTTCTGTAAATTATTTTTCTTAAGAGCTTCCAATATTCGTAAAACACAAACCGGAAGGATAAATAGAAATATTACTGAAAACTGTTGCATATTCCACTAGATGGCAGACAAACATTTGCAACTACTGCTGCAGCTTTGTAAAATACACCTCTGTTAGTTTTGCATGGATTCTAATAAATAGTCTTTTAGGATCAATTTCCAGTTTAATGAAGGATTGGTGCAATTTAACCTTTTGATTTATTTTTGAAAACATTTCAAAACTACAAGGAAGAATAAAAAAGCAGGCTATTGATTGCATGACTTTGGCTCACAAAAGAGAGAACTGAGGTTTAAGCACTTAACATTTTGTGTTTTATTGTGTTTAACTTTTACTCAAATGGGATATACCAGTGCTAAACCAGCCACAACAGAGAGAGTTTTCAGCATAGCAAATCTATAATGGCATCTTTTTCCTTTCATTCAGAGTAATAAAATTTATGCAAACTGTCTTAGAAACAGCACCAAAGGAAGTTCTCCAACCCTCTGTAGTTCATAACCACTTCGCTTTTCCCTTTTGGTGTTTATGTACTTTCTGGCAGTTAGTCAGCAATCTATAATGTTTAAGACAAGAAGGCACAATTGAGATAAGGGTGGCACATAGACTAACTGTAGGGTAGGAAGATATGCCCCCCGGTGAGGATATACCGATGGATGTACCGATACTGTAGTAGCATCACAGTTTAAAACTAATACCAAATAAATAGCTACATTTATTAGAAGTTGTAGCTTAGGTAAGAATTAAGACAACTCCTACTACTTCCAGTAGAGAAAAGAGAAAGTAGAGGCAGGATGAATTATCCCACTTGCGCTCTGGCCAAGAGCTCATTTCTGTCCATCAAACATGTTTCTGGATCTGTTGCTTGTCTGTGGTCTCCAAAATGAGAGGGGAATGGAGGAAGGATGGACATTTCCTAAAGTAGGATATTTAAGGGGATGGGAAAAAAGTGCCATGTTAATCTTCAGCCTCTCACCATAGATGATAATCTCTCAGGGACCAACTGTAGCTTGCAACATAATCAGATTAGGTTACCAAGGGTTAATTAGTGAAAAGAGAGCTGTCCCCATTCCTGTCCCCATCCTCCCTGCAGTTCACCCACTAAGCCCTTCCCCAAATATTTAATAATATTGTAATTTTATACTTTAGGGTGGTGGTATTTTAGTGAAAAACCCAGATGATTTCAACTATCCTTAAACCTCTGTTTTTCTCTGCAGTCAGTGGAGAGAGGCAAGCTCTCAGTGGAAAGGGGCAAACTGGAGTGCTAAAGTTATTCTTCATCTCTGAATTGCTCTCTAAAGGAAACTATTGACTGAAGAGGTAACCCAAGGAGACTAGTATCCTGAGGCTAAGATTAGTTTTTGCAAATATTCCCATTAGATCATCTACTCTGACTTCCTGTATTTCACAAGCCTTTGAATTTCACTCAACAGCCTCTCTATTGAGTTCAATAACTTGTGTTTAGAAAAAGCACATCCAAAAAGACGTTTATTCTTGAGTTGAAGACATTAATAGAGATAGTGTATCCACTGCTTCCTTTGTTGGTTTGTTCCATAGTTAGTCATCTCCACTATTAAACTATGTGTGCCTTCTTTCTTGTTTTAATTTATCTGTCTTGAGCTCAGTACACAGCTGCTTGTTACGCTTTTTCCTTCTTAACTAAAGAACCCTTTAGTCTGTGGGATTTTCTCCTGAGGGAGCTATTATAATCAAGTCACCACTCTGTCTTCTTTTTGATAAGCTGAAAGGGTTTTCCTTTCTGTAAAGCATTTTTCTTCTTCTCTCCAGTGCTCATTCTGGTCGTCTCTTCAGCCTGTGGTTTTTTCACCTTTCCTTCTGTCTAATATCAATCTCACCTGTGCTGCGTGTGGAGATAAGATCAGTCTACTCTGTTCACTGTTTTGCTCCAGTATCACACTCACAGTTCCCTTTGAATTATGCTTTCTCAATGATCCCTTAAATCCTTTCTGGAGGTACTGTTTTGCAGAACATGGTTCTCCACTTTTCAAGTTTGGCCCAACTTGTCCCCAGTTGTTTAGCTTTTCATGTGTCTGCGTTAAAATGGATTTCATTTGAATTGGTCTACCTCACTGAACAGTTCAAAATCCCTCTTCCTTTCTGTCTTGTCTTTACATTTACCACTCTGACAGTTTTTGTGTAATCTACAAACCGTATCAGCAACAATTTTTTCATTTAGTTCCAGGTTATCAATGACAAAGTATCAGCTCAGCTACTGAACCTTGCAGCACCCTGCTAAAATCAGGATGAGTGCTGCTGCTTGTGTGTGCTCTTGCATTATATAATATGGCCATAGCATGTACTTATGTATATGTTCTGTCCTTATTTAAATCAAGTCTCAACAATGTCTTTGCTTTTGGAAACTGAATTTTGGAAGATTTAGCCATTTCTGAATCCTGTGAAAGGAGTTTTTACTGAGATTGTTTAGGTCATTAAAAAAAAAAGAATGCTCTCAGGCTTTCTAAAGTCAAAACTCCCTACAAAAGTCCAAAAGTATGCAGTTACAGATAGAGTGGTGACTTGATAATAAACCAAATTAATAATCCCATCGAAGAATGACGTAAGTTTTATTTAACAAGACCTATTTTCTACAAAACCATGTTGACCATCATTAATTACATTCATTCCTTTAATTTTGTAGTAATTGAATCCCACATCAGCTTATTAGCTTTTCCATTAATTTTCACTGGGTTTTTTGTGATGCTTACTGGCCTTAAATTACCTGGGTCATCACAGCTGCCCTTTCAAAAGAATGGTACTATACTAGTGCTAACTCAAGATTTATCTTATTTCTCCAGATTTTTAAATATATAGAACTGGACTAAAGATCTGTTGCTTAAGTTTTCCTTCATCTCACTGTTTTCCTGAGCTGTACATTACTAGCTCCTTTGTAGTTCCAAGTATGTGTATATTAACAGATGATGTAATATTGTAATATTATTTTCTATAATTTTGTATGTCTTACTCTTTTGACTGCTGTTTACAAATACAGAAAGTAATCAGAGCACTTCCCTGACCCTAGACAGTATCCAAGTATGGAAATTCATTCGTTTTTTACTGGTTAAAATGGGAATTAAGACATCCCTAATTATTGTAGGTATCTTTTGTGCTACAAACTTAAGACTGTTGAAAATGAATCCTGTTACTAGGGCTGACTGCATGGGAGTCACCAGATGGCACTGTTGCAAGTGTCTTGTTGATTCTTTTGTCTAGAGGAGACTATATAAAAATAGGTCTTGAAAGACATACTTAGTTGTTATTTGTTTGTTTTTCCCTTATGGTAGTATAGCCCAAATCTATCGCAAACTAAATATTTTCTCACAGGCATTGTAGTGGTCCAAAGGTTTTGCCTACGAACAAGCTAAACCTATGCTCAGACTACAAACCTCACAAGAACCAGGCAGCCTAAGTGGTGGCCAGGACTATGACGTTCTTCAAGTGTCCAAAATGTTTTTGGAAAGTAAGAGTCATCCTTTGAAGGGTGAGAAGTTTATGCAGCTCCTACACAGCCTAGCAACGTTTAAAGCATCCTGAACTACAAAAATATGAGGGAAAACATTCTGTTATTTGCTGCTCTGATTCAGACTGAAAGGAGGGACATTTATATGTTTCGTTATCTAAATCAAGAAGAAAAGAGGGAGTGATAAAGTTAGTTTAATGTAATGCAGCTTTTGATGAAGTCTGAAAAAGTTCACAAGCCAATTTCAAATCTGACACACACAGAAGAGTAGTAAGACAGAGGACTGACAAAGACAGTGTTGATCCAAGTATGTGGCTGTGTAATGAGGCTCGTACAGCTCTTACACTGATTTACTTATCAAACTGCTCATTGTTGTAAATTGATAAAAAGCATAAAATTTGCAGGAATATATGGAATACCATTGCAACTATACATGCTGCTGTGGTGTGGTTTGTGTTGCATATTTCCCATAAAATTATTTTCATGTGTTAGTAAAGCTGTGAATCTAGCTCCGCTTGTTTAGATCCTGTACACTTATGCCTTATTTATTTATCTATTTGCTACTCAGTACAAGAATTATGCCTGGTTATGTACATGTGAAATATACCTGCTTAATCTTTATTTTGCAATATACATATTAGAAGTGTGGAGATTAGTATTTGACACTTATTTAGCACCTGATTAAACACCATTAAACTACTTGACACACCGAATGTGCGCTAGTGTTTTCTCAATTAAAATGCCTGTTGGCACTCAATAGAATAAGGATAATCAGTTTCATGGAGAATGTCCCCATAAAACACCTGTCCAGGTGTAACCTATCCCAGGGAAGCAAAAAGAAATTATATCCGTATTTATCAAAATGCATAATCTTTGCATTTTATATGTTATATTGCTATAATGGTTAAATTAGACTCACACCATGTCCAGCATAATTCCCTGAGGAAATATTATTTGGTGCATCGGCACTTGGCAAACCCTTGTTCATACAAAATGAAGCACAGGAACGTTAGTATATACATTTAACATAAGCTTCAGGTTTTAAAGTCATGTCCAGAATAATTGTCCTGTGAGCAGCAGAGAGTACCGTTTCTCTCACTAGAAGATGGAGGCCTAGCTAGTGCTGCCAGACTTGTACAAGTGTTTCCTAGAGTGCAAATGTTTTAGATGGAATGTTAAACAAATATTTTAATTGCTTCTGTAAGCATATTCATAGCCACTTCAAATCCAAGTTCACTGGTTTACTATGCTCTGTGTGACTTCCCATTTATAAGTAGGCAGCTATGTTATACACCAGTAATTTTGCTACATCTCCTTTTGTAGATGGTAATCTTTATGCAAAGAAGTAAGAACTGTTATTAGAACAGTGTTGAACTATATACAAAAAAGAAAAATTTCTCATTATTCTTGTCAGGAGCAAAGGTACGGGGAATAACTCCTTTTGGGGCCACAGCAACTGCCTAGGCATTCAGGAGCATTTCAGGAGCTAACATCTCTTGCAGCCCTGTGCTGTGAGTAGTAGGACTCATCCTCTCTCTTACGAGGCACTGGCTAGAGTTCTCTGGCTCTCCTGGATGTATCTCAAATTGCCAGTTTAAATGCGTTGATAAAAAAGAGCCTTCAGATAAAGGTACAAAGGTTTTTCAGATACTGTGGAGATAAAAGCCATATATAAGTACTTCAGTGGATTCCTCATGTTCGTCTGTAGCCGCATTTTTCCCTGTATCCCTTGCCAGAGATAATCATAGTCATCTTACTCTTTGTGTTCTTTAGTGGTCGTTTACATGCCATCCTCACTACACATTTTACTCATTTATGTGCTTGCTGTTCCTGGGTTGAGGATAATATTTTCTGAGGCCACAGCTGAAATGCTAATCCATGTAGTACTTCTGTCACCTCCGAGGTGGATTATTGTAATTCCTTTCTGGTGTCTACCTGATTGTAAAACTTCACAAGTTCTGTTTTACATAAAATGCTGCAGCTGACATGCTTATTCATCTTAAACCAAATTAGCATATCACTCTGGTCTTTTGATCCGTGCTATGGCTGCCAGTTAGCATAGTGCTTCCTTCCTATACGACCTGGCATGCATTGATGCATGATGATGGATTCCGACCACAAGTATTAACACAAGCATATAGTTTAGACAGTAAAATATTGCCTTGCTCCTTTTGCACACTTTAAATTGCCTTTTCCTTTGCTTTATATTGATGTGCTAGCACTTCTAATAGCCACATTTAAGAATAATTAATACATTCCTAGATGTTAGGAATGGGAATGGAGTCCTCAGGCATTCGAGTTGAAGTAATGTGTTCTCTAGCTGCAGAAAGTCAAGTTGTAAAGTGCTCTTCTAAATGAGGCTTTTACTAGACAAACAGGACTCCGCTGCTTGTTGTTTCCACTTTCAATATGGAATATGGAACTATTTAAGCCTGTGTCTGCATGACTTCGTATGGAATAGCACTGTAAGGAAAGGAATTCACAAGCGGCTTTCCCCAGACTCTATCCAGGGTTTGGAAGTCTTTAGCAATATAGGGAATGGAGCCCAAATGTCATTTTCCCTGAAACTGAAACATTTCCATGGTGAAAAATAGCACTGAAGCACAACACTGTTTCTGTTTTATATCTACAGGAAAACAATATGAATTTCGCTGATGAGAATATAATTAATAAACTACTATTATTTGAAGTGATCCTATTTGAGAAAGGTTGATGATAAGGAATGGATGGCTCAAAGAGGGTTAGTGGATTCTTTCATACCTATGCAGCCCATGAAAGCATTCATTTTGTTCCTGCTTTGGATTATAATCCTGTCTTGAATATATTTATTTTTCCCTTATGAGTTACAGAAGCATTCCCATGCACTTGAATAGTTCGGGATGGAGACCTGTTTCCCTCATGCTAGAACCTGACTTTGCAGATATTTAGCTTGGAGATTCACGTCGTCTAACTTCACATTTGCCATAACGAGGTCTACTACTGAGCTAGTTGCCTTAGGCGTGTTTGTTTGTTGATGGAGAGATGCAATTTTGGGGCACAGTCTGACTTGTTTTAGACTACTGTTATAGATAAATCAAATTATATTAATCTGCTAATTATCTAAATTAAATTAGATACAGTCTTTTTTTTATTGATCAGTAATTCTATTCTCAGAGACACAACTACCATTATTTCTGTAGTATTTTTGCTGAGTACAGTGGAACTGGTCGTGTATATAAATGTTCATAGGCTGAGAACCTTATACTACAAATATATGAAAGTTATCTGATTTGGAAAGTGTCAGCAAATCACATAGTAACTAAAAGACAGCAGAGGAAATTCTCAACTATTATTATAATCTGATGGCTATTCAATGCTTTCACCCTACATACTAGTGAATTACACCTATATTAGGCAAGCAAAAGAATGAAGCCTCAAAGCACAGTGCATATATACATATGCTTATACGCAATAAAAAATATATTACCTGTGTACATAGTACTATGCATTTTTTATTCTAGTCTATAGATTGAAAAAACCTGCAACACAGAGGGATGTAGTAACTTGGTATACAACCTGGGTCACATTCTCCTTGTCTTACATGAATATGTGCATGAATAATGAGACCCATTTTTTGGCCTTCTCTAGTAGCAGAACTAAAATTAAAGAGCTTCTTGAATTCATTCCACTATAATGCTGTTAATCTCAGCAAACTTTAGAAACTTGCATGATACTAAAGCCAGCATTTTTATACTTATTTTAGGTATAATTATTTGAAAAATTAAATTGAAATATAGCTCGGAAAAACAGTAAAATAGACTTGTTATTTAGTAAAATGGTTACATTATTTTGGTTAGATTGCCTATGCCTCATAAGTAGTGAATATGTAATATTTACTTTTTGCAATGGTGAAAAGATAGGAAGATCAAAAAAATTAAGAATTATACATATAGTAAATTGTAGGTTGAAATTTCTGAAATGTCTAACACAAACAAGTATCTCTCGAAAGAATGTGTATTTTTTCTGAAATAAGCACACATTCATATGTATGCTTAAATATACATCAGATAATCAGATGTCTTTGTACTATTGCATAAAGACTGTAGGGCACTGAAACATCTAATATTTAGCCTGTTTGCCATAAATATTAAATCTTGATTTATTCATAGCGCTGCAATGAAATACAAACATGTATGCACACATATGTAGCACCAATTATAAAAACTGATATACACAGTGGAATATTCTAATGGGCTGGTCCTCTGTTTATTCTCAAAATTCTTTCCCTCAGGCTCCATTTCTGCTACTGTACCATCTCAAGTGGATTTGAATTTGAAAACGTTCTCTAGTTTTGAATGTTAATGGATGTCATTGCACTATGGCTCTACAAGAAAGAAGAATATTACTATCAAATAAAAACACTACAAGTTTTGAAGAAGATGTTTTTTAAGTCACAGCTCTGATAAAAATAAGGATGCTTTCATTTTTGCACATGAAAACAAATTAATCTTGCTGTATAAATAAAGGAAATTTATTTATTTATGCAGAAAGCATACTAAAGCTTGTTTAGATGTGCAAAGTAAAGTAATGGGATGAAATTATTATTGATAAGACATGATAATTCATATTATGTTAACACCCTGAACAAGGTCAAGACCTATTCTGGCTTCTGCATAGAATGAAAGAAAATCATTGTGGCGTTTCTTAAAATTTGACTTATTCTAGTAATGAATATAAAAAAAATGAGTACCTAACCAATAATCCATCCTCAGTGAAGATTCAGCTAAACCTTGTAGCAGAAATTGCTTTTTTAGTTCAGCCTATTTATTTTAAATCTAGGACTCTCTTATTTGGAAATTTAGAAGAAAAACATTTTTTACAGAGTTTGCAGTGTAATAGATGAAATGGCAGCAGTATTTGTTTACATAAGATTTGGTAGAAGGAAGATATCTGAGTTCATACCAAAAATATCAGCAAATTGTATGCTATACTGTAAATCATGCTGTACACATTAAAAGCTCTCACGTATCCAAATGAAATTGCCTAAAGTAGTTGTTTTCAGAAACCAGACACTCTGGGAGGATAGCATGTAGGTCATTAATTTGTTTTTTCTTTTATTTTCTTTGAAACAGTCTTTCCATATTAACACTTTTTTTTCTTTTTTTTTTTTAATTTGATATTAAAAGGTAATATAAGTTATTAGCCACCTTGCATTTCAAGAGTTTGAGGTCTGGATATTTCAGCTGTTACTTTTATGAACACATTTTATTCCCACAAACAGGCCTACTCATGTCTATGAAATTATGAATGTTGGTATTGCTCATTTTAGAAAAAATGTAAGAATTGTGCTTTTGGACCTCACAAATATGAAAACTAAGCTGTAAGGGAAATTGGTATGAGTCAGATTTTCTGGAAGTTTTTCAAAAGTATGACAGGGAAAAGCTAGTAAGATTCAGTGTGGTGCTCACTGAGATGAGAGAAGTAACACCGATATGAGAACTTCGTATGCACCTTGGCATTCACATGTAGTGAATTAATGCTAGAATGCATAAAATGTTTTGTTCTCATTATTTGCTAGTAAAAGCCCAGGCAGCCAATGGTTCAGTTATTCAATATATTAAATAAGAAGTTACATAAGTATGGTTTTCCAGCTCTATCTCTCCTTGATCTTTGAAGTGTGTCACTCTTTCATTTTGCCATTCAACAGCCTGACATGCAAAAGCTTTGTTCAGACAGTTTAATTTAATCACTGCCACTGGTTCAACAAGATGATAAAATCCCCTGTGCTGTACAACATCCAACATCCAGCTCACTGTTATCTGATACTGTTTGAAGCTCCTCTCATGAATGTGTGCTGATAACACAAGAACTCCAAACATGTCATAAACAATATATTAATACCCTTGATTGAATTCCATTAGAATAAGAACGAGATGAAGTTTAGGCCGTCCAAGCAGGCCAATGTAATAAAATGTAATTTGGACTAATCTTTCCAAAGAATGCCTCGTGTTTGAAGCTGACAGTCTCCCATCACAAGCAGAAGTAATTGCTTGTTGAATACACTGGGAACTCCTTTGAATTCTAGCCTTTGTACTTTGTGCACCTTCCAGGTGTCTCCCGCAGCAGACAATCTACCCTTTTGTTTCAGTGGAGAGATGGCAGGACTGCAAATAATAAAATAGGCAGTGTTTGTTTTAATGAACGGTGGAGGGCCGGATGGAATTTCGAGGAGCTTAAGCCTAGAAGCATGTCTGTTTGAGGCAAAAACAAAGCAAAGAACTTAATAGGTAACACTAATTCAAGTAATCTCTTTCCTTAAATTGAATCAGGAAGAGGTAGGAAGGTATTTCAGCCAATGCATATCTACAGATACCAGAAAGCATACCGGTTAATCTGTCTCTGGAATAGATCTTTTCACAACAGAGGAGCAACACCGAAAACTTGTCTAGCCAGCAAATTTAACTAGTTTATACTGGAATTTCGAGGGTGTGTAATTTGTTAAATTGATATGGTTTACATCTAAAACATTTTTCTTTGCTTTTGTTAATTAAAAATAATTTCTTATATTATTTCAGAAGCAGTAAACTAAAAAAATGGCAGCACTATGGATTTGTTATGAATTTGTTATGAATTTATTATGAATTTGTTATTAATTTGTTTATTTGCAGCATTTACTACTTTTTATTAAAAAATTGTCGAGCATTGACAATATTATTTCTGCTGTAGAAAACCTGTGAAGGCAGGGATTTTTCTTAGAAATTAAATGTTTAAAGAAAAAAAAAAAAAGAAGAGGCTCTGTTTAGTAGAGGAAATTGCTTTGCTTTGTTTTGCTTGTTTTCTGTTTAGTACTGCTTGGTTACTACTAAATCTCAGGAACTGTGGGATAAGAACATTGCAAATACAGGGTCGTAAGAAACTGGGTATCTGGATAGCAATCAGTGCAAAAGGGTAGCAAGTTTTTCCATAGATCGCGTCCATGAACACTTTTACTGAGCTCAATGGCACTTTACAATCTGGTGCAGTAAATGCTTTTTTTAGTCCTTTTTCTCTAAAAAAATCAGAATTGCATCATCATGGTTATATATGCAGACTGTTTGTCCCCTGTTCAAGAAACATTTAAATGCAGATGAGGAAGAGTGTGTTCCCACCATGGGAAGACGAACTTTTCCGTTTCAGTGTGGACTTTTCCCTGTTAGAAATCAGACTGCTGCTGTGGGAGCTCTCCCTTTTAGCCCAAATACAGAATTTTAGTTCTGCTGCTTGCAGAATTCTTTCACAGCTGGTCAATTGTTCCAGATCCACTTCAGTTCTGAAAAGATAGGTTGGTACCATTTCCCCATTCAGACTTTATTTTTTCTACCATTTACTGAGCTCTTAGCTCCATTATGTGAACAGCAAAATATCAACTGAGACCACTGAGATTGGTCTTGTGAAAATACCTGACCTACCCAACAACATTCAAAAGCATGTCAACACCTTGAAACCCTACTTCCTCTTAGCAGTTTGTGCAGGTGGAGTAAATTAACTTATTTTTCTCTCTCCCTCTCCCATAACTGAGGAGATGCAATATTGTATTTGGCAGAAGAGTAGTTTCAAGGTTGTTCTGTTTGTCTCAGTAAATACATGTAGTTCTTAGCACTATCGTGACAGCACTTTCACCATTTCCTATTCTCTTTCCAAGAGGTTGCAAAATACAGCTACTTGAGGAAGGGTAATAGCTGCTCTCTTAATTTGGGGCAATTTGAAATAAATACGTCTGGCATTTCACATAGATAATGCAATTCTGATTATGACAGAATTGTTTGCTGTAACATCTCAGCTTCTTTTAGGCTAGAATCTGCAAACACATACACTTAACTTAAAATCTGTGAAATCAGCTGTGCCTTAGTGGAGCTACTTGTGCGTTTGGAGGAATCAAATGCTTGGGGGAAGCAAGTATAAAGTGTTTGCTGGATTAAGACCTTCACCGCTGCATTTTGGGTGTTTGTGATATGTACAACATACATCAACAACCATTAAAATGTGTTTCAGGACAGAATTCTAGAGATTGATTGTTTCTTCAAAAATGACTCCAAAAATCAATCAGAACTGTTTTAGAAATATGCCTACTATGCACCAAGATCTAGTTTTCTTTTTTTTTTAACAAAATATATCAATCCATTAAAGAGGAGACAAGTAAACAAAAATGAATTGTCATTTGTGTTATTTTATTAGTGTCACATGAGATTACAGCATATTATTGACTTTAAGAATATTTTACCCAAGGAGACTTGTCTCAACATGCACAAATCAGGATCAATACTGGATATGTGTTAATTTTCATAAAAAGCTACAAGGCAATATTTTTTTACAAATCCCATGATTATACTTGTAGTTCTATAAAAAAATTATCATTGTCACCAAATGAGGACCTAGCTAAGATTTAATTATTAAAAAATGGATTATTATTTGCATTGTTGCTTACTTTCCCAGGCGTATTATTTACTGACCAAATGTAATTTATGTGCTCACCCGCTTATAGAGTGAAGTTAGATCACCTGCGCAATTTTTGCTGACTTTGCGGCCTTAGCTTGCTTTATCAATTCCTTTTTTTTTCCCCTTTTTTCATTAGAGATCACATATAGTTTAAGAGCTGTAATCTGAAACCTTACAGCTCTAGTGGATACTTAAAAGACTCATTGATACACTTTGAAACCTAGTCAATTCAACAGCATTAGCAACAGCAGCATCTAGCCATTAGGCTATTAGGATCATTTGCCGAGGCACTAAAATTAAATATAGGGACTCTAGCAATTCCCCAATTATATTGCGTTAGTATAATGGCAGTGAAAAGGATATTATTTTAGGCAGCTCAGTGCCACTATTGCAAGAATCAAGATGCTTTCCATTTTGTGGATGTAGATGTGTATTGGCCAGGAGACTTTGACATTAATTTAAATCCCCTTTCAGGCAGAATAGATCAACACCGTGGACAAGATTCAAATACTACTAGTCAATAGCAGCTTTTCACAGGCCTCATATTTAATAATATTTTTGTGCGGTTTTTTTCAGCATTTAGAATGATACAAGGAGTTTAAAATACCATCTAGAAAAAGATTAATATTGAGGAGACTTAGTAAATGGTGCAGAGTCAAGGGAAGGAAATTCTTTACCTCTGTTAGCTGGCTCCTACAGCTGTGACCCTTCTGGTTCAGCCTCCCACATAAGCTTATGTCTTCATAGATCCCTGGAGACAGGGCTTCCAGGGAAATGAGAGAATCTGATCCAGAATCATAAAAAAGAAAAAAAAGGGAAGTTCTAGTATAGGGCTAGAGTTCAGCTATAAACACGTTTCTTCCATTTTGAATTCTGTGCAGTCCTCTATTGCAGTAAGAGAGAAGGAAACTGTTAGAAGTTCAGTCATTACAAGTTACTTTTGTTTTCCAATATACACCTAAGCCAAGTTGTACTAAAATTGAGTGGTGCTAATAGCAATATAAGAATGCCTGTATCGTGCTGAAGCAGAATCCCATTAGCCCAGTTCCAACACAGCCAACAGCAAATGCCTAGAGAGGTACATGCAGTGACACGTGCCCAGCACACCTTTCACTGATTTGCAGCTGAGGGACTTTTGGACGTAATGGTCATATTTTTGTACTTGCTAGACTTTGATTTTTTCTTCATTAGTTTGTCCTTTTGCTTTTCAAACCCACGTAACCATTAAATATCCACAAAATTCTTGTGGTTGTGTTCTGCAGTTCAACTACGAATTATGAGAAAAAAATGTCCTTTGACAGTGTGATCTGCTAATTTCATGTAAGGGTCTTTCCATCTTCTATTAAGAACAATGTGAGACTGCTTTATTTCTCCATGTCACTCAGGATTTATAGACTCGATTGCATATCTTTTCAGTGCTGAAGGATCCTAGTTTATTTAGCTGTTCTTTGCATGGGAACCATTCTATACCTTCTTCTCTTTGTCATTCTTCTCTGTTTTTTAGTGCTACTCTATCCTTTTTGACACTGGGTTCCAGAACTACGTGTACTATTCAGGATATGCATCCATCAGTGTCTTAGCAGTGTTTCAGTTTTGTTCTTTCCTTTCTACAACTCATGTGTCCAGAAGTTTATCCATTTATTCCAGCTGTACTAGTTAGACTAATAATTTTATTACCTCTGTGTACAGAACAAGATCACGACCACAACAGTGCTATTAGTAACGCCTAACGTAAATTTATCTGAGCATGAGATGATGTTTTCATATCTGTAATATGGGATTTAGATACTTACTGCTATACTAACAGATTTTTTTCACCAACTGTTCCTGAACTAAAAGACAGTGCTAGTTTAGACTGTCTTTCAGTGAAAATAAAAACAACATAGAAGAGCTGGTCTTGGATCAAGCAATCACAATTTGATCAAATTGAATTCAATGGAAGGAAAAGCTGAAGTATATCTGTAGCTGGGTATCTTAATTTAGAAAAAGATGAACTTGAATAATTTAAAGTGAGAAAATGAAGTCAGCTACATGTGGATTCAGGCAGTCAAATCTACAGGAGACCTGGAATTTCCTTTAGATAAAAATAAAGAAATTGGAGTTTGTATGCAAAGAACATTGGGAGACATAGGAAAATATCCCAATCTGACAGGAAAGATCAGATATCTTGAAAAAAAAATTCAGGGACAAGCAGAAAATGTAAGTGAGAGGTAAAAGAAATTTTCAAGGAAAGCAGCACAGAACGAAAGTGATTTCTGAAAGCGTAGAAGCCATATTCCCAGTAGCAAATACCTACACCAGGGATAGCAGAGAGCTGGACTTAACTACTCATGACATTCCTTCTAGTTCTGTTTTCCTTGTTAGTGCTGTTATTCCTACTTTTCTCTAATGCAGCTTCTCTCCTGAACTGCTTTACATCTGTTTGGCACTCTCTGTTGTTTATTTTCAACACTCATCCAGATCACAGAATCACAGAATCACAGATTAGGCACCTCTACTGAATTTTGGCAAGGAGTTAACTTTCTTCTTTCAATCCAAAACAATTTCTTTGCTGTCTTGTAGTTCTGCATCTTTTCATTCTTCCTTCTGTCCTTTGTCACTACCTTAATGCAGTAGTTTAAGAAAATGTCCTCTTCTTTTGTCCCACTTCAGTCTCTCTCATGTAGTCCTGTCGGTTACAATTGCTTTTTACATTATTACTGTAGTTAACAACTATTTTGATTCTGGTATTTTGGATTTTTGGATTTTTGGATTTTTGGATGAAAAAAATCCCTTGCTTCTTTTGTAAAACTCATTTGCCCAGAAGATGATGCTCTCTAAATGCTACTTTCATTTCTAACCTTCCCTTCCTCAAAATACTTGAGAAAATATAATTTTCTTACCTGAGCAGTCATCTCTCAAAGCATTAAAAAAAAACAAAAAGAAAAAACAGCTTTCAATTGGGGTTTGTTCTGACTGAATGAATGGTTTATACAAAGAAACTCCAAAAGGCTGTGTTGAAGTGGGGAGGTCCTGGAGAAAGAGCAAGAAGAAAGGGGAAGCCTGAGATAGTGAGATGACCTGCTGTAAGAAGATACACCCCTTCCCCAGTATACCTGCACTTGAAACTGGGCACAGGCTGAGTAGCTGAAATTGATGAGGTGCAAGAGTTACACCAGGGACTAAACCTAGTCTAATACTTCTTAAAGGGAACTGATATTCAAGCAACGACAACAAAAAAATCCAGATTTTGCCTTTGGTTCTTTCAGCACATTTTTGTCACTTTTTGTGGCACTTTGTGAGAAAGGACTCTTCTAATCACTAAAATAATGGGTTGCTTTTACAGACATTTGAGAGCAAGGCATTACTTTTAGTTTGTATTAACATTACATTATTAGTTTTTATTAACATTACATTACAGCTTGACATTACTTAATATTTTAATCTGTCCTGAGACTGTGAATGGAAATGGTGGAAGGGAAAGCTATAAGGCAAGTTGAAGTGCTGTTCTGCAGCTGTGTAGATAAGTGGTATGCTTTCTCTTGTTTGAAAATTTACAATAGCTCTGAGTTTTCATGAAGTATGTAATCAACCTGTGGAGCAAGGAAGCAATAGAAACGTCTCGATCAATGTTTCTGAGTTTAGTGAGGGGTTTTGGAAAAAGAACATGGAGCTTTTCTGTCAGGAGAGAAATATTGCCCTTGTAGCAGACAGCTTTTCATGGCACTTTACAGCTTTATTTTTCTTTTCTTCTCCTTCACACTGTAAAAATAATATTTCTTCCTACAGACACCACTCAAGCACGTTCTCTAGACAAAAGCTAAATTAAAAACCCTAAAAAGCAAAAAGAAAATAAAGTTTGGTTGCTAATGTTGGTATACAATGTACAAATTGTTTCTATCTGCACTTAACGGGCTTGCAAAGTCTTCACAAGCAACCAAAGCAAACCTTCGAATTACGAAATTAGTTCGGAATAGATCAATGTACTGTGGTAACAGCAGTGGATTTTTCTTCATCAGCAGCTGAATCACATTGCCCATAGCATTTGCTGGACACAGTGTTCATGAACTAGATTGCTGCTTCACAATCATGCACTATTAACTTTTGCTGTAAATGTGGTTTTGCCACTTTGTAATTGGATTAAAATAAAAGCCAGCAAACCTTTATTGAGGTTTTTGAACCCTGTAGAGAGAGCAGTGAGATTCCCTTCCACCAACTTAGAGTACGGCATATACTGAAATTGGTTACGTGTGCATAGCTACAGCTATAATAATTTTGTAATGAGGTATAAAGCAAGGATGAGAATCTACAATAGATATTTTGATTCCATCACGCCCCAAAGTAAATTGGTACTGAGTCCCAGCCAATCATGCTGTCTACTGATAATATTACAATTGCACCAACTGGCAAGCTAAAGGCACGCTACATGGCAAAGGACCACCCGGATGTTGGCAATTTCTGTACTTGGATGTGTACACATTTTGTTCTATTGTGAGATAATTTGCATGAGAGAGAGATATATATTTTTAATAGAAACCAATAATGTTATTGTAAAAATCTGTTTGCCAATTGATTTTTTGCAGGAGACATTGAAAGAGATTTTACTGTACAATCATGGGTAGTAGAAATAGGCACACACACAAAAAGGCATCTTAGACAAAAAAAAAGAAACATTTCAGTGAAATATTTGTGACATTTTCCTACTCTTGCTTTTTGACTAGGTTTTTAAAATATGGGAAAGGCAATGCACAGTAGTGGCTGCAGTATTAGTTTAAAATGCCAGCAGTACCTGTATTTTCATCCAGTTTTCCTACTGAGTAACAGCAGTTGAGGTTTCTTCTCTAACAAACGTATGAAAAAATGAAAACTTTTGTATTATTTTTGTGTTTTTATACTCAGTGGAGAGAAATAAGCATTTCTAATGGAGTAAGATACTTATTTCAGGATGGGATTAGTCACACCCTTTTTCTTTCTCTTGTTTGTATAGACAACTTGCTCAGATACCGCTGTTGAAGCAGGCAGCTGCAAATGTCCAGGTCAAACGAAACCTAGGTTCAGTTGCTCTCATGCCTCCCTAAGTTGTTGGGCTGAAGTCCAATGGAGGTGAATTGCTATCCAGGCAAAATGAGATTATCCAAAGTACCTGTGCAGAGATGGATTCAAGGAGGCTAAGACTGCAGCTCCCTCCCACATTAGCAGTCCCTAATGTGGTATATGTAGTGCAGGTCACTTGGTGTGCGGGGAACCCACTCCAACCTGGTCATGTCTGCATTCGTCTGGGAGCATATCGCATACTATTGTCATCTAGTGACAGATCCACCCACAGAATGGCCCAGAAAATGTGTGACGCTACTCCTTTGGAGAGTCCGGAAAATCTGCTGTGATGGGAAAGTGGTCCACGTTGTAATACTTGGTTTTCTTTAGCTGTTACAAGGTGTAAGAACCTGTTCCTCCACTGGTCCCAATAGCATGAGCTTCTTCACCCCTGTGTAAATAATGGAATAACTAGTTTCATCTCTCTTCATTTGGAGTGTGTATCAGTGCTGGTGCTGTATTCAGTCAATTAAATCACATGCCCAATTGTTGTAGCACACTATTAAATACTAAGAGAAAGGTAAATTAAGTAACACTTCACCCTTCTTAATAATTTATAAGCCCACCTAACCTTAATGACGAATTTGAGTAGGATGCGATGTGCTAGGCAGTTTTAATGCAGTGCAGGATTTACACTTGGCTGCTGCTAAAGAAAGTTAGTGCTAACCAGACGTGGGCAGGGTGGGGCAGATTATGTGAACCCTTCATGGCCAGGAGAAACTCATCTAGAGAGAGAGCTAAGGCGTTCCAGCCTGATTCTTTTTAATGTCACAGTTCATTTGCAGAACCATAACTGGAATCAAGAATTAAAAAGCCTTGTATAAAAGTCAGTAACATTAAACCTTTAAGACTCATGTTTCATGTGTCATAAAAAGTCTATGAAAGGATTTTATATTCTGTACAGTGTTTTAGCACTTTCAATAATTTTTTTTTCCAACATAACTTTTGTGAACACTTTTATAGCCTCTAAATGAAAAACTAAACTATGTGTCATTCAAAAAAAAGGTTTTGTGGATCACAGAATATAAGTTCTGCACCATAACAAGGAACTGATAAACTTGTATTAGAATTAATTTAAAATGCTGGAAACTGTTTTAGAAGATTGTGCATCACACATTGTGGTAAACAACACCAGTGAGTAAAAAAATTTTGTTGTATACACATACTCTTTGACAGTGAACTGCAATGACCTAAAATGACAGAAATGTTAGTGGTTAAAAAATTATGTTTATGTCAAGTATATTAAAATCACAAATTTTCATGTAAATGAAAATGTTTTCCATAAGTGGAATGGAATCAACTCTAAAAAAAATCATAAAATGTACATGATAATAAAAACCAGGTTGAAACTGTGTCCAAGAATATACAATATGATATAAGGTCTAATCTTTCTGCAGGGAAAAGACTGTCACTCCCCAGTGTCATTAACATTTATGAATTAAGGCTTCTTTATGAAATGGCAAAATTAAAATTATATTCTTTAGGTACTAACCCTATTTTATACATCTGTTTTACACTAATGGGGAAACACTTCTCTCTTTAATACATGATCGTTATATGCTGGTATCAAAGGAAGAAGGTATCATAGGAAATGTGTATAAAAGCAACAATTTGCACATTTCATCCCCTGTAAAATGCTGCACAGACTTGACTTAAACAGTATTTTTCCAAAGACTTTTGCAAGGTAGATAAGTATAATCTGCCCAATATACAGACTGTGAAATCTCATTGATTTTCTCTGTTTCTCATTCTGTTTCTGTTCAGGCCTACCTGTTCCTGCTGCAAGAGGGCCAAAAGAGACCTCTCTTCTACGATTTCTATTCAGAGGGGCTTTCTTTTCTGGGACTATTTTTCTGCCATTGACCATGGCTATAACTCCGTTGAACCAGACCAGTAATATAAACTATAACAATACATTATGAATGACAACAAAGAAGTGCATAAAATTAAGCATCACATTCATTCCTCCTAGCTTTAGCTATCCAAGAGCTAGTCATCGGGGTTTCATTTGTGGTTAATGAGGAAGCAGTTGTTCATAACAGCTGAAATTGAGCCTGTTCATTCACCATTCCTGCCTGGGGTGTGGAGTTCTGGATGATCCCAGCAGGAGACAGTCTATTTGGAGGCCGTTATTTATAAGTGATGGACAGTTTGGTCTTGGCTAGCTAGGTCTCACTAAAGAAATAGGAAGTGTGGGACTCACCTTGAGAATCTGTTATCTAAATGTATATGCCTACTTTGCAGACATCTGTACATGAGCTAGGTGTTTAAACTCACAGTATAGTCTGTTGCCTCATTCATGCCCCATGCACACATGCCCAGCTCCATTTCAGGTGAGACCTTCTGAAGTAGCAGCATGAAGTGCACTGGGATGCTCCAGAGTGACTCGGGTGGCACTGGAAGCTGCCACATTTGCAAATGAATCAAGCCCCGGATCTTTCTGTTGGCTGTAATTGGAACTTGAACACCTAGCTCTCAAGTAGATACTTACATTGGATGTGGCTAAATTTAAGTGAGTGAATTTGAAGCAAAATCCAACTCAATCCTACCCTGTGTCCATGGGAGGAAGATGAGCCATGCAAGGAGGAGCATACGAGAAGACCAGGAACATGTGTCATATTGTTATCATTGCATGATGATGATCATAGTACAACAACAAGCCATTTGTTGACTTAATAAGAAGTTCCCTCTAGTTAAGTGTCAAAACCTTATCAGTGGTGTTACCACCTATGGTTGGATGTATCTTTTGTGCTGACATGATCTGCCCTATTTCTGAGTTTCCTTTTGCTATCTTTGAGAAGGTCAGGGAGACTTCCTATTTTTTATTATTTCTATAAAGTACAGTTTGGTGATTTTGCCACTCACATAGCTTGTAACCGGTTCACTGCCTTTACATTTCAAAGACAGCAATGGTAGGCACAAATTGGTCGAGAGAAGAGAGCAGTGAGTATATGTACTGCTTGTCCTTGGCTTTGCTGTCTACCCGTGCAGACTGTGAAGAAGTAGTATAATAGCTCACATATTGTCTTTGTCAGACTTTGCCAGGGAGCCACATACTTTTTTGTGCTTGTCCTATCCTTTTTGACGCTGCAGTGTGCCCAAGGAATCTCAGGTCCAATCATCACAGCATGTGAATTCTGGTGTATATTTCACATTTTTGTGAAATATACACCCACCTCTCCTCCCGTTCGCATTAATATTGCTAGGAGTTATGTCTGCTAAGGAAATACCTATTGAACCTAACTGCTCAGTACCACTTATATTAAACATTTAAGCATGTGCTTAAATTGAAACATATGTCTATGACTTTCCTGTTCAGCGAGGTATTAAAACACATTTGACTTTTGGGCCTAAAGAGTGCTTTTAAAGGCTTTACTGAATTTGTGCCTAAATGAACTGTTTTGCTAGTTACAGCTTCTTGTTTTGTTTACTCCACATCAATAGCAATAATTTCAATTTGCCATGTGTCTAGCTTCTGCTATCTAATTTTAATTCACAGGCATTTCATTAGATGTAAGTGGACTTTAAAAGAAATAACATTGTGGCTTTATGAATCTTCTGGGTAATTTAAGCAACAGGTTGGTTGGCAATGTGTTTCTTCCCTTAAAAGTCAACCTTGTAACTTGTATAACTATACCTAACCTTAGCAGTACTTTCAAAATTACTTGTACACACGTCAGCTTCCCTACATGTTTTGACAAATGACACATTTCCTTTGGTGCTTCTTTGTGGGTAACAGCGTGTGAGGATATGGTAGTGACAAAATTTATTACGGTTATTTTGTAGTTGATATTAAAGAACATGATGTATTATATCAGGTGTCTGACCTTTAAAGATCTTAGGACCCAATTCATTACAACATAAAATTTACATATTATTCAACATTCTACAGTCCTTTTATGAAGAAGTCATGATACATACGTACATGAGATTTAAGGCAGACAACTATTCCTGCACATTGAAGGCATAGAGATTGAAGACAATGTGAAATAAAAAATATTGTAGGTTGGAAAAGATTCAGTTTTTTAACCCATGAAATAGATTGCTCTGGCTGCACCTTTTTGTAGAAAGTCTAGGAAAAATAAATGGAGCATACAGAGGCAATGCTGTATTGGATATGGGCTGTATTCCTGTGCCTTTTGTAAATCCTGACAAGACCTACCTGTCTCTGTTCCTACGTTTGATGAAGTTTTGCACTGATCTGATATATGAAGAGTCAGCCTGGGGGATTTCATCAGCGAGAAACTGATGAGCTTTGCTGTGCATTGTGTTTGCACGTACTCAGCTGGAACCCACTCTGAACACTATACCAACATTCCTACCTTTTGCGCTCTGTTCTATTATTCTGATTTCAGTGGTGTGAACGTGCATTCTTTGCCACAGGAGATAGCAGCAGCTGCAGAATAGCTTTCTATAGCTGATACACCTCAGGTGTGTAGCTGATATTGTGCACCTGGTTGTTGTGCAGTCAGTTATGGATATCTGGAGATGCACCAGGTGTGCAGACCAGCATAACTGAGCTTGCTTTTACACTACATCTGTGCCAGTGCTCCAAGATCTTACTGTTGGAGAGCATCCTATCATTTTGTACCAGTAAAAGTATAAAGGCAACATATGGAGTTGGCTAAGACACTTGATACAGCAACTGTAAATTGTTCAAACTGCAAAATAAGCAGTACACATCTACTTTTGTTTGAAGTTGGATAGCTCTTTCATGCCAAACATTCAGGTGTAATCTCTTCTCAAGACTGTGCTGGCTTGACTACTGATTTTTGTGACTTCGTTGGCATTTATGGCATCTTGAGACAGCCTTTTCCAAAGCACCAGAATTTATTGACAGATTTCAGTGTTGTGTCAAGATCATACGCTGAACATGATTTTCACTTGGAGAAGGCTGGATCAAACACTTTGCTTTTTGTTATTCTAAGGGTCAGACTCTATGTGTGGAGTAAGATCCAGATGCCTAGATTTAGGTAGGCAGAGTTGCTTTCTGGAGCTCCTTAAAACCATCTATTTCTTTCCATTAGTTAGACAGAGAATATAGGTACTTATGATAGAACTGATTTACTAGACCCCCCAAGATTTGGATTCAAGCTCGGTGATCTGGCCATGTTGTGGACTGTCTTATCTAACGGTTACTGATTGTACAGCCTTTAGCAAAGAGTTGGACCTGGGCTTTGAATTTGAACTGATTCTCTGTGGATTGAAAATTCCACCCTCTGTTATGATACAGAACATGGGTTCCTTTATTGTTATCACACAATGGTACAGTACAGGCAGTAATGTGCATAAGAGATGGCAAGGAGGACTGAGACAAGGACATGCCCTGCCTGAGTTAAGCAGGATTTTACTTGCAAAACTGATGTTGAAAGAATGTGACTAAACTACTTTCGGAAGCTATATAGACTGATGTAAGGCTGAGATTATGGCTTAATTTACCCTTGCTGGACATATGCATTATGAGACTATTTTTATTTATATGCTCCACATGTGTAAGTTTTGCTGTATTTAGTTAGTGACCTGGGCACTGGGCATTTATCAGATTTTTGTGAAGGATGCTGCTGTCTATTTATTTTCTTACAGAAAATAAAGTTTTACCGGGAAGGATTTATTTTACCGTAAATTAGCCTTCTAAATGCTGGGTGTTTATTCTAAGCTGGTCTAGGATCTGTCTGTAGTCACAGGGAAAAGATGGGCACCTACTCTCCCATCCCATATATCCTTACAGAGGTTTAGTGATTCAGCCAATCTCCCTATTGTCAACAGAGAGGCATGACAACCAGCTCAGGACTAACTTCTAGGTGGTTCAAGTTTGATGAAATAATCCCATGCATAGTGGCCAAGATAAGAGATTGCAAAAAAAGAAAAGAAGGTGTCATGGTTAAGGGAGCTGAAGGCAACCATAGGGAATTTTACTCTATCTGTGCATCTGTCAGGGAATTCCTGGGGGATGCTTGGCAAGTCACTGAACAGGTGGTCAATAATTGTGTGTTTCTTGTGTTATGGGTGTCTGGAGTCTGATTTACAGAAGCAATAAGCACTCACAACTGAACTTGAAGTAAATTGTAATTTTATTGTAGAATGCTACATGCTCATAAATACTTGGTCCTGTTGTTTTTAAACTGAACATCCCAAACTAGTGAATACTTTGGGCCTCACATTCTTTGTGCCATTATTCCCAACTGTAAAATGGGAATAATGACACTCATCTCCCAGAGGTGTTAGGAAAGTGAACTCACTACTGTCTAGGAAATATTTAGGAAAGTTTTACAAAGAAGACCTTGGGGAAATTAATAATTCTGTATTCAGAGCAGGATTTGAATAGTATGCAGCAACACCTTGGGCCATACACTGAACAGTGAGGAGGCAACAATACCTGTTTGTTAACTGAGCATTAGCCTTAACATGAATTGAATGGAGCAAGGGAAAAAATAGAATGTGATGATGCCAATTTAGAGACTTCTTATAATACAAGCACAGAGGCAAATTAGAGTTCTTCGAGGTAAGCTTAATTTTGATGTTTCACAGTCTTAGAGTGGCAGACTTTTGTACATTTCTTTTACCAGAATTTGGTTTATTTCTAAAACAATAAATGGGGGAAAAAAACCCACTTAGAAATGTCATTTTATGTCATATGAACAGTCATCGGTAGTGCTTTCTGGATGGTGGACATCAATCACAAAAACATTAGCCACTTGAGCTAATGGGTAAGAATACTAGATTACTGTGTTCATCTTGTTAGCTCAGCAGGTTCATCCTCTTCACTGAGTACATCAAGAGTTATGTGGGGCATACAAATAAAGATAGTTTCACAATGCAGATGTCTTGAGGGGGCAATGTGGTAGATTTAATAGATATTGGCTCTCAGCAGACCTACGAGTATTTGGTTTCCTTCCACTCTCTCGGAGGAGTGTACTTCTGGGCACAAACTGTGCGTGTCTTAACCCCTAGTCTGGACTCTTCCTCCAAGCTGCACTTTTCTACATAATTTCAACACCTTCTCCACATCCAGCTCCCCATTTTCTCAACAAATCATGCTCAGTCTCTTCCCCTCAGGCTTTTCAACAACAGATTGAGTGAATCCTATTTTCCCACCATCCAGTTTATTGTCCAAACTCTTCTCCCAAACTGCCTGCCCAGCATCCCTATCTCCATCTTTACTCAGTCCCCATCCCAGTATCTTTTCACATAGTCCTTATACCATCTGTCTCCTGATTTCCTTCCAACAGACTTACTTACACAGGTACAGCTGCAGTGCAGACGCCTACATTTAGATAACCTAAATTCCAATTCCAGTTGCAAGGAAAGCCCTTTTCAGTTGTGATAGGGCATGTCTGGCATGGATAGAATCTCTCAGGAATTAATTTCACAAATCTTATTCTTTTATAAGCATTTTTGGTGTAGTTTCAGAGGTTTGAAATTCACTCAAATTTGAGATAGGCTTACTGGGGGGTAAAATCCCTGCTTCAGTAGTAAATTGGAGTTTAATTGCTTTGTAAATGCCCCCAGAAATGTCTGCGTGGGATTATGCTTGAAACAGTCCTCCCTCCACCTCGCTGCAAAACTGCTCTACCATGTCCCTGCAGGCTGTGTCTTACAGTCCCAAACAACAGCCTCAGTCAGCAACAGACAAAGAGAAGAGCCCCACGCAGTTCCCCCATCCAGTACAGAAATGGATTTCTGACATTCTTTAAGAACATCTTTCTCATATGCCAAAGACTATGTGTTTCCCCCCAGAGTTGAAAGGGAAGGGATAAAGCACAGCAAGGACGAGAAGAAGATGCTTGGCACCAAAATTTTCACCCTAAATTTAATTTAATTCTTACAAGCAAAACAGTGTGTTGAATGGAGGAGTGCTGGGTAGCCTTATTAACAGCTAGTACCACTATGCCACCTAAGAAGTCCCCATATCCTCAGGGAGCTGTGCTCGCTCAGTACTTTTCAAATTATTTCAGATCCTTCAATGAAAGATGCTAAGTATATTTTATGCAAATGATCAATCTATTTTTTTTAAAAATATGAACACTAACCCTATGAAAATGATCCCAAACAACAAAGACGTACCCTCTATATTTTTGCTGATCTTTGCAACTAAAGCATTCAACATACCTTTTTTTTTCAGCTATTATAGTTTCTTTTAAGTTTGAGAGAAATAAAGTGAGCACCTAAACAACAAGGAAATTAAATGAATGACCATTTAAACACAAGAAAGTACAAAATATTATAACACTTTTTTTTGAAATAATATAAACAGATGATAAAACTTACAGTACAAGTTTCCAAGATATCTTAGTAGAACATGTAAGTACTATAGAAAATCTACTGATAATACAAGACATTATTTTCTGTAACCAGGGGAATAAATTGTCACATAGAACCCATTTCAGGTTTTGATGCATTAGCTGTTGTGTGAGGACAGTGTATGAGCAGGCATTTTATAGATGAAATGTCCATTTATGTCCTATTACAGACTGTCATGATCTAAAGAACTTTGCTTTTAAGACCTACGCACAACTTACATTTCGGTAACCTTCATCCAAGCCAGCAAGGTGTTTCTCGGCACTGAGCTGGTAGCCATGTTGTGAGCACAAAGGTTGCTTCAGCCCAGATGCTTTGTCTCCCTAGAAAATGTTGGCCATTATTCTGATTTCACTTCTGTCAGATTAGCACCAGCGTAACTGTACTATTTCCGAGCATTGGCTCTGACTGGATAGAAACATAAAGGAAAATCATGCCTGTGAAACCAAGGTGGTGAAAATGAAGGAAACTGCTATGAAAAATAAATGGAAAAAAAGTTTATTTTTTGAGAAAGGGATTGATGAAATGATATGAATGTGAACTGCTTATTCAGCCGCTGACTACACTTGCCTAGGACAGAGACCTAGAAATTTGTGTCCTTTTTTAAGTAAAATGTTTCTTGTCATTCTAGTACCCCATCAGCTTGGGATACTACATGGATTTCCAAGGATATCCTTTGATCTGGATTCTCCTCCTCAACCAGCTGCTCATCTGCATGCCACCAAGAGGATCTCTCTCCTGACCGAATGACATTTCTTTGGTGCTGGCCCTCGAATCCAGGTCTTTTTGTCAGTGAAACTCTCTTGCTGCATGGATCTAACCACAGGATCTGGCCTGGGTGAATATGCACGAAACTCACAAAACTTCACTAAACTTCAGCTAAGTGCTGAACTAGACTCCTTGGCTATGAACAGGTTTAACTTGTCGGTCCTAAAAGGAAATGATGATATAAATACATAAAAAAGGCCCTGCTGTGCAAAATTAACAAAAAAGAGAAAAATTTAGAAGTTGTTTCTCAGCAGGGGCAGCTGCTGGGATTTTAAATCATTGTTTTATCACAGCAGTTTTTAAGGAAAATGTCTTTCACAGAATTACTTTTAAACTGCGTGTACAGAGAAAATAATACTACCCCTTCTGAGTCACTGGTTCCTTTTTTTTCCTCACTACTAGGAAAAAACAAAGGCAGTTTGTGTGTTGTGTGTGCATGCATGCGCGTGTGAAAAGTGGAGTCCTCAAGAAAAAAAAAAATCACTTGTTACTTTAGCCATGAGAAAAATAAAAGTTTAAAAGTATCAACAGTTACTGTTTCAGCTGATAGTTGTAGTAAAGAACTCCAGAAATGAAAGAAGGGGCTTGCACTGTCCTACACAGTACAGGAATATCAGTCCCACAAACTGTGAGAAAAAGCCTATGAGAGAGGAAACAAAAGCTGAATAAAATATAATTTAACAGAAACCTGTGAAAAGAAGCTGGAGGAGAGAGAGTTGTTCCAGAAAGCAATTTTTGATGAAAACATCTTTGAAAGCTGCTAATAATGAGGCATAAAGCATACTCCAGTTGTAGGTATATTGGGGTCTGTTAGCAGAAGCAGAGCACACTGCAGAAGCGACAGAGAAGATGGAGTTGGGTCTGGCTGCTCGCAGGCTACCCTTGCCTGGATCCGCACCACCACCCAGGCTGCCCTCCGCTTTGCGAGTGCGGGGCGGCCGTGTGGAGCGGGGGACAGAAAGATTACATGCGGGGGAAGACCCAGCATAGGCTGGCCTGCTAAAAGTTCAAAAATCTCTGCTGGGGTCAGCTGCCACCGGGAAGTAAGTCGGTGAGTGCAGAGAGGAGAGCGATGCTCCTAGCTGGTGTCCTGGGTGGAAACAGGACCAGATTCTTGCAGAGGACAAGTACAGTGCATGAAACACCCCCAGCGCATGTTTAGTCCCAGAAGTTCAACAAAGCAGTACGACTTCGTGGGAGTAAGTACTTTATTGCGTGAGAATATTTAAGAGAAAATACAGCTGTAAAAAAGGGAGCTATAGAATAAATGCAAATAATGACGGAATTATCTGGTGCAAGATAACTACTGCTTTTCAAACTCGCCTCACAAATTGGCCTTGTCTCGCGCCGCTGTGTTTCCACGTCCCATTGTCTAATTACAGCAAGTTTGTTTTGACCGAGGACCAGTGATTGATTCAGTTATTATTTTCTCTTTTGTTAGAAAGCCTATGTATCCGTATTGCAGTTTGTAGCTTTTTTTTTTTTTCTCCCGAGCGTTCCCAGCTAAGCATTCGGGACTTGACAAAAATAAAACAAAGGCAGAAAAAAAGGGGTGGGGGGGAATATGATTTTAGATGCCTGTTCCTGCTGGAGAGCGGTGCCTGGGTGCTGGGAGGCAGCCCTCAGCAGAGGGTGCTGTCTTCTCACACCAGCGCCGGCTCAACCAGAAGGTCACTCAGCCTATTGATAAATCACTGTGCCGTGATTCCTAACTGACAGCTCAAACTAACATCAAGCTGGATGAGAGAGAACAAAAGGCCGTCAAGCAGCCATTTTCTTGACACTTTTATTCAATCACTAGCAGATTGCTTACGACAGCAATAGCAGCTGTTTTGTCTTCATCTTTCCACATTTGATAAAAGGTGTCAACTCAAATTTTTGTAAATAATTCACTTACCCCTACTGCACACACCAGCACTGTTCAGCATATGTATTCTGTGCGAGCAGATCACTGAGGCAGGTCAGGGCTCAATGATATCAGCTGAAGGTCATCTGTGATCTAAAAGGAAGCACTGATAAAGCTGCAGTCCCTCAAGGTCAAAGATAAGAACTACACTGAGATATTTTCGATGTGGACAAAAGGTTAAACAATGGAGAGAAAAGTATGGTATTGTTTCAGTTAACACACTAATGATTTTTCTATTGTTCTTTAGGAAACACTGTTCCAGGGGATTCAGATGGTTAACCCTTTCTGAGTATGGCGTATATTTAAGTGCTGGATGTGAGCAATTAGAGAATAGCACTTCTCAAAGTTGGTAATGTTAGGTAGTAGCTCACAGCCTTAATATGCTGCTGCTAATATGTCTGAACTGCAAAAGGGAGCAACAGCAATTTTTATTGCAGGCATTGAAAACTAGAAAAAATACCTGCATAGTGTATCAAACAATAATGGTTAAAAAGATTAATGCATTTAAGTAAAATACAGTTTACCTTGAATTTCTCCTTAAAATAAATTTCGGTCTGAGACGTGAGAAGAATTAGAGAACGTGCCTAACATTCCTGTTGTAACAGCTTCGTTTACTTTAAAGGCTTAGAGAAACTAATAGAGAGATCTTTGAATTATTGCAATATGACACTCTATCTGATGTTGGCAGTAGCCAAAGCACTGAGATTAAAAATGATACATCCTTCAATACTAGGTTGGGTTTTTTTTTTCACCCAGTTATATTACTCAGAAAATAAATCTAAACAACAAATAGTCACTGTTTATCACTGTTTGGTTTATACTTCCTAATAGCCAAAGTGTATGTGCATTTGAGATTCTGTCTGTGCTCAAACAGCAGGGAATTTATTGCATGTAATTGATGTACATGAAGATCAGAGAACAGTTGCCTTACATTTTCCCGTTCTTTCTGCCTCAGTGCTATGGTAAAAGCAACTTTCCTTATTCCAGTGTACTTGTGATAGAGAAATAACAAGATCTGAGTAAAAGGTGATCTCTTTTATTTTTAGCTAAGCAATATGGTACAGGAATATTTTCTTACTGAAAGCAGGAATCCTGTCAGCATCAAAATGATTCCTTACCTACCCAGCTGTATGTGAGCTAACAGAAACAGTCTTAATTAGAATTAAGCAAACGATTTTCAGCAACTCATTTTATTTGTGGACATTGCTTCATTTTCTTCTTGTGGAATATTTACATTGCAATTTCTTCAAAGATGCTTTTTTCAATTTGCTTAATATTCTTGGTGATTTGAAAGGTCTTAGTGAATCAATTAGGAAAGGTTTTTTGGTGAGTTTATACCTAAAAATCAAATTGTGTTTTATGGCACAGACTGGCCAAGTAGTTCACATGGCAGTATTTCCCTCTGTTGGCTGCTATGTCCTAGAAACAAAAGGGTGGCTTGAAAAAAATGCTAGGATTTTGAATCTGTCATCAAGTATGCAAGATTAAAAGCTTCAGAAAACTTTCCATTTTTGGTCTTGCTACTATCTTGCTCAAAGTGTCATTCTTACAAGAAAGCAGACCACTAAAAATTAGTGTCTGTCTGAAGAATTAAGATGTGATGTTCTTACATCACAAAGCCGTTGCTCGTGAATGCACGCTTGCAGCAGTGAAGGGTGCTGTTATATTGTTTAATTGTCATTGTGGAAAAGAACTAGTAAAGATTTATGGGGACACTGATCATTTGTTTTAAGTTGTATTATGTTATGTAAAAGCAATCCATTTATTCCATTTACCAGTTTACTAATTCTGCATTTACCAGTCTATGGCTCCTGACACATAATAACTGTAGAGAATAATGTGTGCTTTAGGTATTTGCGTCCTTAATATTAGCTTAAACCTATTCTTCCTCAAGCATTAACACAGGCAAGTGTTAGTCTTGTTAACTCATGTTTACTTTCCATGAACATATAAGAAGTATGTGTCTATATGAAGTAAATTTATGCTATATGCAATTTTCCAAATAGTCACAGAATTATTTTTCTGACATTTGCTTCTGGAGCCAGCTATGTATTATGAAACTGCAGTCAGTATGAGTAACTACGTCAGAAATTATGCTCCTGTCTAAGACCAGTTTCACTGCCTACACCTCATCTTGACTAGTACCTACCAGTCTCCCTGGAATTTTACATGCCGTGTGTTATACATAATTTCAGAGAAAAAAATTATAGGAACAATTTTAAAGTTCTGAGGCTAGTTTCTTACCTTGTATAAATCAACATATGTTGTTTCAAGGTAAAAGAAGGAAGAGGGTGAAGATCTGTTGACTCTTGGACTTAAGTATGAAGAGGGATAATGGAAAAGATAGCATGTAGAGAAATGGCAAGGGAGCACAAGAGTGCTGAAGAGTGAAGGAAAAAAACATGTAAGGAGCAGAGGCACCAAAATGGGCATGGAAGGTGCTATGGACATGGAGCATGGACACAGGAGACTGAGGCTCTGACCAAAAGAGAGTAGGACACAGCAGAGGACGCAGTAAGATGGAATCTTCCTTCCTTGTATTGAACTTCAACTCTTCCCTTTTTTCTAAATCTAAAACTATAAGCACTTAAAAAGAATTGCCAGGTATTGTTAATTTATTGCAAGTAATGTGATCTTGGCCGTGACTGTGGGAGCATTTGTGATAATTGATTCTGGATGAAAATGCTTCTTTCTCATCCCTTGACTTGCACCCAAGGTTAAGACTTGCACTGAGCTCCAAGCCAAGCGATTTTTTACTCAATTCTATGTCCTCCATAATCTTTATTATTAAATATCTCTCTAGGTAACTATCGCTCACCCATTTGCCAAATAAGAAAAATAAGAGCTTGAAAATGTCACTGAATTAAATCTATAAACAGAATGAATCTTGTAGTATAGCAGACCCAGATGCCATTTACTGTACTGCAATGAATATCAAAAGTAGTAAACCAAATGACGTGCTTAAGTAGCACATACTGTTTGCATAGTTTTTTAACAGAGTGGATCATGGTGCCTAGCAAAAAAGCACCATGAGCACTTACGGTTTTAAATTCTGGTTTTATCCTTACAGAACATCAAGCTTGCCTATGATGTTTGCAATCCTTAGTCCTCAATTTGCTTCCAAAAGAAAATAAACATGACCCATATTTATTCTACTGCCTTTAAATACTCCTGCAACTTTAAAAGAGAAGTCAGTGTTGTGTCTTTACAAGACCAGATCTAATATGGTAAATTTTAAGTATTTTTAGAACTGCTCTCTGGCACCAAGGCTAATTGGCATAGAATGGCTGACATCTATGCTGCTAAAATCCTTACTCTCCAAAACAGGGTAGTCACACATAACTTGCTACTACTTAATTATGGTCCTTGGCACTTGCTAGCTCTTAAATTACTTCTGGGAGAAAGTTGTTTGGCCTGGACCAAAACCACAGCAAAATCTGTTCTGATGTTTCAGCAACATGAAGAACCAAGATCCAGAGCCTGGGAATATTTCTAGGCAGTGACGGTTCCTGAGAAAGCACAGCAGACTGCTGCTCTCCTTCCTAGCTCTCTGCAGTTACAGTGCCTCTCAAGATTGAAAATGTAAAATCTTCTATGACTACAAAAATGTTTTGGTGTGCATGTGTGAAAAAAAATGCAGAAGTTAATAAAAAGTCCTTGCAAAATTGGCTGATCTTTTAACTTGTGATACACACTTACGAAGCAATCTAAGCTAATATTTTTTGCAATGCTTGTTTACTACTTAATGGGAGCAGATCCTTTAGGAAGAGGTTGAAATATTTTATTGTAGAACGTGTCTGAGTTGAGAGCAATGTATGCAGGAGATATTACCTTTGTGTCCAGGGGGTGGACAACCTTGCCTGAGAGCTCAATAAAGGTCAAAAATTGAATTAATAAGCTTATCTTTCCAGAAAACAAGCTTCATTCTAGAAGGCATAACATTAGTGCTTACCAGGCTGTCCTAAGGAATCACTAATGATGTACAAAGCATTCTACCTATAGGTCACTGACTTTAATCCAACCCAGCTCAGCAAAGATTAATTTTTCTTAAGGTGGCTCATGTGTAAGTTGAGTGAGTTTTCCAGATAGTGAAACATACTTATAAACCTACATACAAACTTCTGACTGAAGCTTGCTTGTCTTGCATAATAGATGCTTTAAAATTTTTCCAAGTGGCTTCTACATCAAACATATAACTTTTGGATAGCTAATGATTTTTTCAGAAAGTATCTAATTTAAATGTAAAGCTTTCAAGTGATAGTGTGTCAGCAACATCTCTGAAGAAATGGTGTCATTAGTTAATTAATTTCATTTTTAAAAATACCATATTTCTAATTAGAATTGGCTGTGGGAAGGAGGGTTGTGAGTTCAAGTCCCAAATCACAAACTCACCTCCTGTCTTTGGTCTATGCTGTTAGGTTGGGACACTAGTTGTCTCATCTCCAATATGTCTATAAAATGCCTAGTGGAAAACCCTGTATCAGGAACCCTAATCACTTAACCTGTAGAAACTTACCAGTAGGAAACAAGCAATCCAGGACATTTCCAGAGAGCGTTGGAGACAACACAGATGCTAGGTAAGGTGATGCCCTCCTGGAAGAACTGATTGGGGATGTGACAATCAGTGGTAGTCTTGGGTGTAGCTACCATTAAGCAATACATTTCAACATCTTAAAGGGAGTGAGGAAGTCAAGTAGCAGAGTACAGACTGTGGGCTTAAGGTGACCAGACTTTAGCTTACTCAGGAAAGTGATAGCTGAGATCTTGTGGGAGGCAGCATTCTAGAAGAAAGGAGCTTAGGGAAAGCCAGCAGGTCTTTAAGGGCAACCACCTTCAAGCTCAAGAATGGTCCACTCTGATGCCCAGGTAAGCTGGTGGATGTATCAGGAGACTGGCTTGGCTGAACTTGGAACTCATGACTGAATTCCAGTGCAAAAGGCAGTATAACAGGCGAAGTTAGTGAGGACAGGGTGCAAATAAGAATGCAGAAACATTGTGCAGAAACATTATGGATTTTAAACTGGCAAAGGGCATCAACAGCAACAAGTAGAGCTTCTACCACCATCTACCCTGCTGCTGGGGTTTCTGGTGAGCAAGAGGGCTAGACTTGAGTCAGCATTGTGCCCTGGCAGTGACGGAAGCTAACAGCATCCTGGGCTGTAGTAGCAGGAGTGTAGACAGCTGATCAAGGGAAATGATTATTCTCTGATTTTTCAGCAATCATTAACCTGCATCTGGAGTACTGCAACCAGATTTGGCCCTCCCAGTTCAGGAAAGACATTGATAAGCTGAGACGAGTTCAGTGGAGGGCCACCAAGATTGTTGGGCCTTGTGAAGAAGAGCCTGATGGACCGGGGCTTGTTCAGCCTGGGTAAGAGTCAGCTGCAGGGGCACCTAACAGCACACCAGTGCCTATGGAGTGGTTTTGGAGGGGATGGAGCCAGACTCTTCACAGAGGGGGTATGGTGGGAAGAGGGCATAAACTGAAGCAGAGAAAGTTCCAGTTAGGTGTGAGGAAAAAAATTGCACTCTGAGGAGAGCCAAGCATTTGAGCAGGTTGCCCTGAGAAGCCATGTAGTCTCCACCCTTGGAGCTTTTTGAGACTTGATTGGATAAAGCTCTGAGCAGCATGGTTTGAACTCAGAGCTGGCTCTGCTCTGAGCAGGAGTTTGGACCAGAGACATCCTGAGGTCCCTTCATGCCTGAATGATTCTGTGATAGTGCCAGTAAAGCTGGCATTAATTTAGTTGTCAGTTGTGATAGAGTTCAAAGCTTTGAAGATAGAAGTAAACCCCACAGTCCAGTTTCTTAAGAATATTAGTGAGCTTTGAGGCATTTGACATATGATTTTTGTAGTTCTGAACAACAATCTACCCTGGTAAACATGGGCTGGACAGAGTACCAAAGTGGCAACGGATCACTCTCAGTCCTTAGTTTGAATAACAAATATTATTTGTCATCAGTTATTATTACCTTCTCACATTAGAACAAGTTCCACCTGGTACATAGTTCAATAATCTCTACTGAGAAATTTGAGAGCTGAATGGGCAGGATGCAAAAAGAGCAGCCCACAGTCTCCAAACAAGTGCAGTTGATGCTTATTATTGAGACACCGTGGGAAAAATGTGCGCAGCCAGTACTGCTGATGTACCTGCACTGTGGTTTAATAGAGCACTTCAGTCTTCAGGGCTGTCAATTTCATAAGGACTAAATTTACTTAAAAAAATAACTGACAGATGAATTTAGAGTGTTTTGTTGCTCCAGCCCTGGAGTTGGGACCAGGAGACCTGGGTTCTATTCCCACGTCTGTCACAGACTTCCTGGACCATCACCTTACGTCTTTGTTTCTCAGTTTCCCCTTGGGCATAATATGGATAATACTTACCCACTTTACAGGGCTTAATTCATTAATGTCTATAAGGTGCCTTGAGATCTGTGTGCACAAGGCACATTAGCACTGCAAAGCATTTAGTATATTATTTTATTATTTAAGACATCTGGGACCATTTTCACTGATGTGCTCTATCCATTTTGCACTGCTTTGGTGTTGCAAAGCAGCCATATCCCTCTTTAACAGGCCAGTGAGGCTGAGTTTATGACTAGCTTAGAATACCAGCCATCCAAAGCATCTGAAGCCTACTATCAAGTATGGCTCTTCTTTTTCTATCTGTTTGCCAAAACAATGACTACTGATTTTTCAGTTTGGGGTGGTGGACTCTGTGGGGAATTTTGCTTGTTTAATGACGGACATTGTTCCAATAGTGGTAGAATATTCTGACAAAGTGAAACACAGGAATGACATTGGTGCAAAAACATATATGTATATATGCTAGGTAACTTCTAAAGGTTACCTAGCCTGAAACTCTCATATGGACAAGAATGTGGCATCTTCTGGCAACCTGGGATTGGTCTGAAAAAACAGTGGAGGCACACTGATACAAACCCTGGTAAGTTCAATGCACCATTATTCTAACTCTTTCTACTTTTTCCTTGAAATGTTGATTTTTTTTCCTACATTGCCTTCATAAATATGGTCACTGAAATTTCTTAAATAAAAACTAGTACACAGCAGTTGCCATTTCAGTAGAATAGCAATTGTGCACCATCGGGGTTATTTTCACTAAAATAATAAATACTAATTCAACTTTATACCTGTTTATTCACACACGCAAACACACACATGCACGCACACATTTATGTGTTCAGTGTGAGATACAAAAGGAAAGACCTAGATATCAATTAGCCACTTCTAGGTCCTCTGAATGATAAAATTGTCATTCGTTTATTTAAAATGACAATAAAAAGAAATGGTTTAGCAGGGTTTTTACCCTTTTGTGGGACACATGGAAAGGCGCCCAAGTTGCAGCACGATCTTGATATTGATCTCTCAGAGAGAGAGTTAATTTGTCAATGACTGTAATTTGCCAAGCTTTATGAATCCATTCTTCTTCCTTTGGAGGAATATTTCTCTTCCAGATCTGTGCTATTACCTTTTTTTTTAATGCAGTAAAGATAAAAAATGACATAAATCTCTGAAGTCTTTCATATACATAGAAACAAGTACAGGACTGGTAAAAGAACATAAGACTGGAAGTCATACTGGCAGTCCTCTGTCTATCTCCTTGCTTTTAAGGGCACCATGCCGTGTAATATTAGTTGTTAACCTACCATACTCCCCTTGGAAAACAGTAAAAAGTTTTGCCCTCACTCCTTCTGTAAGAAGACGACTCCAAAATCTCAGTACTCAGAAGGATAGGAGAGATTTTTCAACTTCTTCCCTGATTTAAATCACGTACAGTTTATGTCCATGTGAGTCTTCCCAACCCTATTCTTTTCCCTATGTGAATTTGCAAGGAGTGAATTGTCTGGGGGTGCAAGTTCCTTGACAGGGGTGGGCAGTGATACGTAGTCAAGAACAGCACATGGCTGGGTTGCTACTGGCAGAGGTGACATGTGGACGTGCAGCCACAGCTTTAGTCTCTTTTCTGCTCTCTCCCCATCATTCCCCTGACTATTTTATTAGCCTTTCTCAAGACTTTTTCCCATCTGAATTCATCTTTCCTGAATAAACAGAGCTGCACGCAGTATTCCAGGTGAAATGTGAACTGCGTGTGATGACATTAATATTTTCCTATCTCTGCTGGATATATCTTCCCTGATATGCTCTAGGAACTCGCTTTTTGCAGCTAAAACACACAAGTACACATAAGTATTCTGTGATTGACTGACACAGCCTGTTCTTTCTCCTCTGTCATTTCCAATTTATAAGCTCCCAGCTCATAATCCAAATTCTTGTTACTAGTTCTCAGTTGTGTGACCTTCCATTTTTTACAGTAATCCATTTCAGCCCACTTCTTGTATTTCAGCACTGAAGGTCACCCAGTCTCTCCTGTAGGATATTTCAGTTATTCTCTGGCCTGGTTTTATCTTATGCCAAGGGCAGAGATGTCGAGCCAGGTGGGAAAGCTGAGCTCCAGTGGTGCCCATACAGAAACCTGTGCCTGCTCAGAAACGAAGCTGCTGAGGCTTGGCTCTGCAGCTCAGAGGGGACAAGAGTGACTACAACTGCACCTATTGATCCAAGCCACCACAACATGGCTCCCAACAAAGCTCATAAATGTGCTGTAGTCACTGGAGTCTGGACAGCTAGGTACACTGAATTTGCAGAAATTATCTTCACCTTATATTTTTGCTAATACATAAACAATTTCTTTGTTATTAAATTCGGTGAGTAGACACTTGCATAGAAATTGTTCCCCTAAGCCAACATCAACAAAGATTTTGAAGGGGCATTTGAAGTTATATTGGGAATATAATTGCTGTTAACCAAACCATAAAAAAGATTAGGTTTGTCCTGGATTGGGCTAAAACCAGATAGGAAATAATCTGTCTGGTTGTAAGACCAAATAGATTCCAGCCATGCAATCTGCTCCCAGATTCACACCTGGTGGGTACCTGAGCGGTCTTTACATGCATAGTACTGCAGGCAGCACTCTGGGATGCAAGAAGTAGTTATTGATTGACTTACCTATGCAAGTGACTCTCTCCACACTCATTTTTTAGCTGTATTTGAATATGATCAGATAGGTAAGTATTACTGAATTTTTGTTGTTATATTTACTGACCAGGTTGGTCCCTTTTGATCTTGTTATAGGAGCATAGATTTAATTTTATGTCTCTAGCACTGACAGCTGCTTGTTACAGTTTTACTCCAAGCACTTCCTTTTCTTTTATTTCCAAAGGTCCTGAAAATACTGATCTTTAAAAGTACCTGCAATTCACAAGTGTATTGTTATGTCTGTGAAAACTGAGATAAACTTCAACCCTGATAGGTTGGTCTACATTTGTTTATATTTTCAAAGGTAGATATTTGCAAAGAAAAGGTCCAGAAATCTACTTATTAAAACCTGACACTATAATATTTTTCAGACCTTTGAAAGAAGATGAAGGGTTTTGATAGCTGTACATTTTTTATTTATGTTACGAGAAGCAAGCACTGTAATCTCATCTCACAGCTTCCATAACAAAACAGGCTGATGAACTGTAGGGTGGTCAAAGGGCAAATGTGACTGACTTTGACCAGTGCGTCAGCTCTTGTCTTGATGTAGCCTGTCAGCGTGGAAAGAATGGAGATACTTAGCAACGACAATCTTTAGACATAACCTTCAGAGCCACGCAGTGACATTGGCTTTCATTCCCTGAAGCCCACATATTACTGGTTTTAGAATGAAGAAATTGCAGATGACTGGTGTTCTCATAAAATACCACTTTATTTTTGAGAGCTTTCGTGACATATTGTTCAAAGAAATGCATGGAACTTTTTATACTAGTCTAATGCAGCACTGCAATTAGAAACACTCTTTTGTGACATGGTATTGATGGTTAGCTGACATCAAGTAACTCTATCTCTTGCCTGAAAGTGCACACTGATAGACAATAAACAGACATGAGACTAGGTGCCTTCCTCCAAGTAATGATTTAGCAGTTACGCAGTGTTTGATACAACATGCTTTTACAAAACAGAAATGGATGCAAAGGAGATCAGATGGTAGTACTTGAATCTGCCTGTTTGTCCATTATAATAAGGTCAACTGCAGCGATGTAATTACCTACAGATAATTTTTATATTTGGTAACCATACTGTGAGTGCAATGTTGCTAATGACCAGCAAACTGAGGGTCAATATGGAAAGAATGCCAGTTTTAGGGGCAGAGCTGATCGTACCACTGTATGTAAATGCATATGCTTTGGTTCATACCTTTAAGGCCTGGCATGCATGACGCAGGTTTTCACTGAGGTGTGATGGTGCTTTGTCTGAACTACAGCAAAATTTGGATTAGGCTGTCATCCAAATTAGATTTGCAGTGTTTTGTGCAGTTACCACAGCTGAACTTGACTATATACCCCATGTGAATACCAGTTGCTGCCTAGGATGCACACAAAAAATAAAGCACACACTTGAGGCTGAAGTTTTAAAATGGGTAGATGCACTTAAAGTAATTTCAACTTTGCTGAAAGCACTGCAGTTAATACCTCTTCACCTCCATATCCGAGAGGCAGAGATTTTCTTGAACTCCCATTACACAGCCTCCCCACCATATAATCAGTATTCAGGGTGATTCTTGTCTCTAACATTCAGTTCCCCTACTCTTACCTTGCCTTTATTCTTTCAGACATTAAAAAAAAAAAGAAGGCAGAAGCGCTTAACAGTCTGCAGATATTTAGGACCAGGCTCAGCTGCCCACACACAGGTGTGCATTTACCTGAGATATCCCAGCATTTACCTGAGAATTTGGACTCCAGCAGCTGTGCCTGAAGGATCTGTGTTTCCCATAGGTCCTGTGTCATTTCTGTCAGTCCCATGTTGATGTTCAACATGCCTAGGACACCTCAAAAGGGACTGGATGGCTATGAGTGAGCAACTGAGCCGTGTCTGTGGTGTCCACAGGGAGTAGTGTCTAGGCTACCACTGTACTCAAAGAAAGTTTATGGTGAGATTCATGCCTAAAAATAGGTTTATACTGCCATTTTAGATACTGTGAGGGGTTTCATCTAATTCCAATTGTTGCCCCAGGAGGGTACAGGTCTCCCAAAAGTTCTTTGGCATGTCTACCAGCCCTGTGAGGATGTCTCAGATTCATGAGGACCTCTTAAATGGCCACAGGTGCCTTTCTTTAGGCAACTGAATTTCACCTATCATGTCTATTTTAGAGCAAGCCAAATAGCTCTCTAGTTTCTATAGACTACACCTGTACTGACTGTAAAGAGAGCTCAGACACCTAGAACAGGTGTCAATTGTCTGAAAAGAGGTCTTGTGCCATTTGAGACACCCTTGGCTTGCACGCAGGGCTGGCAGAAGTGACATAGGACCCATGGGAGACCTTCGCACCTCTGGCACAGCAGCTGGTTCTTCCAACCCAGAAGCAGTTCAAATGGCACCAGACACTGACATTTAGACTGAACTGAATCAAGCTGCTGGTTTAGGTGGAGATACCTACGCATAGACACTGATGTATGGAAGATCTAATCTCAATCTGAATCCTATCCTACAAGCAAAATCTAGCTGCCTGAGCTTGAGACTGCTGTCACTTGAGGTAATGTGGGTTTTCTGCTTAGTCTCCAGCTGCCAGTTCATCCTGGGCTTCCCATAAATTGTGTCATAACTGTCAGCCCTGTAAGCTTTCTTAGATACCTCAGGGCATCTCAGGTGACTCTTGGTGCCTAACTTGAGTGACTAAATGGTGTTGAACCCTTGGTGTTGAACCTTTTTTTTTTTTACTTCAGCCTATAAAAATCACCAGCTTTTTCCTTAATCTTACATTTGTCCTTTTCAAGTCCCTGACCCTCACTATACACCAGCAACAAGTTGAAATGAAATTTTACGGATAAGTTTTACAGATATTTTCACCTTTTAGGTCCTAGTCTTAGTGATCTACATCTGGACCACTATGATGCACCTAGAAAGGGAAAAATACAAAATGAAATATCCCCCAACCCTTTACAAGATCAGTGAGTCTTCACAGAAAAAACATTATTCTTTATTCCTCAAATTGTTAACCTGCTCAGCAGAGAGAAATGGAGAAATCTCTTCCTCCTGCGATTTCGACATGCAATCTTGTTAAAGGAGAAAGCTTTTAAGGAAATGAGCTAGGGTATCCTTTTCCTCTTTCCACTGAAGATCTCAGGCAAAATATTCTGCTTCTCTATGCAAAAATCTCTTCTTCCATGCACTGAGATAAGACATAAGCATTTATTCTTATCAACTAACTCCACACAACTAACCAATCTGCAAAGCTGTCTGAAAAATATCCCTTAATTGGTATCAAAAAGAAGCAAATGGTAAAGATGGAGACATTTAAGATATTGTATTAAGGACATGTCAGTATTTTAGAGGTTCATAACTTAACTATAAAAATTTGCTCCCGGCTGAAACTTGGCATGGAAGGCTGCCATATTTGTAAGTAGGTTATTTAATTTTAGGTTACATTACTAATACACTAATGCAATGTGAGCTGTTATATTTATTAACCTGCATTGATTTTTCTTCTTAAAAAAGGACAAAAATATTATTTTCCTGAACAGGTGGAAAGGGGATAGATGAAGCTAGAATTTGCCTTCCCATGTGTCAGCCTAAAAAGAGGAAAAAGGAGCTTAAGATTTTTTCTTTCGTGCAGAAATAAAGGAAAAACCACCAAGTGTTTGTTTTCCAGTCTGGTTCTGGGGCATTATAAATGCATAATAACCCTTTTTACTTTGTATTGTTGATAAACTTGGAGGTCTGTAGGCAGAATTATCTGCATAAAAAAGCTCAAATCTTATTTTCAAATGATGTGGGATACCAGAATCTACTATTAATTTTTGCAAGATTTTTTTTATCTTGGGAAAAATAAAAAGATATTTTTGAGAGGATATCAAAACAAGTATGAGGGGGTAGGGGCTTCTAATGACATGAAAGTGATCTTTAAATCCTTAAAAATCTCAGTTTTGGATGCCTTACTGGCAATATTGAAATACATCTACAGCAGATTTCAAAGGAAGGGAAAGAGAATACAGAAATAGATTTTTTGGGGACTTGTGTAGAGTTCTCTAAATATTCAAACCCCTTCCAAAACTCAGGCCAACTGCGTCTCCTAAAGATTTGTCTGGTGTGGAAGCCTTGCCAGAGTGTAATTTTGGTGAAATTTCTGACACTGCTCCCTGTCATGAATATTTATTTACTTCCCAATAGAAATCATTGCTCATCTGAAAGGGAGTTAACAGTTCTTAATAGCCCTTTCTGATTTGATTGATGTTTTTGTCACTTCCTCCAGTAAATAGGTTTCTATTAGCATATCAAATATGCTGTCTGTCCTTTTGCTTCTGCAGGCACTTAACTGACCACTTACTTAAGATTTAAATATCCCTCCTAGGGGTTTTCTGTCAGTTCAGGGTCCATTTTTCCGCACTAGTGAGTGAAGGACTTTTTGCGATGAGCTTGGCTACCTTACACAGCAACAACGTTGGGTCTGTTTAGACTGGCTATTTGAAGGAATTCTGTAAAACCAACAGAAATTTGTCCATACCTTATACTACAGACTTGTGAGGAGGATAATAGTAGGTGAACGATGTTCAGGGACATGTAATCATATATTTATGTTCCAATTGTTTAAACATATAATGGGACGATCTTTCATAGGCAGAACAGAGGCTGGAATAGGTTTTTCATGGAAATAGGCCCCAAAGTCATGTATCATTTATATGCCACATGCTAACTTTGAAAAAGAAATGTCCAGAGCTAGCAATGCAGCATTGCTGCTAATGAATAAACTCTTTCCATTATTATCCGCTGCTTTCAGGGCTGTAGGCTCCTGGTTCCAAAACAAATGCTTCAATGTTTCTCAAGTGTTTTTATGCTGCAAATAGTGTAAATTTTGTGTATCACAGTTGGCATAATAGAACTGACATTTGGGTCTTTCCCCTGTAAAACACTTGTTTGTGTGTGGCCCAAATGTGTAAGTTGTTGCTTATGTGTTAAGCAGAGGGATTTTCTGAATGCTCTGGACAAACCAAAGTGAAAGACCTCCCTTTTTATTAGTGTGAGTAGTTTGAGGGGGAGGGAGGACTTACACAAAGAAATGGTTTAAAGTGCAGTTGCCTACTAGTTCATGTAAATATTACTATTATGCTGTAAATCTACATTCTAGTGAAGATAAAAGAACAGAGGAAAATGATTTATGAAAACATAAAATAGGATAAATGATTGCTGGAGACACTAATTTTTGTATTGTCCTTATTACTCAGTAAGTTTCTGCCTCAGAAATTCATTTCTTGATTGCAAGCAGAGGCCTGGTTCTTCCCTGTGAGGAACATACAGGGCAAGATGCAAAAAAAAAATCCCAATTGCCTTTTGAAGGTCTCTAGTGGAAAGCAGTTAGCTAAACCCAAGTAAAGGAGGCACAAGACCACTATCTAGTGCTTGAAAGTCCATGTGTACCCAAGCACATACTAATAAAGTCATCTAGGCACCCTTGCTTCATAAGGGCCAAAGGCACTACAACCTTGCCTGAACTGAGAGCCTGGTTCATAACCGAGAGGTTCATAGTTAACATTCCCAGGTCTGTCTTCACCAAATCCCTCACAGTGTAAAACACTTCTTTGAGCTAGTCTTAGCTAATCTAAAGGAATAGCTAGGAAAATATAATGGGATACTTTATGAGCAATGGAAATCCAAATTCACTGCAGTACAGCTAGCATAAGGAGAAAAACACTGTATGTAGTTCCATTTGTTCCTGGAAATGGCTGAAATGTTTATAATATCGATCAGGTAAAGTTAAACTGCAGTGATTCATTTAGTACTACAATGTAAGCAAGAATAACATGAATTTCACATAACAGAATGATAAATTAGCATTAGTCCTGAAAATTATATGCGTACTACTGTGATAAACATACTGTTGCCCCTCACTCTAGTTTAGACCACATCAACTGCCTCTAAGATAATTGCTTGTGAAGGGGTGTAGTCTAAGTGGTCCATGGCACTTGGCCTTGGAGTAAATCATTGGTTCCTGACCCAGTAATATGTAGTGGGGATGGATATTGTTTCATTCCTCACTTTAAGGCCAACGTTTGGATCAAATCCTTTTTGATTTACTATTCTAGATTAGGGATGGATTTACTGTGGCAAAAGGGGAGATGTAGTCCTTGGCAACTAGCACTGCCTGATTTTATACTTCTACTTACAGTTGCGTACAGCGCTGCACATGGTCTTGATCAATTAAGCAGGGAAATTTTCATAAAATAAACTCTCTCCGGATAGGCAAAGACCTTCAATTTTGACTTTTATTAATTCTGCATTTGTTTAAGACACATAAGGGCATTACCTTTAGTATGAACGTGGCACTTATTCTGTTAGACTGGAGATGATAACAGGATTACCAAATTGCCTGAGTTAACCTTGGGCAACTGGATACTGCCAGCATCAATGGCTACTGGCAATTTTTGTGACTTCCTAAACTCACTTTGTTCCAAAATACTATGTTTGCTAAATCAAGCCTTTAACTCAGTTATAGTCTGATACCTTTTGTATCTTTTAGCAGAAGGAGAAACAACCCTTGGTAGCTTACAGCCATACCAAATTTCAGTGCAGTATGATTTTATTTGGCTAATATAAAATCAGAAAACACCAAATAGTCCTTCACTGTACCAATGCTACAGCAGCACCGTAATATTTTCTGCATTTTAGCTGTTTTCCAGTGGAAAAACTAGAAGCTATACTTAGGCTAAAATATAATCCTATCATTTTTACATAAAATATTGATAAGGAATAAACACTTAGTATCCCTGGTGTGAATTCACTGGACTTCACGAAACCTTAATGGATGGATTAAGAAAAGTTAACATAATCCTTTTATGGGGACTAAAATCAATTACATGTCAGCTTTGTAGTATTATAAATGTATTTAGTCAGCATAGAATTTTTCCAGCAGCGCTCGTTGCAGATTGAAATTGACTAACCAGATTTTAAATATTAAATAGAACTAATCAAAGTATGGTTCAAGAGATTTTAAAAACAATGATCAAAGAGAGCTATTTATTACCTGATTCATGTTTCTATTCAAATGCTGCTCCTATGATGTTATATCTACCTGAATTTAGTTTGCTGCAAGCTCTTAATTTTTTTCAGTTTAACATGAATGAGAAATATAATTCAATAAAAGTATGTTAATGTGGTACCATAGACAGAAAAGCACGAAGCTCAGGGAATTACAAGCAAAATTTGCTGGAGCAAAGAGTATGTTAAGAACAAAATGAACCTTAGGTCTGATCTGAAGATGACCAAATGTAGAGATATTCTTTCCATCGACTACTTAGGGTTTATCTTAGGCCTATTGTGTAAAAAGTAGGTTTTATATTACTTACATGATAAATTTCATGCATAACTTAAGCAATATAGTAATAATAGTAAGAATAGCCTCTGATGTAAAAGCAGGAGGGGCCCAGTCATTGCAAAAGAAAATAATTGCTTATGCTTAGTTACAGAATTGTTTTAACATAGAATAGGTAAGTCTGGGCTCCTAAATCCATAAGAAATCACACAATTAGCCTTTTTTTTTTCAGGGGCGTGAGCACTTCCCAGTCTCACTGAAGCCAAGGGAAGTGCAGGTGAGGGGCTGGCTGCTACCCCCCGCCTCACCGTGCAAGGACGAAGGAGCTCTCCATGCAGTCAAAGAGCAACATTTAAAATGGATCAAAGGAAATGTGCTTTTACACAATGCATAATTAATATGTGAAACTCATTATTGTAAGAGACGACGGGGGCCAAGGGCCTGGTATTCACTGCAAGAATATAACTTAAAAGCGTAGTTGCATGAAATGGCTGTGTGCACTGTTGTGTTTGATAAAATAATTTTAGTGTCTTTCCCTATTCATTTTATAGTTTAAAGTACAAGTCATCAGGGATAGCAGAAAAACTCGCTTTCCAGAGGAAATTTTGTAACTGTCTGTTAGTGAGTTTATGTCTTGATTTAACCAGCAGTAGATGCTATCAAAGGCAGATGACTCAAACAGATGGAATATTGTGCTGATTGCGTGTGGCTTCTCCTGCGCTGTAATGATGGACTGCTCCCTGGTTTCCTCACACAGTCACAAACACCACATCAGGAAAAATCACAGCGAACATCAAGCAATTTTCTGTCATTTTTTGTTCTCAGTGCCTCTTTCCCTTTTGAAACACATCAGTGAGTTAGGAATGTGGCATGGAGCATAGACCTCCAGGTCCATAGCCAAAGGCGCTTTGTGTTGCTGGGAGGAGGAAAATGACTCATGGATCCCTAAAGTCTCTCTCTTCCTTCTTTTGTATTACAGAGAGCCAGCTGGGCATCTAACTTGAGGAGACTGCAGAAGACCTGATAGCTCTGTCAGCAGCTGAGGGACAGATGCAGATCCCAGACCAGAGCAGGAACTCAAACCCTTGGACGTGGAGGGCAGCAGGAACTGGGTTCAGCTGGATCCTTGCAGTGGGGCCACAGTATAGTGAGTGTGCCAAGATGCACCTCTGGGCTTCCAGTCAGTAAAGCTTGGTTAGGTTAAAATATATAATAATAAGCCCCCAAAATAATTCTGTCCTTAGAGAGCATATTCAGTGCTTAAAGTAAAAGATCTGAAAATAAATCTCTCTCCATATTGTGTCTTATTGGGATGATTCTTGTTTTTCCCCATGCTGGCTTTCCAGAGTGGCAAGATTAATTTCCTCATAAAGCTGCACAAACTCCATGCAACCCCTCTGGTCACAGGAAAAATCTCCCGCTTTCTGTCACCCCTAAGGCTCAGCTGCAGCTTCCTCCACCCTCCCCACTGCAACCAGGTCCTTCACTCCTTCAGGAGCCTCCCAGCCCACATTGTGTGTACCTATGTCTTCCCATCTTCATCTCCTTCAAAAACTTCCCCAGGAAAGCTCATTTTCAGAAGGTGCAGCCCTCTCTTTCTAGAATTTTCACCTCTGCCAGAGTGGAGATGCCAGCACAAAATGAACAGGCAACCTTCCTTTCTGCTGCTTAGGCACACCTTTTGTAACAGAAAAAAAGAAAAAGGAAAAAGTATGCACACACACATATATATACTTTGTATATGTATGCACATATACATATACATGCACACACATATGTAAATAATGTATGCACATACATATTCATGTGTAAGAACATACAAAAGAAAGCAGAGACAGAGCAAATCAAACACTATACCACTTCTCACAAAGGCACATTTTTCATCCAACACTAGGGGTTATGAAGGTAACTAAAAAGCACAATTGATGGCCAATGGTCCCTACCCAAAAGGGTACAAACAAACTGTAACCAGGCAGAGGCACAGAAAATTACAGCTTCATGATTCAGCTCTGCCAAAGTTACAAGCAGCTGAAAACAGTGTTGTATTTATGGAAAATGCTAAGCATCTTTAATTCTAGGTGGCACTATTTTTGCCATCAGTGCAGCAATTGTCTAGCTACCCTTGCACTGAAAAGCACTTGCAATTTTCGTTCTTCGTTATTAGCCAGAAAACAATTTATCTTCTGCGTAAAGGATCATTTTAGACCTAGTTTTATGGTTAAGCAGTTTAAATGTGCTTTTTTTTGGTATGTTATTCTCTCTTTTAAGGTGTGAAAATAATATTAAGTAATGGATTTTTTTCAAATATCGTGGTAAACCTACTTAGTCAAACCTGGGTACTCCTTGGGAGGTGAAAAACAAACTTACCACTATTCCTAAAAGCTACAAAACTGTTTACTTTTATTACCCTTGCACAAAAAGGCCCCGAAGCCTCAGAGCTATGATTCTCCAAATCACCGCTTTTTAAGCTTGACTGATTGATTTAAAAGCTTGCAAGAGATTTGTAATGATTCACTGTGTAAACCACTGGTTTTATATTTAAGTCAGAAGACTGCTTTTAAATGACAGAAAACTTTGGACCTAACAGTGGACTCAGCAGGTGATCCTCTGTTCAGAATTAAAATGGCAGCATTTCACTGGTGCAAGTGTTTGAAGTGAAGTTTTGAAGCACACACACAATGCATTTTATCTAAGATTATTGCAGAAAGCATTGAAAACTATGCCAGAATTTTCAAAGCTCCCCCTCTCTGTGTTTAATGTGGTAGGTATGCAAATAGCTGGATGATCAGTACTTTTCCACAGGTATTCTCAAAGATAATTTTAAGCACCTGCCTTTTGAGATTCTGTACAGATGGCCAGAATTTGAAACAAGATTAATTACTCCAGTAATTTTGTGTTGGTCTAGGAGCAGAATTATTTTCACAGGTTGGTTGACTGTGGGGTAAAGAAATAAAAGGAGGCTCTGCTGTACTGTGGATGTGACAAACCACATACAACTCATAGGTTAGTGAAAACAGAAAAGAGAGTGGAGGAGGAAGGAATGAGGGAAGAGAGAAGTCCTGTAAGGCAGGCTCAAGGAATTTTTTCAAATAATTTTTAAAATATTATCCTGGTTTGCAAAGTGAATGGAAATAAATAGAAATGCCCCATATTTATGTGATTAAAACCTGAATTTTCTATTTTACATTCACCTGACTATGGAAAATGACCTAGGAATGTACAAAGGAAACTATCCAGAACACATTTCAGCACCTTCCCTGGTTTTTGCTTCCTGCATGGTGTGTGTTTGGGAGACACCTAGATGAGCACACTGCTTTGCACGTATGTGGATAAGTACCCTCAGGATGCTTAGGAGGGAGGTTATTGCTTCATCTCTTCTAAGGCTGAATCAAGAACAGTGACTGACCTCAACTGTTCTGTAGGGTGAGATCAGTTAGACACAGGAAATTTGCTGAGGTCACTACAGTTTCTAGCCACAAGGAACAGCAAACTTGCTAGGGATGCCTTGTCAAAAAGACTTCTCCTGTGTGGCAGGGCTTTATGGGAGAAGATAATGTGCTAGGTAGTCTGCATTTGGGGAGATTCAGGTCCACATCTCAGGTGTCCCTCATCTTGATCAGGATGACAAGAAAATATTTGATGTCAACACTCAATTCAAACAGGAGTTACCAGCAGTAACCCCTATTGACTGTCCTCCTGACCCTTCTCTATTCGTGAGAGTGAATATTGGCATCACTGCCAGCCTGGCATGAAAAGTCACCTTGAACCACACCAATATAATAAATCTGGCAACAAACACCCAAAAGCTCTTCCACATTAAGGTAAGGGGGCCCAAGATAGTTGGTTAGCGTTCAAGGACTGCTTCTTCCGAGCTCAAGATCAGAGCATCCCAACAGGTAGGAAGTCAAGGAAGGGTACCAGGAGACCTGCATGGTTGAACAGGGAACTGCTGGGCAAACTCAAGTGGAAGAGAAGGTGTACAGATCGTGGAAGGAGGGGCTGGCCACTTGGGAGGAATATAAGTCTGTTGTCAGAGGATGTAGGGAGGCAACTAGGAAAGCTAAGGCCTCCTTGGAATTAAACCTTGCAAGAGAGGTCAAGGACAACAGAAAGGGCTTCTTCAAATACATTGCAGGTAAAGCCAACACTAGAGGCAATGTAGGCCCACTGATGAATGAGGTGGGGGTCCTGGAGACAGAGGATAAAAAGAAGGCGGAGTTACTGAATGCCTTCTTTGCCTCTGTCTATACTGCTGGAGGCTGTCCTGAGGAGCCCTGGACCCCTGCGGCCTCAGAAGAAGTCAGGATAGAGGAGGAATCTGTTTTGGTTGATGAGGGCTGGGTCAGGGACCAATTAAGCAACCTGGATGTCCATAAATCCATGAGCCCTGATGGGATGCACCCGCGGGTGCTGAGGGAGCTGGCGGAAGTCATTGCTAGGCCACTCTCCATCATCTTTGCTAAGTCATGGGCAACAGGAGAGGTGCCTGAGGACTGGAGGAAAGCGAATGTCACTCCAGTCTTCAAAAAGGGCAGGAAGGAGGACCCGGGTAACTATAGACCGGTCAGCCTCACCTCCATCCCCGGAAAGGTGATGGAGCAACTTGTTCTTGGTGCTGTCTCTAGGCACATCAAGGATAGGGGGATCATTAGGGGCAGTCAACATGGCTTCACCAACGGAAGTCTTGCTCAACCAACTTGATAGCCTTTTATGAGGATGTTACCCGGTGGATAGATGATGGTAAAGCTGTGGATGTGGTCTATCTCGATTTCAGTAAAGCGTTTGACACGGTCTCCCACAGCATCCTCGCAGCTAAACTGGGGAAGTGTGGTCTGGATGATCGGGTAGTGAGGTGGATTGTGAACTGGCTGAAGGAAAGAAGCCAGAGAGTAGTGGTCAGCGGGACAGAGTCCAGTTGGAGGTCTGTGTCTAGCGGAGTTCCGCAAGGGTCGGTTCTGGGACCAGTTCTATTCAATATATTCATTAATGACTTGGATGAGGGATTAGAGTGCGCTGTCAGCAAGTTCGCTGATGACACAAAACTGGGAGGAGTGGCTGAGATGCCGGAAGGCTGCGCAGCCATTCAGAGAGACCTGGACAGGCTGGAGAGTTGGGCGGGGAGAAATTTAATGAAATATAACAAGGGCAAGTGTAGAGTCCTGCATCTGGGCAAGAACAACCCCATGTACCAGTACAAGTTGGGGGCAGACCTGTTGGAGAGCAGCGGAGGGGAAAGGGACCTGGGGGTCCTAGTGGACAACAGGATGACCATGAGCCAGCAGTGTGCCCTTGTGGCCAAGAAGGCCAATGGCATCCTGGGGTGTATTAGAAGGGGTGTGGTTAGCAGGTCGAGAGAGGTTCTCCTCCCCCTCTACTCTGCCCTGGTGAGGCCGCATCTGGAGTATTGTGTCCAGTTCTGGGCCCCTCAGTTCAAGAAGGACAGGGAACTGCTAGAGAGAGTCCAGCGCAGAGCCACGAAGATGATTAAGGGGGTGGAACATCTCCCTTATGAGGAGAGGCTGAGGGAGCTGGGTCTCTTTAGCTTAGAGAAGAGGAGACTGAGGGGTGACCTCATTAATGTTTATAAATATGTAAAGGGCAAGTGTCAAGAGGATGGAGCCAGGCTCTTCTCAGTGACATCCCTTGACAGGACAAGGGGCAATGGGTGCAAGCTGGAGCACAGGAGGTTCCACTTAAATTTGAGGAAAAACTTCTTTACTGTAAGGGTGACTGAACACTGGAACAGGCTGCCCAGAGAGGTTGTGGAGTCTCCTTCTCTGGAGACATTCAAAACCCGCCTGGACGCGTTCCTGTGTGATATGGTCTAGGCAATCCTGCCCCGGCAGGGGGATTGGACTAGATGATCTTTCGAGGTCCCTTCCAATCCCTAACATTCTGTGATTCTGTGATTCTGTGATTCTGTGATTATTTCTACAGAGTATTCTGCCTATTCTTCCCCTTCACTCTGCAGGCAGAGAATTTGCCCCTGATGTCCCAGTGTCTGCAGTTCTGGGTCAAGTGGGTTGCTCCCAGAATGTCTCTGTTTATGGATCCCATCACAGGCATTTGCTTGATATTTCTTTATCCAAGATACCTATAAGCAAGGTAGGGATTGTCTTCCAGATTTAGGGCTGTATGTGTAGGATGGGAAGTTAAGCCATACACTAATTTTGAAAAGATATTTCAATGTTTACAATAAACTTTTTGCCAAAAGTAACATGATTTGTGAATAATTAGTGGTTGAGGTCTTTTACAGACAATAGAAATCTAGGGATTTGGGCTTCCTGAGATGCACATCTGTATGTGGTGTACCACTTCTTCCACTTAGATGCCTGTTTCTATACAGAGGAACATTTTTTAGACTTTTCTAAGAACAGCAAAAAAAGATTCCCTGTAATATCGATCCCATCACAACAGACCAGACATGCTTGGGAATGGTAATACAGCCGTACAGAAGCATGCCCTACCCAAAAGTATGTGCCTTGGTAATTGTGACAAATAGAGAAACACTGTTTTGTTCCTTTACATACCAAAGTGCTATTTTCCTGACACAAAGACGGAGGATCAGGGTCTTGGTTTTGGTTTCATTTATCATGTCAGCTTATTGCAAGGGAATAAGTCAGGTTGCCTCTCTGTTAGTTAATAGCAGCTACTTGCTGACACATTTGCTCAGGTAATTTCAGGTCCAGTGTCTTCATAAGCTTTAGAAGATGAAATCGGCACCTTCTGTTAGCTTTTGGCCACGTGTAACCACTCACCCTCAACGTTCATGCTGTAAGTAAGGCAGGGCAGTAATTATCTACTGCCTTCCAGTTGAAGTTTGCAGCAAATAATGCAATATTCCTCTGGCCTGTAGCAAGGCAACAGGTCTCTGTAGTCTAAGAGGTACAGACGGACACACAATAAACAGCCTTGGAAGGGATGCCCCTGATTGCGATTCCCTATGCATCACTGAAAATGAATCTTTAAATCAAAATGTGTGAACAAACTAATGACAGCAAGAACCGGAGTTCTGGACCGAGCCATAGGTGTGAGGTCCTCAGCTAGATGAGACCATGAGTAGGCAAAGCAGAACTCCTATGCTACCTGTTTCTTGATTCAATTCCTCAGCAGATGGCAAAATCTTATCCATAGACACCTATTTATGCTTAACTATTCTCTCTTGCTGGTTTAACATTTTGCAGACATTTTTGCCAACTGTTCTTTTCTGTAACCCAGCCCTTAAAACATCATAGAAAGATCTTAGTCTTATTAGGGCCATTTTGTGACTTGGTGTCACTGTTATCTCATTTTCACCTGTGGTATCTTCCACCTTGTAAGTAATTGATATATGTTTAGTTCTCAGTTTGCCTTATTCTGAGAATCTGGTGAAACTGCACAGACTATTAATCTCCCTACAAATTGTCTGCGATATCTTTTTCTTTAGAAGGCAGATTTTAGTCCTTTTATCCCTTTTTAACCCAAGGAGTAATATTTTATATTTAAAACTTGAAAGCTGAAAAATTAAAACCTAGATTAAAATACATCTGGCAATTCTGAAGAGAACTGATTTTTTTTCTAAATTCAAGAGCTTTGTGTTTTCTGAAATGTTTATGAAATGTCTGCTGCCTGTGCCCCTGCACCCCAAAAGTGAGTTGATGCTAAGACTTGTTAGTTCTACATTATATACACTGATTTAGGAAAAACCAAACCATTATGAAAATTATCTATATTAGCTCTTTCTTGTTGATGATTTTTCCTTTTCCTTGTTTAATGTTGCATGTCTGATAGAAGAGATGTCTGAAACAACAATTCAGGACCTGTCACCATTTCAATCCATATTTAATCTTTTTTTTTTATTATTTTGGAAGTATTTGATACAGGAAGCCAGTCTTCTTATGTATCTGATGTAATTCTCCTACAGTCACATCCCAGTCCTCATTGTTTTTTTAACACAATGGAAATACAAACAATACAAAGCATTTTTTTAATTACAATTCAAGATTCAGGTCACAAATGATTTGCATTACAGCTGTTAGCATAGGCTAGATTTACAGCAAACACATTAAAATAATTAGCATTATTCTTAAATATGAGTCAGTATAATTGAAAGTGACAGATACTAAGTTGATGAAGGTAATAAAAAATCCTTAATCTAGTTGAGAGTGGCTGAGTAATAAAAAATATACCTTTGCAGAGAGCAAATGTTTCATGCCAGTGAATCTGCAGAGAGAGTGTGTCCCGGATGTGTTCAGTTCGGGCAGACACTGCTACTCCTGCGCCGGCCCAGGTTAAGTCCAGCCTCCCTGTGAGCTGACCTAGCCTTTCTAGATTTTTCGGATTCTCAGGAAAAATGATAGCACAGAGCTGCTCAAAAGGCTCTATCCTTGCAGCATTGTGGATCAATACCTGTTTTCAGTGAGCTTTGAGGCACACCGTGAGCTACAGGACAGGAGAGGGAATAAAGCTGAGTTGTCAGTTACTTGAGGATAGGGAGACCTGTGATAGATGGCATCTGTTTTATGCATTTGCTGGCTAGTTTTTCATCTATGTATGTCATCTTTCTTTTAAAGAGGTAGCCAAGAAAGGCAGCCAAAAAGAAGGCAGCTCTTTCCTTTATTTTAGTGGATGCACAAGAGTTGTGGGAAACTGTGTAAAGAGTTTGGCTCATCCCTGGGAGCGAGTCATGGGAAAACCTTCCCGAGTGCTGCTGTGGGCAGGCAAGGAGTGAGGGGCACTGTGGGGAGGGAGCCTGCGGGGTGCTGGGGATTTCAAGTGCCCAAGGGAAGCGGGAAGCCGACATGTAGCCAGAGCACTGAAGCGGGGAAACCTCCCCCAGACTTCTCCCAAGGACCTGGGAAGACACACGGACCTTACTGCAATAGAAAGGCTGTTGGACAAAGTACAAGCCTGAAGAAAATAACACATCTTGCCAGTGGGCAAGGAGGATAGCAGTTTATCAACCCTTTAATTTCTATTCTCTGTCATTTTCAGTGTTTTTATTTCAAAAAAGACAATAGAGCCTGGGTTTGGTATTTAAAAATCTTTTTTTTTTTTTGGAGGTGAAAGAAAAGGGCTTACAAAGATTCACCTGACAGGCTTTGGCTGAGTTGGGGTCCTGTTGCAGGGCTTCATTAGGTAGGAGGGGCAGACATCCTTTACATGATGATTTGTGAGCATCTTTTTTAATGGCAGACTTCTATTTATATGAATGTTTGTGTGCAATCTTGCTGCACAGTAGCTTCACACAGAATATTCAAGGACAGGACTTTGGGTCTGTAAATAGCATTATGTGTAAAACTCTGTTAATGTCACCATGCAGAAGCTGCACTGTCCCATCCTATTGTCCTGTCTAAATTGTCCTTTCTTGCTGCATGGACCTCCTTTCCCAAAGACAGCAGCGTATTCTTACTGCCACCTGGAGAGGTGCAGTACAAACCAGGTTTTGAGCTGGTTCATCCCACGTAAAGCATGACTAGGGACAGGTGACAGCCACATCTTAATCTTAGCATGAAATAGAAAACAAGACAGAGTCCAGACTTGCTTTTTCCCTGCTGGTTGTTTTGATTCAACTTAAATAACAACAAACTAAAGAGTATGCCAGTGTTTTTGCTTCTGAACTGGACTGCATTGAGGATTTCTCTCTTTGCTTTTTCTAGATTTCCGTGACTCAAAAAAATACCCAATCACCTCAGTATCTGGCTGGTGTAAATACACCACGGTTGATCTAATGCAACCAAACAGCTCAAGATCCAAACACCTGATAGCAAGGAGAATTGCTGTGGGAGTCTTTCATATCCATGTAGATGTTAGAGGCTGATACTGTGTGGCGTGAGCCAGGAACCAGTGCAGCTGTAAGGAAACGGGCCCATGGAGACTGCCCTGGCTTATCTCACCTGTGCAGAGGTATGAGCACTTGGAGCAGATGAGGACTGGAAGGTCTGAGAACTCCTTATCCTGTATGATCAAACACAGAACGTAAATCACTCACAGTTTTACTGTGTTTTACATGCACCTAAAAAGTCTGGAAGAAACTCTGTTTCTGTTTTAGCTACAGAAACTCTGTAGCTAAGTTTCATCGATAAGGAAGAGTAACCACAGTTTTAAAAGATCAACCAAAAATATGCATGAAGGAGTGTGGAGACAACCAAGTCATTGTAATTGCAAGGATAGGTTATGGCTTCCTTCAACAGTTTGGAAACCTGGTCTGTGGGGTTTGAACAGTTAATGAAAAACACAGACATGAGCTGTGGGTCTGTGAGAGACATGGTTTTGAGATCCATTTCAATGTATTTTCAGCAGTATAGAAAATAAAAATAGGTGAATTTTGAAGGTGAAATTTAATCTTGAATTCTGGTTCTTTTTTGCTGCATGATGTCACTATAACCCCTAGGTGGTATTCAAACTTCATAAATAAAATTTGTCTGTTATTTATTCTATTTGTCATGCATTTGATGTGTAGTGCAATTTTCAGAGATTAAAATGATATATCCCTAATTCTTGAATGCTCTTTGATCATGTTTATTCCTTTACTCCTTTAAACATTGGTGAATAATTGTATATGCATTCACTGTCTGACAAGTACATTCCCTGTTTGATGGGCTAATTATGGAGAGACACTAGTGTCTTCATAGTTAAGTTTTTAACTAGCTTTGAGTTGTAAGGCCAGTTTTGATCTCTCTTCTAACTGTACTAGAATAAATCCATGCAATAGAAACTTAAGATGTATGGCATAGTTGGAGAAAATTTTGTGAACTTTTGTGGTTAACTGGATGTTGCACCAGACATAATTTAATATTGTACTGTTAGAAAATTCTTTTCTACCTTGTTGACCTGTCAGAAATATTGCTTATCTCTGTGCTGGGAAAGTATGTCATGTTAATTTTGATAATACTGGATATGTTTAGCCCGATTCTGAATGAATTTGGGAGAGCCTGTTAAACATATCAGTCATAGGGAGGGGAATTTCAGCATTTCGCTAGTAATCTTTTGAGGATTTTGTAAAAGTTTCTATTAGACTCTAAAGAATAGAAAGCACCCAGACTCCACAGGGTGGGTTGTTCTCCTGCATGACCTCTCTGCCTTTCTATGGAGTTATACCTCACAGCTCTGTGGAACAGAAAAGCTAAATAAACCCTCCAAAAATGAGTTCAGAATAGCAGTGCTACAGAAAAACCTTCAGTGTCTCCTGAAATTCCAACAGAAAAGTGTTATTAAGGTGCAGGTGTGTGAGCAGAGCCAGCACTGAGTATGTACCTGGTGAGAGATGTGCCGCTTGGCTAAATGAGGATGCTGTAGCTGTATTTAACAGCTGTTAATCTCCCTGGAGTAAAACCAGCTAATGTTGCTGGCAAAGTTGGATCTCACCTGGGAATAATAACTTCTAATGTGGTATATAGTAACAGCCATACTTCCTCTGATCCATCACAAGGGACTCTGCTGGGACCGGAGACACAGTGAGACACAAACCATTTACGGTTCAGAAACATATTCCCTGTCCTGCTATATATATATATGTATATATATATGTGCTCAGGATTCACCTGCTGGTGTCCTACTGGGTTGCAGAGCCCTTGGGGCCCTTCCAACCTCCCCACACAGCAGAGCTGCCCAAGGTTGCAAGAACACTCATTTAAATACCAACAAAACCAGACCTGCTGGACGCTGAGTAGAAGGCAGAAAAAAACCCCAAACTACACAGAGCAGTTTGTTGGTATGGGAAAAATCCTTCCCATCCCTCACACCTGGCAATCAGCCTTTCCATCTGCAACACAAGAAAGCCAGCAATTAGATGCAGGGAGAGGCTGGAGCAGGCAATTATAAGCAGCAAACCTTCTGAGGATAGGGGCTCCTGTCAGGAAACTCACTGAAGGGAAACCAGTAACTGGCCCAATTACAGGGTAAAGATGTTTCTGGGAACTTTCATCTCAGCCTAACATTGTAATTCTGGTATTGTACAAGGCTCTGCTTCCACTCGAAATCTATGTTCTGTTACCTGGTGAAGGGGTCATCTTTATTTTGTGCTAATATACTGATGCAATTTAACTATGGATACAGTTATATATACACGTGGTAAATGTGTGTGTTTATATACATATGTGTACAGAAAAAAAAATATATAAAAGTTCTGTACCAGGTTAATCTCTTTTCATTCTGTAAGGAGTGAAGCTGTGCTGGTATACACATGCACATAGGTGTATATTCTTAGTGCATTCGTGCAAGGGTGGGAGCTGTACTAGAAACTTTGGCTTGTATTTTATGCTGGCCAGAATGTGATTTTACTTTTCACAGTATTTCCATCTTGACAGAAGGTGCAGTGTAGAGGCAGTGACAACACCGAAGGAAAAAAAACCTGCTTTCACTAGTAGAGCTCCTGTTTGAAGAGCTGGCTTAAGATGTTTTACTAAGTAAAGCACTCTTTTGTCAGCATAAGCTCTATTTATACTGGAAAGGCTTAGTGGAATAAAACAACAAACCGTACATGGTCTGGAAACCTTACCAGGGGTTGCACCACTTCTGTTAGTGTAGCTTTTCTGGGCAGAGAAAACCCTAGTGCGGTATTCTTTCATGCCTCTGGACAGGAAGGTTTAATGAAAAGGAGGTATGTATGGGTCTGTTGGTTTGGCACTGAATAAACACCTTCCTAATTATCCTTAATATAGTTTTCCTCATTCTTTTAACCATTTTTGTGTCAAATGATGTGATTTATTCGACAGACCTTCTAGCTGCTTTCTACTACCCTGTTTGCAAACCTCATTGTTCTTTTTCTAGGAGAGAAAATATGAAAAAATTAAAACTCAGTTTTCCAAGTTGCAATGTCGTTCTGATACAATGTTCACTAATACAGAGTGTGGTGGTGTCGCAAGCGCTATTAATTCAATTTCTTTCTCATGGTCTTTTTTTCCTTTTCCCAGAGAAGCTCAGTCTGTTTCATCCTTTGAAAGTCTAATAAGTATTTTGAACGGGTTAGAACTATAAATCTAGTATTGCTAAATCCTAGAGAAAAAAATTGCTTATGAAATATATTGATTACAACTGATAATGATTTTTCCCCCCCTCTCTTCACTGGAGGCAAATAAATAACCATGGAAGTACAACGGAATTGTCATGGCTGGAGCTTTTGCTTTAGTACGTTACAGAAGCCTGTGAATACCCTTAGCAACAAGCCTTATTTTTCAGCGTGATAAAGTTCATTGTCTGTACTTCTAAGTTCTTGCTGAATTTGATAGTGAATGCGAGTGATTAACAATTACATGTCCTCAGAATTCCTGATTTGTTTCCTGTGTCAGTGCTGCAAGTCTATTAAGAAGCGATTAGGGAGGATCTCCTTCAAGTCTCCTTCATATCAGGATTCTCCCTTTTTTGGTTCAGTTAACTTGAGGTGGGAGTTGCCTGTGATATTTTCTACATTTCACCTTCTGAGGTTATGGGCACTATTCATATGCCAGATCTCCCTCTGAGATGAATAAGTACAACTTTTATGAATTTTTCTTCACTCGTAGAATTTAATTTACATGAATAATTAGAGAGGGATGAGTTAAAACTCCTATTTAAAGAGGTAGCATCCTTTTGTTAGCCTATTGTCCAACCTTGTAACCCAGTTGCTTTAAAAAGGATCTGGGCTCTTCTCCATAGGGATTTTCCTCTTTGTAGTTTCACATTGATCTAAAGCAGCCTGTTGCAAAGCAGATTTTGGGATGAGGTTTGACAAAGAAGAACTGTTATCTAGAGAACTAAAGGGACTTTCAATTTTCCCTCGGAAATGTTTGCTGGCTTCTTTTTCTGATGTGGCCAGGATTTGCTACCAGATTTATGACATTGTTGTTTAATTCAGACATCAAAATAAATAAATGAAGCGCTTAACTTCATTTAGTTCTTTGTACCGTTTCCTGTGCTGTTAGGGCTTTAATGAGCCCAGCTGCTCTGTAGAGTTGCTGAGGGTGGAAGCTGGCCTGGGAGGGGAAGGAACAGCTTTGCTTTGAAGTGCTGTTGTAGCAGGATCACTAAAGCAAGGCTTCGAAGGGGAAATTCCTGTTTCCCTTCCTATCTTACTTCAGTGGGCTTGACGGCAGCAGTTAAATCAGGGAGCTGCACTAAGACTTGAAGATTCAGCTTCTCAGCCATTTGATGCCAAGCTTCAAATGGGAACTGTGGGGAGAGAAAAGGAAAGAAAAGGAAAGAAAGGGAAAGAAAAAAAATGGAGAGAAGAGCAAGATGTTTATAATGGCTCTTTACCTGCATCCATCTCGGAACGGCACCCACCTGCCCACTCTGTGCCCATCCAACACTCAGTGCTGGAGCTGGGAATGCTAACGTTACCTGTATTTGTCAAGATTTGTTTTTCCAACAACACTGAAAGAAGTCACCGGTCTTCGGCCATGAGAGGAGAGGCAACGCAGATTTAGCTGTGTTACGTAGGGGAAGAGGAAGGCGACTCCTCATGGTAAATGATGTCTCATTGACGTTCAGAGGGCCACACAGTGTTTCATAGGTGTTCTAGAGTCAGGTGTTAATTCCAATTAAATTCAGTTACAGCGATTCTCCTTATCTCCCCCCAGTAATGTATTTGCTGAAAAATTATGGTCAAAGTAATTCACAGTCTTGTATTTGCTGAGTGCAGTTAGCTACACTCTGTGTTTGTATCTACATATGTGTGTGTATGTGTGTGAATAAAACCATATGACTAAGGGAGATACTGGATCACTCCCCTTTCCCCCCTACTCCTTCAAATTTGGAAATGACCTGCAAGACCCTGTCATTCAGTACAACTCAGCAGATGGCCAAAAATTTGGTCCTCATAAAGATTGCCTCCAAAGAGTCCCCTTCCCTACCTGTCCTATGCATTCATTTTAGGGTGACTTACCCTCTGGATGTGCTTTTCCTCCTTATAGTTAATGAGAAGATGCTGGATAGTCACCTAAGGCGAGAAATTTAATTTTTAGATAGCTGAAGTTAGCTGAGATAACTCCTTTTAACAGTACCAAGCCTGGAGAGGCAAAGCTGTAACGTTGAATCAGCTGTTCTCAGCCAAGTACCTTCAGAAGGTTGCTTCTTAGATCTCAGAACAGAAAAACTATCCCACTGTTGTGAAGGAAAAGAAGGAAAGTAAAGAAGAGAATGAGACAGTAGTAATAGCGTTATGTGTCTACTGAGAAACTTCAGCAGGGTTTTCCTTCTTTTTCCTGAAGACAGTCATCTTCTTGGGTACCTGTGAAGCAGGTGTTAAGCAATATCAGTGTCTTACTACAGGGAGACTTTTTAAAATTTTAAACTTTAAAATTTAAATTTTTAATGCATTCTAAAATCTATCATAGCTATAGAGCAGAGTATACTTGTTCTTATAAGGTCTTTAAAATATCTTCTGTATGTGGACTTGTGTGCCTTGTTTAAATATTTAGGGCTAAACCAGTCACTGGATTTAAGAACAGCAATCAATTGTTTATTTTTTTTTTCTCTCTGGAACTGTGTTTCAGGGAGAGATGGTTTTGTACCTCTCTGTAGCAAGTTTCATGGCCAATTTTATAAGAACGTATAGGCAGTGAAATTGGCTATGTCCCTGCTGTTTGAAGAGGCCTAGAACTCTGATGGATCTCATCCTCTTTATTGGACACATTATAGCTTTGATTGCACTTTAGGTTTACAATTTATGACAAGGAGAAGGGAACTGTTCTGTGGCCTTCTGGGTGTGGTGGTTTTGGAGCAGATGCTCAGCAGACCTCCTTGAACCCAATGTCTGCTGCTTACAACTGTACGCACCTAGCCTTAGTGACCTACCTGGTCCCTTCTAGCCCTGTGTTCCTAAAAACAGCTGCGTTAATACTACTGAACTGATGGCTCATTCCTGACACATATATTGGTTATGTTTAAACACATGCTAAGTGTGGATCACATTGCAGCTGTTGCATGCGTCTTCTATACATGAAAGAGGACTTAGTTTAAATAGCAGTTCAGCAGTGTTCAACAGTGTCCTGAACATTTTTTGCCTGCTTGATTTATGTAAAATTGTGGAATAGCATTGGCAATTCTTGTGTTCTTTCTTACCACTGTAATAGTCAGACAAGCCCTTGGAGTGCTTGGTTACATAGCCGAGATGGTTAGATAATGTAAGATAATTTGCATAATTTCAAATAAAACATACTTCTTGTGCACTTGACTTTGCAAAGATAACAGATCTAAAATACTTTTTTTATCTTAAGCATTTTTGCATTAAATTTGTTCATCAGTAAAGTTGGGGTTTTTTTTAAAAAAAGGGCAACTGTGTTACAGATATCAAATTGCTCCCAATGGAATATTGTTTTCTGATCCTTCTAAGGGACTTCTGTCTTCTAATGGAAAGACCTAGAGGCATTCTGAAACCTCAAAGGAGTGAATGGAAGCTCTTTTCCTTTGATTTTTACACATCTGTAGTATCAAAAACTACTCAGCTCATTCTTTATTCATTTAAGTTTGTCCAAGAATCATAGAAGACACCTTAAATATGTTCTTTGACCTGAATTACAATTCAGATAATACTCTGAAATACAATATGCTTCACAACACAATAACCAGGTAGCATCAATTTGCATAATTGTTTTTTCTATACATGAGTGTACAAGTCTCTATCATTTTTTTACCTCTAACTCTTTGCTTCTCTGGAAACAGTGAATTTATTATTTTCACATTCTCATGTGATGCATACAGGTTTTGAAAATTTTAACTGAGAGTTTCTTTCTGACACTTTTTGCGCTTTGATACTTTTAAGGCAAAGGGGAAAGGAAATTAGTCATGTATTTTTTTCCTCCCTCAGAACTTCAGACAACAGAGTAAAGAAGTTGACAGTTACCTTATAAATCTTTTAATTATTTGGGGAGGGGGAATGAACCAAAGCAATCAGTTTCTTTCATCATAGTTTTGATATTTCCTCCTTGGACTTTTGGTGCCACATGTATCTGTTTCTACAGTAGCCTACAAAAAAAAATATTCAGATCCTGGAACATGCCACGATCTCCCTTCGTTTTAGTTTTTCTATTTTTCTTCTAGCAATGTTTCTTATCTCTTCTCTGTCTTATGTTATGAACTGTTCACGTATCCAATTTATAGGATCTTTGGTCTTGGCCTTACGGACTTGTCATCATCCTTGGATTCTCAGCATCTTCTTGAAATCTCCATGTGGCATCTACTAGCCATTTCCATTATTTTCAATTACCCTCATCCTACTGGAGAAAAGTAACAGTTTCTGAAATCAACTACCTGTATACCTCTCTCAGCAAACATCCATCTCCCTTCCCCATATATAAATCTCTTGAATGCCACATTTGCAGTTGCTGAAGTGAAAAGAGGTTGCCCCTTTCCTCTTGACACCCAACCCTCATATATTTATATACATTAATCAGATCCCCTCTCAGTCTTCTCTTCTCCAGACTAAAAAGCTCCAGGTCTCTCAACCTTTCCTCATAAGGCAGGTGTTCTAGTCCCTTAATCATCCTCGTAACCCTCTGTTGGACTCTCTACAGTAGATCTCTGTCCCTCTTGAACTGGGGAGCCTAGAACTGAACGCAATATTCCTTCTCTCTAAATTGGAGAGACATGGACTTGACGGATGGACCACTCAGTGGATAAGTAATTGGCTGTATGGTCGCACTCAAGGAGTTGCAGTCAACGGCTCAATGTCCAAGTGGACACCAGTGACAAGTGATGTTCCTCAGGGGTTGGTACTGGGGCCAGTGCTGTTCCACATCTTTGTTGGTGACACGGACAGTGGGATTGAGCGTGCCCTCAGCAAGTTTGCCGATGACACCAAGCTGTGTAGTGCGGTTGACACACTGGAGGGAAGGGATGCCATCCAGAGGAACCTTGACAGGCTTGAAAGCTGGGCCTGTGCGAACCACATGAAGTTCAACAAGGACAAATGCAAGGTCCTGCACGTGGGTCAGGGCAATCTCAAGCACAAATACAGGATGGGTGGAGAATGGATTGAGAGCAGCCGTGAGGAGAAGGACTTGGGAGTGATGGTTGACAAGAAGCTCAACATGAGCTGTCGATGTGCGCTTGCAGCCCAGAAAGCCAACCATATCCTGGGCTGCATTAAAAAGAGTGTGACCAGCAGGTCGAGGGAGGTGATTCTGCCCCTCTACTCTGCTCTCATGAGACCCCACCTGGAGTACTGCATTCAGCTCTGGAGCCCCCAACATAAGAAGGACAGGGAGCTGTTGGAACAGGTTCAGAGGAGGGCAACGAAGATGATCAAAGGTATGGAGCACCTCTCCTATGAAGAGAGGCTGAGAGAGTTGGGGCTATTCACCCTGGAGAAGAGAAGGCTTTAGGGAGACCTTCTAGCAGCCTTCCAGTACCTGATGGGAGCCTAGAAAGCTGCAGACGGGCTTTTTACAAGTGCATGTATTGATAGGACAAGGGAGAACAGTTTTCCACAGATATAAGGTAGATTTAGCTTGGATATTAGGAAGAAATTCTTTACTGTGAGGGTGGTGAGACACTGGAACAGGTTGCCCAGAGAAGTTGTGGATGCCCCCTCTCTGGCAGTGTTCAAGGCCAGGCTGGATGGTGCTTTGAGCAAGCTGGTGTAGTGGCAGGTACCTGTGCCTAAGGCAGGGGTGTTGGAACTAGATGATCTTTAAGGTCCCTTCCAACCCAAACAATTCTATGATTCTATGATGATGCTATATCTCTTTTATGTCCAGTGACATTGTTTACACCTACAACTGCAACCTTTGATCATCTCCATTTTTTTTTTTATGGTCTCCATAGGTTTAGCTTTTAAGTTGGTTCCATTCCCCTAGATGTCTTTGGACACATGTCAGTTGGACACATCCTCAACTGCAACTTCAACACCCTGACCTTTCTTGACCGTCTTAACTGTTAGTTCATTACCTGTTTATGCTGAGACACATCCTTGACTTTCATATCTAAAACATGTTAAAGTCTAAAGTTCTTCTCAAAAAATAATGCTGATCTACCTAGAGATAAAATTCTTGCTTTACAACCAGAACAAATTCTCTTTGGTATCTACACAGTTTCAATGCATGCCATTAGATAACCATTGGCACAGTGTCCTACGCATGTGTTATGTCTTGAGTTGGTGGTTGTATCTGTAACATTAATGTCTAACCGTTCTAAAACACTTTTCTTCCATGAGTTTATGTAATTGCATTTAAAACTATTTCTTTTTAATGTGGCTTTGCTTTGATGTGGCTTCTGCAACATCCAACATGATTTGCACAATTTAGTTTTGTGTTGTGTGAAAGAATGCTTCCTTTTTGGTTTGTTTTTTGTCCTGTTTAAAAATAAAAATATGGCCCAACACTTCAACACTGTGATTATGCCTAGACAGTAAATGCAAATTATGAAGGGCACATTTGATCAAAATTTCAGTAACATTTTTGTGTTATTTTCGTTCTTAAAATTCTTTAAAAGAATATTGTAAATAATAAATCCAGTTAAAAATCAGTTGAAGGTGATAATTTATGGTCAAGTTAAAAACTTCTAAAAATAGCTCTAATAGAACATTAGCTGCCTCAGGAACTGATATTATATACCAGTTAACCACTGATTATCTTTAGACAAAAAGGAAAGAAAGAGATTAATCAGCCATCACACAATGACAATTAGACAGAACTAGTAGAAACTGAACATCTTTTGAAATCTCTGTAGAGGTGTGACAATGAGGGGTAGAAATAGCTGATTTTTTTAAAGATTATTTATGAAAAATGTATTTAGAGAGGGAACAAAAAGGACCACAAGTATCAAGCAGGAAGACACTGATAATGGAAACACTTGTTTGGGTTAAAAAATAATCTGCTTTTAGATTTTGTTTGTTTGTTTTTGTTTTTAAACAGACGTATGTGCTTGCATCCTTGTACTTCGGCAGCAAGTGGATTCATTATGATCATCAGTTTCCTGTGGCGGTGTTACATCAGGTACATTTTCATCAGTACTGCTGCTAATATCATCAGCTAAAGTGAAGATTAAGATAAACAGAAGATTGTTTCCTTGTATAGTCAATATGAGCCTTAATTTCAGGGAGGATGAAAAGCCAAATCCCAAGAGGGCCTAAGAACCTACACCTCCCATTGATTCATCCTTTTCAGCCCCTCTCAAGATCTGGGTTTAGTAATAATGCCACTAAATTGCTGCTTAGATCTGAATGCAGTGTGTTAGTCTTAGTTCATCAGCAAAGTTTCTTGCTTTTTTTTTTTTCTTCTTTCTAATCTAATCTTTTTAGTCCTTTCAGTTCATTACTGAGTCAGGGACATAATTGTCTAGTGCATTTCCTCACTGTCTGCTATCTCTTCCTCTTGCATTTAAAGAAATAGTTACTGATTCACTACAATCATTGACATTTCCTCTGCTTTCATTTGTTTCTCTACTGCTAGCTGATTCCTCAATTTCATTATTATCAAACAGCTCTTCAGTGATAGACTGCTGTTCCTCATCTTCATATTGATAATTTTATTTTCACATGCATCATCCTGATTTTCAACATCTTCACTGCAGTCCTCAGAAGATGAGTCATTTGCAAAAGACAGATTTTCATTACTGGAGTCATCTTTAGAGTCAGAATGTGTTGGTCTATTCTCAGAGATATTGTTTGCTCCTCTGTGCCTTTCATTATCTCTTGGAAGGGATGTGCCTGATGTACTTGCTTGGTCATTATCCAGATAATTAAAATCAAATGTACTTATTTTGTAGATTAAACAAGAACATTTTTTTATTATGATTGTTTGTCTTTGAAGCTTTAAAAACATCTTAGTATAAATGTTGAACTTAGTTTCACCGGCTTTTAAGACATTTAACATAAGAAATATTTTCATTCAATAGGTGAAACAATGTTAATTTTTAATAGATTTGCTTCATGGAAATATTTATGTTGGCATAGCATCACTTTGTAAAAAGTGGAGGAAGATAAATAAAAATGCAGGTTCTGGTAGCTTCTGTATAAAGATTCTCATTTGCATACAGAATCACAGAATCACAGAATCACAGAATGTTAGGGATTGGAAGGGACCTCGAAAGATCATCTAGTCCAATCCCCCTGCCGGAGCAGGATTACCTAGACCATATCACACAGGAACGCGCCCAGGCGGGTTTTGAATGTCTCCAGAGAAGGAGACTCCACAACCTCTCTGGGCAGCCTGTTCCAGTGTTCGGTCACCCTCACCGTAAAGAAGTTTTTCCTCATATTTATGTGGAACCTCCTGTGTTCCAGCTTGCACCCATTGCCCCTTGTCCTGTCAAGGGATGTCACTGAGAAGAGCCTGGCTCCATCCTCTTGACACTTGCCCTTTACATATTTATAAACATTAATGAGGTCACCCCTCAGTCTCCTCTTCTCTAAGCTAAAGAGACCCAGCTCCCTCAGCCTCTCTCCTCATAAGGAAGATGTTCCACTCCCTTAATCATCTTCGCGGCTCTGCGCTGGACTCTCTCTAGCACTTCCCTGTCCTTCTTGAACTGAGGGGCCCAGAACGGGACACAATATTCCAGATGCGGCCTCACCAGGGCAGAGTAGAGGGGGAGGAGAACCTCTCTTGACCTGCTAACCACACCCCTTCTAATACACCCCAGGATGCCATTGGCCTTCTTGGCCACAAGGGCACACTGCTGGCTCATGGTCATCCTGCTGTCCACTAGGACCCCCAGGTCCCTTTCCCCTATGCTGCTCTCCAACAGGTCTGCCCCCAGCTTGTACTGGTACATGGGGTTGTTCTTGCCCAGATGCAGGACTCCACACTTGCCCTTGCTATATTTCATTAAATTTCTCTCTGCCCAACTCTCCAGCCTGTCCAGGTCTCTCTGAATGGCTGTGCAGCCTTCCATTGTGTCAGCCACCCCTCCCAGTTTTGTGTCATTAGCGAACTTGCTGACAGTGCACTCTAATCCCTCATCCAAGTCATTAATGAATATATTGAATAGAACTGGTCCCAGTACCGACCCTTGAGGGACTCCGCTAGACACAGGCCTCCAACTGGACTCTGTCCCATTGACCACCACTCTCTGGCTTCTTTTCTTCAGCCAGTTCACAATCCACCTCACTACCCGATCATCCAGACCACACTTCCTCAGTTTAGCTGCGAGGATGCTGTGGGAGACCGTGTCAAACACTTTACTGAAATCGAGATAGACCACATCCACAGATTTACCATCATCTATCCACCTGGTTATGTCCTCATAAAAGGCTATCAAGTTGGTTAAGCATGACTTCCCCTTGGTGAAGCCATGCTGAGTGCCTCTAATGATCCCCCTATCCTTGATGTGCCTAGAGACAGCACCAAGGACAAGTTGTTCCATCACCTTTCCAGGGATGGAGGTGAGGCTGACCGGTCTATAGTTACCCGCGTCCTCCTTCTTGCCCTTTTTGAAGACTGGAGTGACATTCGCTTTCCTCCAGTCCTCAGGCACCTCTCCTGTTGCCCACGACTTAGCAAAGATGATGGAGAGTGGCCTAGCAATGACTTCCGCCAGCTCCTTCAGCAACCGCGGGTGCATCCCATCAGGGCCCATGGATTTATGGACGTCCAGGTTGCTTAATTGGTCCCTGACCCAGCCCTCATCTACCAAGACAGATTCCTCCTCTATCCTGACTTCTTCTGGGTCCTCAGGGGTCCGGGGCTCCTCAGGACAGCCTCCAACAGTATAGACAGAGGCAAAGAAGGCATTCAGTAACTCCGCCTTCTTTTTATCCTCTGTCTCCAGGGCCCCCACCTCATTCATCAGTGGGCCTACATTGCCTCTAGTGTTGGTTTTACCTGCAATGTATTTGAAGAAGCCCTTTCTGTTGTCCTTGACCTCTCTTGCAAGGTTTAATTCCAAGGAGGCCTTAGCTTTCCTAGTTGCCTCCCTACATCCTCTGACAACAGACTTCTATTCCTCCCAAGTGGCCAGCCCCTCCTTCCATGATCTGTACACCCTCCTCTTCCACTTGAGTTTGCCCAGCAGTTCCCTGTTTAACCATGCAGGTCTCCTGGTACCCTTCCTTGACTTCCTACCTGTTGGAATGCTCTGATCTTGAGCTCGGAAGAAGCAGTCCTTGAATGCTAACCAACTATCTTGGGCCCCCTTACCTTCTAGTACCCTGTCCCATGGGATTTCCCCTAGCAATTGCTTGAAAAGGCCAAATTTGGCCCTCCTGAAGTCTAGGGTTGTGATTCTGCTAGCTATTCTGTTCCTGCCACATGAGGTCCTGAACTCTACCATCTCATGGTCGCTACAACCAAGGCTGCCCTCAACCTTCACCTCTTCAACCAGACCCTCCTTGTTAGTAAGGATCAGATCCAGCAGCGCACCTCTCCTAGTTGGCTCATCCACCATTTGCATCAGAAAGTTATCATCAACGCACTGGAGGAACCTCCTGGACTGGGGATGGCTGGCTGAGTAGGCCTCCCAGCAAATATCAGGGTAGTTGAAATCCCCCACAACAACCAGGCCCTGTAATTGCGAGACTGCTCTCAGCTGCCTGTAGAAGGCCTCATCACCCTCCTCATCCTGATCTGGTGGCCTGTAATAGACACCCACAACAGTATCACCCCTGACAGCCTGCCCCTTAATTCGCACCCACAAACTCTCAACTCGCTCCTGATCCGCCCCTGGACAGAACTCAATACATTCTAGCTGCTCACTCACATAAAGAGCAACTCCACCACCTCTCCTTAGTGGCCTGTCTTTCCTGAACAAGACATAGCCATCCATGACCACATTCCAGTCATGCGAGGCGTCCCACCAAGTCTCTGTGATTGCCACTAAATCATAGCCCCCCGACCGAACACGGATTTCTAACTCCTCCTGTTTATTCCCCATGCTGCGCGCATTGGTGTACAGGCATTTCAGGGAGCGAGCTGAGCACACCGATTTCACCCCAGGGGGATGGGAGGCCTCCTGGTCTACCTCAACACTAGAGCGTTGCCCCAGTGGTGCAAGCCCAGCTACTACCCCATCCCCCTTCGAATCTAGTTTAAAGCTCTCCGAATGAGCCCTGCTAATTCCTGTCCCAGAACCCTTTTGCCCCTACGACATAAACCTTTCCCATGTATTACCGTCATGCCTGGTGTCTTATAGAACCAGCCATTATCAAAGAACCCAAAGCCCTGTCTGTAGCACCAGTCTCGTAGCCAGGCATTAATAGAGAGAATCCTACTATTCCATCCCACGTCATCACCTGAAAATGGAAAGAGGGAGGAGAAAACAACTTGTCCCCCAGACTCTTTCACCAACCGTCCTAGGGCCTTGTAGTCTTTCTTCATCCCCCTCAGACTACGGGATGCATCTTCTTCCCCACCTGTCTGGAAGATCAGCAGGGGGTAGTAGTCTGTGGCCTTCACCAGGTTGGGGAGTTGCCTGGTGATATCCCTGATTCGGGCTCCAGGCAGGCTGCAGACCTCCCTGTGATGGGGGTCAGCTCTGCATATTGGGCCCTCAGATCCCTTTAGGAAGGAGTCTCCAACCACTAAAACTCTTCTCTTCTTCCTTGTGGAGGAGGTAACTATACACCTGTCAGGTTTTTCTGACTGTGGTGGGACCTCTGATATAGGTTGCCTCTCCACCACATCCCCATTGGACCGGCTGTATGCCACTAGGGCTTCATATCTATTGCTCAGAGGCACCTGTGGAGGCAAAGTAGGCAAGGAGGGCACTCGCCTTTTGCCACGGCCATAGACTTGCCTCCACTCACTCCTCTCCTCTAGGTTATTGTTTTCCACCTGAGAGGGGCAGAGTACAGGGGTCCCTTGATCCTGGGAGCTCTCCGGCAGGTGCTCCCATTTTTGTTGCAGGGAGGGCAGAGCCTGGCTCCACCAGTCTATCTCCATTTCAGCCTCCCGAATGCTCCTAAGCCTTTCTACTTCGGCTTGAAGCCTTTCAACCTGGCTTTGCAGCTGTGCCGCTCAGCCGAGCAGATCATCTACCTGCTCACAGCGCACACAGCCCCCTGACACCACAGAGACACTGTAGCATTCCCTGCAGCCTGCGACCTGCACCATCGCCTCCTTCCGTGGGAGCTCTGTCTGGGTTCCCACATCCATTTTGGTCTTCTTCTGCCGGGTAGATACCATTGTTCTTTCATTGAGCTGGGAAATACCTGTTGGTGACACCCCTGGATCACAGCTCCTTGGCACCTTCCTCGCCTTGTGCACTGGGAGGGAGTCAGCGCCCTCTCCAACGACCTGCAAACTGCTGCGGCCTCCCCCGCCCTGGGACACACACAGCCACTGCTGACTCACACAGTCACAGCTGAGTCTCCCTCTCCCCTCTGGGAAGGGACTAGTCCCTACCCTCCAGGAGGCTTTTTATCACCCAATCAACAGGGGGTGGTGTGTTTAAATCGCCCGCGGTGCCTCCGGCTACGCCCCCTCCTCTCCTGAATCATTGCCGGGAACCTCCGGGTCCAGGGTGGGGGGGAAGCAGCTCGGGGCTGATGCTTGGGGGTGGGGCTCGGGGGGTGCCCAGAGTACAAAAACCTCCCAGTTACAGCCCGATGTCGCTCTCACCCCCACAGGAGGCATTACAGCAGTTACTGGTAAAGGCCAGAAATGGTAGATAGTAAGAAAGTTTAGCATGGATGTAAGCTGTATGTGGGTAACATTTCTAACCAGTAGAAGGCATGGAAGAAAGGGCATGTATGTCATAAATTAGAGTTGGCAGAGTCTGAGACTGTCCCAGCTAACTTGCCCAGCGTAAGCTAGTAATGTTGGCTCCCTCCAAAGTCCTTGGAGAAAAATTCTTGGGGAATGTCAGTCCACAATGTTGTAGGTGTCTGAGCAGAAGGCGAATTGTTGTCTGGAGCTATTTCTCTCTGTACACTGATTATGGATTGAGCCTACATGTTCTATTGCTGAAGCTAGGTGAGAAGTATCGTTCCCGAAGACATGTTAGATGGTGGCTCTTGCTGATGCAGAAGTCCATTCCTACCCAGTTGCTTTTGAGGGGTGTGTTCAGCCACCCATTCCTGGGAGGTCAGCTCTATCAACTAGTCACTGTTAGATGTCCTTTTATATCTATGTCACACCAAGCTTTTTCTATAAATGATGAGGTACTGTCGGGTTCCGGATTTAAGGTCCGCCTCCAAAGCAAATCTAGAAATAAAATGCAGACAGTCCCCGTCCGCCCCCCCTGCTTCCCCGAGAGAGAGAGAGAGAGAGAGAGAGAGACCCGCCTAATTAGTAAAAAAGGAGCAAATCTAGAAATAAAATGCAGACAATCTCTCTTCCAAGAGAGAGACCCGCCTAATTAGTAATTCCAGTGCAGCCCACGTGCGGCGTGCCTGGTTCAATGCAGACAGCCCGCGCGCAGGGCCCGCAAAAAATATAAATAATTCCAGTGCAGCCCACGTGCGGCGTGCCTGGTTCAATGCGAACACCCAGTATACTTAACCTGCCTGTAGGTTAAGCACCCCCAAAAAATCCTGACCCGAAATATTAAAGATTCGTGATCCTTGAGTTCGGACAAAGCACAACCGAGGCACGGTATCAACAAACTTGGCTCTGACTTTATTAGGTCCAACAATGAGGCAACTCTATATTCAAGGAAAAGAGAGAGAGAGAGAGGTAAAAGAAAGAAAGAAACAGAGAAAACAGTTGAAAGAGAAAAAATATTCACCACCCTGAGATCCAGCAGCGTCCCACGGGAAATTCTTCCTTCCTACTTGGAAGATGGTGGGGTCCCGCGTGGTCGAGCGATCCAGCCTCTTTTATAGAGTTTTTCGGCAGAGTCATGTGACTGGGAGCCGTCAGTCAACAGTTCGCACCAATCACAGGTCCGAAGGCGGGACATGTCCGGTTCCTGCGCCGTAGGATTGGCTCCTTGCCAGGCTGTCACCGGAGACACACATCCGGAGGCGGGTGGAGGGCGGGCGCCTAGCTTATTGTGTCATCTTGCATTGCCAGGCTCAGGCGTTCCAGGCAGCCGCCATAAGATGTCGCCCGAGCACGTGGTTTACGATTTCTGAGACAATGCTCAAAAGGAAGGGGACAGATCCCCACAGGTACTTAATACTTTGACTTCCCTTGCAGATTTTTCTCTTTGTCAGTAACTCTGTGTTGTTGCTTTAATTACCAGTCATATAGATTTTTTTTCTAAATTCTTAAGTATTTTAGAAATAATTTTAGTTAAAAGATCTATTTCCTACTAGATGAGTTTGGCACCTAGTTAGAAATAATGTTCTTTATTTTTTGACACAGTGAACATCACAGTGAACTAGAACATCATAGTGAATTGGAACAAATGGCAAGCTCTTCAACTATGGCTTCTTGCAAATGGCAATATTTGTGCTAAATCCTATCAAGAGCCCATGCAAAGTTTTACAGCTTTACATTTATAGCATACCCATCACTTCAGCACCCAGGCTCCAAGTGCACTAATTAATTAAATAAATAATAAAAAATTAAAATCTGGTAGTGGATTATGAGAAAATTTTTATATTATCTGGCATTTGTTATGTTTTTTTCACAGAATCATAGAATACCAGGTTGTGAAAAATTTTCCTGTTGTGTCCAATCAGAATATCCCCAGGAGTAACTTGTACCCATTACCCCTCGTCTTTTCCATGTGACTCCTTATAAAACGGGAATCTCCATCTTCTTTGTAGTCACCCTTTAAACACTGGAATATGGTGCGAAGGTTTCCCCTAAGCCTTCTTTTCTCAAGGCTGAACAAATCCAATTCTCTCAGCCTTTCCCATACAGAAGGTTTCCCAGTCTTTTGATCATCTTTGTGGCCCTTCTCTGGAACCTCTCCATCCTGTCCACACCTTTTTTGCATAGTGGGGACCAAAACTGAACACAGTATTCCAGGTGTGGCCTGACAAGTGCTGAGTAGAGTGGGATAATGACTTCTTTATCTCTGCTGGTGATGCCCTTGTTGATGCAACCCAACATCTGATTGGCTTGCTTTGGTGCTGCAGCTCACTGTTCACTCATATTGAGCTTGTTGTCCACCAGGACTACCAGGTCCCTTTCCACAGAGCTGCTTTCTTGCTGGGTAGATCCCAGCCTGTGCTGCACTCCTGGATTATGTTTTCCCAGGTGCAAAACCTTACATTTGTCTTTGTTGAACTTCGTAAGGTTCTTGTCAGACCAGTCTTCCAGTCTGTCCAGGTTTTCCTGCAGGGTGACTCTCCCTTCCGAAGTGTCCACTTCCCCACTCAGTTTGGTGTCATCAGCAAACTTCATCAGGGTACACTTGATCGCATCATACAGATAACTTACAAAGATATTGAACAGTATTGGGCCGATACCGATCCCTGGGGGACCCCACTTGTGACAGGTGGCCAGTTTGACAAGGAGCTATTTACCACCACCCTCTGAGTGCAGCCTATCAGCCTGTTCCCCATCCACTGCACAGACCACTTGTCTAGACTGTAACACATCAGTTTCTCTAGGAGGAGGCTGTGGGGAACAGTATTGAAAGCCTTGCAGAAATCCAGCTAGACAATGTCCACTGCTCTCCCCACATCAACCAAGCAAGTTACTTTGTCATAGAAGACGATCAGGTTTGTCAAGCACGATTTACCCTCAGTGAACCCGCGTTGGCTTTTTTCAATCACATGCTTCATTTGACTTGTGATAGCTCCCAGAGGATTTGTTCCATAACTTTCCCGGGGACCGAAGTAAGACTGGTGGGCCTATAATTTCCTGGATCCTCTTTTAAGCCCTTCTTGTAGATAGGGGTGACATTAGCCTTCTTCCAATCTTCTGGGACGTCCCCCCATCTCCATGACTTCTCAAAGATTATGGAGAGCGGCCTTGCAATGACGTCAGCCAGCTCTCTTAACACCTTCGGATGGACAACACCCAGACCCATCGAATTGTAGGGGTCAAGCTCCTGTAATAGTTCACATACCAACTCTTCCTTCACTGATGATGGGTCTGTGTTTGCATCAGCCTGGATTTTTGTTCTCAAGGCCTGGGACCCTACAGTCCTGGTAAAGGCAGAGGTGAAAAAAGTGTTGAGAAACTTTGCCTTTTCAGCATTGTTGGTGACTAATTCACCTGTCCTGTTTTTTGTTGCTTTTGAAGGTATTTCCAATTCTGGGGAAGTAGATTTAACCTATGGAATTTTATTATGCATATCTGTAACACTGTTATGAAATTTGAATCAATATGTTCTGTAGTACTTAATTCCCATCAATGTCAGCCTCCCTAAAATCACTGTGCTTGTATTTTCTTGTACACATTGTGTCTTCCTGACTTAATAATTCTAACACTGTTTGTGCAAGATGTTCTGTAGATGCAGCCTTATGGTGCTAATCATGCTTGGCTCATTCCCTTGAACTGGATCCAGAATAACCTCATTTTGCATTAGGGTTATCCTCTTTGAAGAGTCCTTACATCCGGTGGAGGGATTTAGAGTCTCAAAGAATGTGATCTAGTTAAGGCCATCCCTCTTCATATTTTCATGTGAAGTAAGGAGGGAATTAAAGCACTGTAAAGTTTCAGTTAATGGAACAGAATTAGTAGATCGCGATAAGTTTTGCCAGCATTGCCATATTATTTTGCTTTTGGATATCTTAGAAATTTTTCATCTTCTTTTTGTTCACTGAATTCCTTTTGTGCATTTTCTTGGGTTTTCATTTTTAAAAAAAAAGCAGCTTTAAATCTTTATAGTTTGAGTTAAAACAGGACAAAAGATTATCTTGTGCCCTTTAAGATACATTACCATCCTGATTTGATTACTAGGAAAAACACATGCTATAGATCGTGAAAATTAGTTCTCCTGACTTGAGGTTCCAATATACGTTTTGAAGAAGAATGGTCATTTCTGTGTTCAGATACCAAGTTTTGAGGCAGATTTCTGCCAGACTCTCTTGAGCTTTTGCACACAGGCTTACTCTTCAGAAAAACAGATATTTAGTTATTATTATTTTCCTATCTAAAAAATCTGTATTGTCTGATTCTTTGTGAGTTATATATAAGTATATATAAATATAAAGATGGTGTAACTGAGAGTAGTAATGTAAAGAAATCAAACTCATGGCATTGACAGTGCCTGAGAATTAACAGCAGACCTTTTGTTTTTGTTGTGTCACCTTCAGTAATACAACAAATGTCCTTTTCTGAAAATAATGTAGAATTCAGGGAAAGAAGGGGACATTATCTTTGGAAATATGCAATAGTCAAACACAATCATTTTTGCCAATAATAAATTCTCTGAGAAAAGCCAAAAACTGTTTCTGAATTTGGTAAATGAAATCGAAAAAAAAAAACCACTAAAAAAAAATTTACTGTTTTTATTATCTCTCATTTTTACATTTCAGATCTTTGGAATAAGAATTTGTTTCTATTTTTAAAAAATAGAGAAAAAAGAAAGCAGTTTAAAAAAAGAGAGTTAAGAGCTTAAAATTTGGAGCCTGAACCAACCGAGCCAAAATAATTTGCACAGCTCTAGTTACAATCAAAACTGAGTCCAATCTTATGGTAACTAGGAGTTGTTTCTACATTGAAGGCATCAGTGTAGATCAAAGGCATCTGAAGGTCACTTTTTTCCAATCTGGACGGTATACACGACTCCAAAATGCTCTGTTGGCATTATCATGCCAATCTGGCCAACAAATCTGGTCAAGGACTAAGCAAATACAAAGGCTTAGCTTTCAGTTTGGCTTGAGAGTTTTTTCTAGAGCAAGCCAGGGACATTTTGGCAGGTTAACGAGACTAAGACATGCAAGATTCGGCACATGATTCCAACTGTTAGTGCTAGTAGTATTTAAAACATCCCAAAAGGCTGAAGTCATTTGGCTGCTTCTTCTCTGCCTCTAAGAACGGGTGTCTATATCCAAAATAATACTGGAAATGCTTCCTTATAAATGCTGTTCCTATGTGTTATCCTTGAGACCAATCCTTGTCAGAGTCTGGAAGGAGTCAGGGTGTATGGTAACAGACAGTATGGAAAAACTTGGGGAAAAAGTTTGAGCTTTTGTGGTGGCCCCATTTTATTCACTAGCAGAGAGATATCCACTATCTGCGGGGCAAAGCTGAATCTTGAAGGTGGATAGTATTGCTGTCTTCAGCTTTTTCCCTGGTTGGATACGCAAGAGAAATCTTACAAAAGGTAGGAGCCTATTCTCAGAGAAGGATTTTGGCCTCCAAACAGCAAATGCTCACAAACCAGAGATATTTGCCTAAGCTCTCGGAAAAAGCAGAACTTTAGTCTTACCTTCGTGCTTAGTTATTTATTACTGTTTAGGGGACTAGAGCCCTATTTCTAGGTAGGATTCTGTATGTCCAGAGAGAGAAGGTGGAAAGCAGAAGGAATTTTGTCCTACGCGATACTGCAAAAAACTTTATCAGGAGGCTGTTGATTGTTTTAGTGCAAAAGTCCCCAGTTACCTGATCAAGGAGGAGATCCTGTGTTCTGAAAGTGACATTGGGCAGGGGGGAGCTGAGACATGAAAGGGGTTGCTTGTTTTAATGAATGTTCCTTTCTTATCATTCTCCTGCTGGCTTTGCTAAAGTAACCCAGTTTGATGACTGGCCCAGCACTTGGGAGTGCCTGGATAAAGGCAGTACAATACGAATGCAAGATATTCGGAGCAGACGACTTTGTGCACCTCCTTCATTATCCTGTGAATCCATACCTCACTTGGGAAGGAGATGCTTTTTATATGACTGGTGAGACGATTGATTTTCACTTGTGTTTGAAAATTTCATACATTTTTGGGAAATGAAAAATAAAATACTTTCATGATGGTCTGCTGTAAAACATTGCAGCTACTTGCTGTGATGTTGACTTTCAATAACTGAAAATTAAAGGTCTACTGAAATAATTTTGCTCCCCAGTGATTTAGAGACCCAGTCTCACCATAATTTAGAGTCAACTTTTCGTCCCTGCGTAGTTCCATGATTTGCAAGCTGTTTCTGGCAGCCATCATTGTCAAACCAATGATATTTCTTCTCCTCCTCACTTTTTGGCCCTTTTCCCTCATAATTAACTTCTTCGTCAGATTTACAGCTATTTAGGTTCTACCTTTCTAAGGGATATAAACACCTGAATGAAAATACTGTGGTAAGAGTGCTTTTTTTAACCATTCCCTTGCCTGACATGATAGTATTTTTTATACACAAAATTCAAATGGAAAATGCCTTTTCTCACAAATGTACCATTTTATTTCATATGCACCATATTCTTAGACAAAGTAAAACTAAAGGGTTCACATCCTCAAGTTTCAGTAAACTGCATGTTAATAAGACTTACGAATGCAATTAGTTTTGCTCATGTACATCCCTTAACAGCAAATTGCTGTTAGTTTTTAGGCAAAAATGAGGAAAACATTAAGTTAATGCTGCAGCTTGGATCAAAGTGTTTGGGAAACTGCAGCTAACTTTAATCTTGTTGTATCTCTTCGTACCAAGCGAGTATCCTGATGCATTTGTTAGAAATAAGTGTTGTACTTTATTTGCAGCTGTCTCTTCTCTCACGTGTAACACCTAGGGCTGCCCGTATCTTCATGGGCAGATCAATCTAGGTTAAAATAAACATTAAATCTGATGGGGAAGGGACAAGTAAGTCCTTTGGGGTTGTTTTTTTCTGGACTTATAGAAAGGCCCTACCTTTACCTACAGTTGTATTCTGCTTTTTCCCTTTGAGACCTTCAGCAAATTTCTGAACCCAAACCTATTGCTCTTACCTGAACCAAGTCACTTTTTAATGTGATAACCAGGTTCATGTTTCCGGCATTTATATTGGCAGCTGTGTGAGGCCAGTTACTTCCTGAGGTCCTCAAGGACCTGCATATGCTCTGTTACACATCCTGATTGAGAAGGAATGCTCCTATCATCATCTTTGAGATTTAAAAACCTGTACTTTCATTATGACCTGCAGATGCTCATTTCCATTGAGAGAATGGGATCTAATCAACTGTGAAATAAATCTGATAATTCCACTTTAGGTGGTGCTCTTGAACACAGCTTATTTCAGAGAAATTTACTTCTGTAGAGTCTGTTTTACCACCAAACTCAGTGGAAAATGCTGCTCAACAGCATGTCTCATATAACACAATGTTACTTAATGAATCTGCTGAGATGGAGAGCTTTGAGCCCATTCCTTAGTGACCGATATACTTCGGTCACTAAATCAGCACCATTTAGTACCTTACAACTTTCATTAACAGTCCTACAAATTTAACAAGGAGGATGGCTTAACTAGATATAAAGTTGGATTGAGAGATAGAATTTTTAGTCTGTTTTCCATCTCTGAGATGGTAGCGTGTGTGTTCTGTAATCTGAAAATAGGGTGCTTATAGTCTCATAAACAATGTATGAAATTAAACTCAAACTTGTTCTCACAGGCATGAAAAGCTGTGTTCTGTCCCCATTATTTGAATTACTATAAACCACTGCCATGAACCGTGTCCCAGTTGTGCTAGGTGCTGGACAAAGTCAGAACAAAAAGTTGGTGATGGGTATAACAAATTCTGAATCAAAACTGAAAAACTGCAACAGATTGATATAAACAGATGACGGAGTAGAAGGAAGCAATAAGTCAGTGTGATGAGAAGTGTTGCCAGCACTACCAACCTAACTACTGTCGGGTCTTTCATAGGCCTTGCAGCAAATGGATTTGAGGTGTGTGTTTATGGAGAGCTCCCAAGCATGAAGGGTAGCACGAAAGAAAGCGTTTGAGGATGAAACAAATGAATGATGGGCATGGGCATCATTCACTGCCTGGTGCTGGGAGCTGACACTCTGAAAAAGAGAGGGAAAAAATAGCATGGGGGCTAGACCATGAAGGGCCTGGGTAGTAAAAAACATAGTTAGGGGAGGTATTTATAAAAAGAGGTGGTATGGTCAAAATGACAGCCTAGAAAAATGGAATGCTTGCATTTGTCATGAAATGTTTCCATAATCAAAGAGTGTGAGGATGAGACCCTGGGCAAAAATTCTTAACTGTGTGAATATGTAAGAAAACTGTGTCTTAAATAAGATATGCATAGAAAATCTGCAAAATTTAAGAATAACTTTCACCTGAGTGATAAGTATGATGTTTGGGGTATAGACTGAAGTACTGTCCGAAGAAGCAGAAAAGGAGTGGCAGAGAAAGAATAAGAATATTTTAGCCCTGTTGAACCAAGATGACAAAAAGGCATTTAGAAAGTGGTGTTGAAAAGAGGAAAATCAGAGTTTTGCTGGCAAGACATGCTGACTGTGACTTAACTGTATACACCTCATCATCTAATTTGCACTTGTGGGTGATATTTTCTTAATGCTAGGGTAGCGGGGGCCTGTGTACCTTTATAACCCTTCTCCATCCCCAGAGTTAAAGACTGAATGAGAGACTTAAAAAAAACCCCAGACTGATGAGACAGCTAGAGAAGTAAGAGGACTAGGATGGTAAAGTGTCCAGGTGATCAAGGGAAGACAAGATTTGAAGAAGATGGTTGAGGAATAAACAAAGCTTGAGTCTGAACTTTGAGAGGAAACAGAGGCCATTGGGAAAGAAGCTTCAAGAGAGAGCAATTTTAGAGGTCTAACATGGATTTGGAAGAAAATTCTCCATGGTGACTGTAAATGCTATGTTCAGTGAGGTTAAACATGAAGGGAAAGAGCAATGTCAGGCAGAGATGAGTGGGAGGCATAAGTTGTGGGAATTTTCAGCACTGGTGGCTACACATTATGGGAGTTCAATGAAAGTGTTAGATGTGGTCATGGTGGGGTAGCAACACATAGTAATTCTTGTCACAGCAGGTTGCAACAGGTTTTGCTCTGTTCAGACCCTGATCCCACAGCAGTTCCAAATGAAATTAATTTGCTGTTATAAATTTGTATATGCTGTTAAGGAAAAGAGGTTTTCTAAACCAAATACTGAAATATTGGAATGTGCTAGCAATTCAATAATAGTACATTATCCTTTCCCTTTATAGTTTCACTATAATTTTTTTCAGAGCTTTGTCGAGAAAATTAGGCTTAGTGGGATCATCTGTTCTAGTCTTATTTATATTGCACAATAGATACACTTAAAATTCCTGCTTCCCTTAGAACAACTTAAAAATAAAATCTGAAAACTGCTAAAAACCAAGAAATGCTTTTTCTCTTGCATAAAAATTCAAAAAGCCAATTTTAAAAAATCACTGTACTGAAGTTATACAATTAGCAGCTTTCAGTTTGACATACTTCATACTTGGAGATGTTTCCTTGATTTTTTAAAAAACATTTTATATAACAAGTTAAAAATAAACCTTCATGGTGATTTAGTAGCATGAACTGAGATTAAAACTTCAAAGACAATTGTAAATGTGATGCAGTTACTGAACATGTGACTCTTTGAAAACATCGTTCTGTAATATCAGAGTTAAATGTCAGAGCTCTGCATTTACCTCTGAATGGTATAGTTGGCCCATGTTCAATGACACTAAGGGAACAATGCTTCATTTTATCATTTTAAATACATTTTCCTTGTGTTTGTGTGTTCCCCTCAGTTAAACCTTCAGCACTAAACAGACTTACTACTGTATGGTAAAAGCCTGCTAATGTGAAATGTACAATGAACTAAAACTCCCACCTTATTTCTGGGAACAAAATAATGAACTAGGAAGTTGAGGCAGTGTTCAAGATAAGGGATTTGCTTGTTGAATAACTGGCTTGATAAACTGCTGCTGAATACACATCGCCAAAGAAAACCTAACAATGCTAAATACAAATTAAAACAAAAGCTCTATAGTTTTTTTTCCAATATGCTTTCAAATTCTCAAGAATGGCACACATGCATGTATACTTTATTATCTATGGGTTTTTCTTTTTTTTTTTTTGTTTTATTAGTGGGGCCTGGATTGCTACTTTTTATCTGGGAACACTGAGTACAGTTTCTACGATGATAATAGATGAGAAATAGACATGGCAACATTTCCTCAAAGTCAGCTCTTGGGAGATCGAATTTATGTACTTTACTGCTTGTCATGCTAAGGATTTCCGTGTCCTTTGTAAGATCCAAGCTTAGCATGCAAATACTGGGAGTCGCAGGGTAAGAATAAAAGCTGAGGAGCCTTCCCTTCTTTCCTCCTTTTGCAGGAATTCCCCGATCTTCTCTTTGCACCCAAATATTGTTCATTTTCTTTCCATTTGCCATTCCACCCGACGGATTCCTTTGCAGAATTACATGTTAGCAGAGCGTGATTTAAGATCATGACATTTCTGTTTTATTCAGGCAAAGAAACCCAACTGCACATGTTCCCTGGTAGGCCACTTCACTGCTTTGACATTGTTATGTGACTGTCTCCTGCATCATGTCACCAGAAAGATCCGGACTGAAATCGTGGGCAGAGCCACAAGCTGTGCAACTTGATCACACGGCTGAGCACAAGGCAGACTCCAGGTGTTGGGCACTGGGCACAGGGCGATAGCTATGGGTACCTGTCTGTCCCAACCCAGTAAACCAACGCCTGCAGATTTCAGTCTCACTTATACACTAGATTAATACCAATCCGTCTTGCTGCTGCTTTGCACCAGCATGAATAGGAAGATGGCCAAGCCTGTGGATTCTTGGCTTATTTTAATTTTCCTAAACTATACTCACAGATTTTTCTCATTTTTAACATCTTCATAGTAAAGCCTTCTCAAAACACTTACCCAGCCTTCTAGGTCCAGGCAGGCTTTCCCAGAGGCTGCCAGTCAGGTTGGTGCATCAGACTGCACATATACTGCAGCATATATTCCTGAAGTACAACAGACAGCATCATACCAGCAAGGTTCACAACATGTTTTGTCATCTCCTTCATACCTTTATAATAGATATCACAGCCCCTTTATTTGCTTCTCCATATGTATTAGAGGAAGTAAAGGAAGACCATTCAACAGAAATTGCAGAGTGAAAAACATGTTTGAAATAGAGTCAAAAGTATTAATTATGAGGATTTAATTGTTCGAAGGACTGAACATTTCTGTTTCCCATTGATATCAGTGACACATGTATACCATGAAGGCCTTTTTGCTCCATATCCATGACTCTTATGAAAACTCACTTTTTATTGTAATTTAGAACATAGGCTCTTTTTCGTATATGTCATTTTGCTCTTTTATAAATGCCTTAAAAGGTGGTCTTATGTTGATAAAAATAATGGGTAATGAGAATGGGACATAATACTTGCTGTTGAATGTCTAATTTCCATGCACTCCATCTACACCTCATCTCCTTCCTCATCACTGGCCTAACTACTTATCATACGACTAGCCAGCATAGGAGAGGAAGGGATGACACTTGGCTCCTTCCTTTCCTGCATAAACATGCAGTGAGAGTCAGGTGCTCAACCATAATCTGTTCTTTTTTTATGGAGTATTATTATTATTTTTGTTATTATTCTACCTAATGAAGCTGAATTTTTGCACTGAGCACTAATGAGCTTGCTTGCTGGAGATACAAATGTTGCTTTGTGTTATTATCCTATATTTGCAGTTTTTCGTCAGAAGTGGAAATTCTGGAACTGAAGTTCTCTTAAGAGCTAACGCATGCATTGTCCAGAGACAATGAAGCATTTTGTCCTGCTGGTGCAACCTATGTTTCTGATCAGTGTCTCTTCCCTTTCCTGAAAGAATGATTACATTGCACCATTGCAACCTCTGCACAGGTTGATTTCTGTGTAAGATTTCTGAAGCTGATGGGGAGCCTGTGGTGCTTCTGTGACTGTGATAATAAAAGAGATGGGGTTTGCACAATAGCTGCATCCATTTCCATAATTTACTTTGAATCCAAAGATATAGGAGAGGGCACACAGCATGGTAAGGGAAAGAGACCTTTCCTGAGTTTATTCTCGTTACTGTGTTGATCCTACTGTCTGCCTGCCAGAATCCTGAACCCTCACCTAGTGAAAATCTCTGCCTAGCAGCTGGATTTACTGGGAAATAGTCCTACATATCATTCCAGCCACTATTTTAAGGTGCTTCTATGTCATTGATTAGGAAATCTATCCTGTATAGGTTCTTAGTCCAGATTCACCATGAGTACATTCAGGCACAGTAAGTGGTACTGACTAACAACTGCCATACATTGCTTTTGTTCTAATCTTTCAGAAGGAGAAGTCAATGAAATGGGGAAAAAATGTTTTAACATGTTTTTTAATAGTATTAATGTATTCATAAGAATATTAGTTTGTGTTTATGTCAGAACAAGTACATCAGTGGAGATAAACTCACATTTGATTGAAGAAGGTGAAATCTGTGGTGGTTCTTCTTCCTGTGGATGCTGTTTTACGACTCTGGAACTTCCTGAAGACTTCCGAAAAGTAAACCTTTACTTATGTTGAAAGAAGTTCTGTTGTGCCGAAGAGGAAGAGGAAAACTGTCTTCATCCTTTTGCTTTACATGCTATTCTAGTATGCTCAAGTCTGAACAATATAGTAGGGAGCAGCAGAAACATAAAATATGTTTGCAGTGATCAGTATAATGCAATATGTTGTTACATACCTTTTGGACTTAGGTGCTAAAGTCTTTATGCCCAAATATCACACTGCTGTAGTGTAGGCAAAATGTGACAAATATGAATAATTGAGGCCAAGCTACAATTTTCTAGGTTGAAATGGAGTCACTGAGCCAGCTGGAGAGGGAAGAAAGCATTTTTCATGAGTTTTGCCAGATAGGCTCTAAGGAAGCTTCCCTGAGGCTGCACCAGAAGCCATAAATATCTTTACTGGAAGATGAGATTTTATCTTACACCAAGCCTTTTCAATTGTCATCCACACTGCCAAACATAGGCATTAAAAAAATCATGAATCAGACCCCAAAACAACTTGGAACTAACTTAAAATTATAATATATGGGAAAAAAAATGAGTTTTATGCATCTTACTGAGCTTCTAGGTTGTTTCATGATCCTGCTTTCTTTAGCTTTCTTTAAGGGCCTTGGATTTCATTACAAGAAAAAGAAGAATAATTATTTTATGTATGAGAAAACCCCAGAGTTCTGCAGGCTGGAGTGAAAAATGTGGGGTTCACAGGCACCATGACAGGCCCCACACAGATCCAACTCCTCTGTGATCTAATTAGCTCGTCCTTGAGTGGACAGCCCAGGGAAAAAGAAGGAAGGAAGTTGTGAAAATAACAGGTAAGGAATGGCTGCTCATATGGAGGGCATAAAAATTTCTATTGCTCTTCTTTCGCAAATTTTATCACTATGTGAACAAGGGTTGAAAAGCTGGACGATCACGCTACAGCATCTCTAACGCATTCAGACTTCTACCATATAGTTCGAAGCAATCTAGCAGTCACTGAATTATGTGGAAACTTATTGTCATGACAAAGGCTATAAAAAATGGAAAATGAGACAATTAAAGACCCCGTGACAAATTTTATAACGAGTAGAGAAAATAACACAAAGATAATCCATAGTATTATCTTTTCAAGGTTCTTCTTAGTTGTTGTAAATAGGGTTTATAGTACTAGCTATTTTTTTGCTATTTTGCCATCAATCACCCTGAGGCATTACTAAACTGTTACTTATCTGCTGACAGGTAAAACAAAACTTTAGTGCTGATATTACTGAAGTTTTATTAGTGAGCATCAAGAGCTCAATAGTAACCAAGAGAGAAAAAAAGCAAACTTTGTTAAAATATTATTCTGAGTTTTTTAGGTTGCTCACTTTTCTTTTGTTCTCATGCATTTTTTCTGCTTGAATCATTTGAACTGACTGGAAAGGGAAGATAATTGACCTTTCAGTTGCCAGTCATGGATGACAATTTTTGTCATTGTGGGTTAGTTATTTGAGTAAGCATTTTATTGTACTGTTACCTGATACCTACAGAAACTGCAGGTTTTGGACAACTACTGCTTTATCATGGGTGTATAATTTTTGTGTTTTTCTTTTAGGTTTCCAGTGTGTCCAAATGCTGGGTGCAGGAAAATGTTACTGTACTTGACAATTAATAGTTTGAAATCTTTATGCCACTAATTCTTATTACTAAGTCAACAGATTTCTGCAATAATCCTTAGTTTCTCTTTTCATGTTAACTTTGATATAACAATTACAAAGAAGATAGATAGCATTATCTCAAACGTAGGTATTGAAGAGAACAACAATGGTTTAAATAGTGCCACCAAGTCATGAAGAACCCTGAGATTGTGAATTGTACTAAACACAGTTGAAATGGGGGCAAATTGCTAATTATAACCATCTAGGTTATCTGTTGGTGAAGGTCCCCTCAAAATATATCTTGCCCAATCTTCTCATCTAGTTCAGCACAAAATGAAGCTGGCTGAATTTCACCATAGTCTATCTCTGCAAGCATAAATTTTAAATATATTGAAGCTTTATTTTTGCTTCATATTTTTCTTTGAATAAAGAGGACCAAAAATCAATCATATATCTGGGATTTAGCTGCTTCAAATAGAGGTCAACTGAATAAGAGCTGGCTTGGTATTAAAGATAATCTACAATGTCAAGGTAAATGTTTAAAGCAGGCAGTTTTTAAAATACTGATTTTAATAAGATGTGTGACCCCGATGCCTGTTATTTAGTCTTGCACATCTTGCTAACATTAGCTGTTCTCCTGCTTGATCTAGTGACAGGGTCAGCCTGCTATTATATCTAACTGAAAATTAAAATTATTTTACTACTTCATTCTAGAAGTACAGGTTTTAACAAGTGTAGCTGTTCCTTTGTAATTTACTAGTGATATGCACATATGGTATGTTGTAGCCTTTACAATAATGTCTTTTACTTCTGACTTCTGGTGCTTTTGAAAGCATGAAAATACATAGATTTCACAGACAATACTAAAATGAGATGGCATATGAAAATCAGCATGTGCAGAAGACAAAGACAAAAAGAACCTTACACTGGTTCAAGTATCATCAGGAAATAAAATGAGATTCATCTTGCAAAAATTAGTTTGAAATATAAAAAGAAACAGTCTAAAATGCATGGATAAGAAGACAATTTGGATAAAATCCTGAGAATGCTGAATTCTGTGGGAGCTTTGCCGTTTAATCAACCCGGCCAATACTTAGGCCCTGGCAAGTAATACTCAAGGAGATTAAGGGATGGTAGATGGCAATAAACTAAGTATGAAGTTGTTTGAAAAAGTTTGCTTATATATGCACATTGATATGTTGGATGCATAAATGTCTCTGTTAAAGAATCTAATCCAGAATAACATATTCTGTAATTGGTACCTCATTGCACTTTAGCTCCTGTTTCAGCTATGTCATTCATTTTGAACAATGTGCTTACCTGTGTGCTATTTTTTGTGACTCATCCAGCCAAGGACGACACTGTGGTTAGTTTGGATATGTTGAGCACAGCAGCGTAAAGAGGACTGCACTGACCTCTGTGTGATCAGTGCTTCATATCACAACATTTGCAGTGCCTTTTGAAGTAGACCCCAGTCTGCTATGTAGTTCACCTTGTGTGCTTTTCCTGATGGAGGGCTTGTGGTTTCTATTCACGGAAGCCTGTGGTTTCCCTCACGTGCTGTTCTGCTGCTCTCTGTTTGCACCTGAATGCTCAAAAAGTTGGTAAGTCATGCTCAGTGCACTATGCCTTCAAGACAGCCTTGAAGCTGTTTCCTTGAAGCCCATCCCTTCACAGCTGTGCCTTGTTTCCCAAATGATAGACTTACAGAGTACTGCAGGACTGCTTGTCATATCACTCTGTTTTTTAGCAAATATATAAACATATTGGTGACGGAATTACTCTGCATGATCAGTGTGCCCATTGTACAACATCCAGATCTCCCATGGATAGTGCCATGAAAGAAGCACAACATCAAAGGTGCACTTGTAGGATTCTCAAAGCAGAAATTACATCCATGAATACAGAGGACTGGAAATTTTCCTGATTTTTTTTTTGTGAAAAGGCTTTAGTCTCTCATGGGCAGAAGTTCTTATGGTGATCAAATGTTTTCTATGGGGAAAAATTTCCTAGGATTTGTGGTGAAATTGTGGTGAAAAATTTGTGGTGAAACCAAGAGGATGAAAAGACACCTTTTTTTGAGATCTAGTGGCCAAATATTGTCTTCTTCTCAGCTAGGCAAGGCCTTTTAAAATGCAAGACAAATTGCTTCATGTCTGAGGATGGAAAAGCCTAAGGATAGTTTTCACTGAAAACTTAACAGGGATGGAGGTCTGGTAGGATGGTAAGATGAGAAATGTGCTGTCATCTTCTTTTCTGGGCAAAGATACAGCTAGAAGGGTGAAACAAGGAGGTTTAAATAAGCTTTATTTCCACGTCTTAAATATTTTGGGATGTATTATATTAAAAACAGCTAAAAAACTTCTGTGAAAGAGACTTCTAGCTCATGATAGAGTAGGTAGGATATTTTTTTTAAATAAAAGTCGCTGGATTAAGATGTAGGTTAGAATTTCAGAAACTGCTACAATTCCTAGGAAAATTCCTTAGCCACTAGGCTGTTGGGTTATTTTCTGTGGTTAGTATTTTTCTTTGAGAAAAAGGAGAGATCCTAAACTGGTATGAGATACGTTAAATTTTTAGCAGCTAAAAAAAAATATTTTATTTCTTCTTTTACCTGAGCAGAAGCAGGTAAATTTAATCCCTTAGATGTAAAAAAATGAATGTTTGGGCAATTTGTATCACAAATCACCTCATTCAGCAGAGTAATCGATAAGAAATGCCCTTGCACAGTAGTTCAAATAATCTATTTCATATTGGAGGTCTACGTAAGAAATATACAAAAGAATTAAAGAACATAGTTTATAAAGAGAAATTAATTTTGGAAACTGAAAATGCAATGTGTTGCTTAGGACATAACATCCTGAAATAACTGTTGAATTCATAAGCAGCTCAAACTTGTCTCATGCTAGGGCCATGAAGAGATTTAAGTGTGTCTTGTGGCTTTTTTTTGACAGGTCAGAAGTATATCAGCTGTGTGCCTCGGCAGGACCAGGTTAGAGACAGTAAGAGCCTAACCCACGGAATGATTTCAAGTCCCCACCTGTAGAAATGAAAATGCATAAATGTCGTAACTCTTCCTGTGCTCTGTAGTGGAGGCAGCTCCACTGCAGTACCTCACCCTGCCGTTTGCTGTCTGATATGTCTAATCTGCCTCAACTGTCTAGTCTGTTGCTGTGATTAATTTCATTAATATGTGTTTGTTCTCACACACAATTTTACTACTTTACATAGAGAGGCAGCTGTTTCTCTTGCTGAGATACAAATACTGGAAAATATGAAGTGTAAAAATTATATTCTGAAATAGTGAAATTAATCAGTATATTCTGTACTTTGTGAGAACTGTTAGGGTTTTACAAGTTGTAAATGCATAGAAGGGCTCTCTTTTTTTACATCCTGTTTGGATAGCTCTGTGATTCTCATTTTTTCCTCCACCTTTACATCATGGCTCAGCATTGGCTTGAGTCATGGACTGGCTTTTCCTTACCTTCAGATTTAACTTGTATCTGCTTGTTTTCCTTCTGTTTCCCTCATTACCCACCTTGGCTGTTCCAAATATTACTTCCTTTACAGGTCTGACATGTTAATTTTGTTTTTAGCACAACTTTTGTGGTAATCAGGGCTTTTCTTAAGTGTCAGGTTCTTATATTCAAATTCTTATGAGCAGATCTTAATTTTCATTCCTGTTACTTAACAAGAAAAATGAAGGAAATAAAAGAATGAGTTTTCTGTACTTATGAATGTAGAGTAAAATCAAACATTGCAACCTAAAGAAGGTATAAACCTCAAGTCTATAAAGAAAGTCAAACGGTACATTTAGACTAACGTATCCTAGTTCCTGATCATCTAGAATGGGAACCTACTCAGAGCATTCTGCAATTCCTTCCAACAAAGGCACCTGGGAGTTCTTCCAGAAGAAACAAAGGTCCACTGGGAAAGAAAGGAAGAAAACATGTACTCGTGTCTTACCTTCAGAAGGGTTTGGAATATGGCTAGGACATGGAGTTGCTCCCAGATCCCACTTTATACTTAGACAAAAATTACTACCTATACCCTCACATAGATTTCTTGCTGCCATCCTCACCACCACTGCCACCAGTCCCTGTCGCCCATTCCTTCCAACCTTCCAATTGCCCCCACACCTCACATCTCCTGACATTGAAATCTCCTTTGCTTTAAATGAGTTTAAAATTCAAATGGCTTCTTAATAGATGCTAGTGAAATGTAATATTGCTACCATTTGTCTTTGATAAAACACCATTTGTCATTATTGCTAAGGCCTCTGTTCCTCCTCCCCAAAGCCTGATGACAGGAAGGAGATGTTATTGCTGCCTTTGCTTCTGTCACATGTGTTTTGTTGTTTGTTTTTGTTTTTTTTTTTGATTTTCCCACCTTCAGGGCTTGCTCAGATGATGTCTGAGGGTGGTACTTCTTCAGGGCTGGAAGTTCTGCCCCTCTCCTTCATGCACTGCAAAGGCGTTGAGAGACTGAGAGAAGAAGAATCCATTCCTTCTTTGCTAATGCTTTCCTCTTCAAAAATACAGAGCAGGAGCAGCACAATACTTGTAATATTCTTGAGCATTTTAATGCTGCCCTCAGATGTGGGAAATTCAGTTCCTCTAACACATTTTCTCCCAGGGACTGATCTCTTCAAAGCTAGTACACTGCAAGAAGGACAAGGGAGCTCTGTGACTTGCTTTGTCTGCCCAGCTACCAGGGCTGTTTGTGATTTTTGTTAGTGTATTTTTACACAGGAAAGCATATGATCACCAGCAAATAGTAGCTTAGGCTAGGCGCCTTAGGCCCCTGTTTACTTTAGGAAAGTCTTCACAATTCAGCATTAGCAAATGGGTTTTCTAAGGCAGTTGCTGCAGCAGTGTCTTTTCCTCTCCTTGAGGGAAACGGCCCATAGAACCATTTTGTGAATTTCTGTTGAGATTCCTGGCTAAGGGAATTTCAGTGAAGATTTAGTGTTTTATAGACACAAAGGTTTCAGACTGAAGTACTTTGAGTAGAAAAATGAAGCACTCGTGAAGGTGTGTAAAGAAAACACAGGAGACTGAGGTTTTAAAAGAATAATTTTTCAGTTTTCCCAGATACTGTTTTCAGTATAAAACCACTTTTGACAGGAAAGAATCCAGGAAATGTTTGGGAGAGCTCAGAAAAGCCAGATTAGGAAGTATATAGGTATATCTATATATAGGTATATATATCTGTATCTACAACAAGAACATGGCTGGCAAGCTTGGAATTTCTTCTTTTATTCAAGTATGTCTGTTACAGTGATCTGTCAACTGAAGTTAACAAAATACTCCCACCGGTTTCACTGTGTGATGGATTGAGCCCCAAGTCTTTGCATGGTTGTTTGGTCAGGTACCGACTAGTTGTATGTGTCTGCTAGTATTTTTTTTTTACCCATCTAACCTTGCCACACAGAGAGTGTTGGTAAGTCACATAATGGAGAGCATGTAAAACTAGTTTTCAGTAGAATATAGCCCTTGTGGGTAAATAATTTAACTTTCCTCCCCCAAGTACTGTGTTAGAAACAATATTCAGCATAAACTGATTGTGTAGATAGCTTGATTGTAAAGCAAGATTAATATGAAAAGGCAAGAAGTCTGCAATAAAAACTAGTAACTTAAATCATCTGCATTTGTGTACAAGCAATCATATTTAGCAACAGTCCCAAGGCTGAGATTAAAGCTGTTTGGTAGGTTACTTCAAGGCCTTTTTATTGCTAAATCTTATTATGTCTCTAAAATGTAGAAATTAATCACCTGTCATCAAAGCTACAGTGGATTATTGACTTCTAAATGTCTCTACAAAGTGATTCATGACAGAATGAAACAGGAGACTGAACTAGCACTGAAATTCTTTTTGCATGTGATAAAAAGGGTCTATTAAAAGTGTTTGAACAAATGCTGGCTATTAGGTAATCATCACAAAGGATTTTGTTATCAAAACGTGGTGCTTCTTGAATAACCTTATTCAGTTACACAGATTTGCAACACCAATCCTCTAATGGGAAAGTTATCTGGAGAATTTAGATTGTTCATCTGAGAAACCTGACATTAGCTAAATTGTAGCAGGATTTTCTGAACTACCTGCAAGCCGGTGATGGTATTGTTCGCACTTGCTCCCAGGTATTTTAACCCAAAATCATGTAGGTATTCCAATTCAGAATCATTTGGTTGTGACAGGAAAATTTCTTATGATTTGGATATCTTGCTGTATATTCAATGTCAGTTTTTCTTTGAAACGTGTCAAAAAATACCACGAGGATATACTGCCGAGGGGAATAACAATCTGGCTTTTGATTAAGTCAAAGTGTATTTCTTAAAGGATTGATAACAGCCCACATTCATTTATAGCTCTCATGCAGCTGGAGCTGTGACTGTGTGGTGTGACCTGGGGATGCAAGTTGCATTGGCTGGTGTTTCTGGGAGAAGTCTGTAGATCCCAGACTGCTCCTGATAAACCTGCGTTTGTCCAACTCAGAGCTCCTTCTGGAAATCAGAAGGGAAGTCCTCAGTAAAGGTGCACTGATACACATTTCTTCTGCAAAAAGAGAACCACTAAAATTATTTTCTAAGAGAATCAGTATGGAGAACATGGAGATTCTGGAAAAATATCCTAGGTGTTTTGCTATAAATATTAGAGGGCCAGGTTTACAACAAATATCTTTGGAAAGGTAATATTTAAATGGATTTTCAGAGCTTCCGTTAGTCACATTATGGGTCTGCGGAGTGTGCCTCAGTTTTCTACTTTCAACAGGCAGGGTGCCAGGCTGAAGGGTACTTCCTCCCCAAAATTTCACAGCATGTGCTCTCACATTAACTCTTTGCAGGCTGGCAACAAGTCTACCCTAGTTTGTCTGTTCCTTATATGCATTATAAGACAGAGACTCGCTGAGTTTTCACTTAGAGTCACTTTGCTGTCTAATACAAGTTAGGGGAAAAAGAAGGAAAGATATATTCAGCAAAACTGACCATTATGCTTTTAGGTATGAGATTGGGGAAAAGAGAGGTTATAATTGCAAAAAATAATGAAACAGCAGGGTTTTTTAATCTATGTGCAAAACCAGAATTTCTCTCTAGCTGTTTTTAGTACCCCTCATCTGCAAGTTGTTGGGCACGTCTTAGCTACTAAAGCCAACAGTCTTGAGCTCCTACAGTCATCGTGCCTTGTGATGGCTTCCACAGGGCTCAGTAACTGCATCTTCCCCTATGCTTGCTTCTATTTTCCACATCGATTTTTGCAGAAAAATGGTGACATTGATTTGGATAAAAATGAAAATACTTTTGATGGCATCATGTGGAGCCAGGCAATTTGGGCACTTAAAATTATTACCCTTGTTCAATCTGACCTGCTCAGGCAAGCATTTGTGTGTGCATATGTCTGTGTTTGCCTGCATCCTATGTGCTATGAATGATTCTTTTTGTAAGCCTTGAGGCGCGTAAAGTGTTTTTCCCCTTTGCTCCTTGTCAGCTTGCTGCCTCTGTCCTCGGTGTCCTAGCTAGGTTGTTAATTTTGAACTCCTATGGCTTTGTTGTGACTAAGAATATTACATGAAACCTCCTTAGATGTGCATACATGCTGTGCATGCATACCATGTGCTCACGGTCCCTGCAGAGGCTCCAGATTATTGATACAGAGAACATAAACAAGTTATTCCACCTGGACATGCCAGTGTGAGCAAATGCTTTCTCTTCTTATTCTTGTCCGCCTCCAATTTAACTGACATTCCTATGTTTAATAGTTAAACACAGATTAAAACATTGCTGTCACTGAGTTCTTACAAAGGTGTTTACAGTCTTCCCAGCTGATGCACACTGTCAGCAGTCACAGAAACAACTGTGAGAGTCACAGATATGTTGGTTGGAAGGAAGATCTGGTGATCATCTAATGCAAGCTCCTGCTTCAAGTGTTGCTATCACCAACGCTGGAGCACATCAGCCAGGGCTGTGTCTCACTGATACCTCTGGGGATGGAGCTGCCACAACCACTCGGAGCAACCTGTTTCCTCTAAACAAAGTTTTTTTCCTTGATGCATTTCTGGAAATTTGCAAGCCACAACCTGTGGCCCTTGGCCTTTATTACTGTCTGACACTGACAGAAGAGTTTGGCTTCCTCGACTTCATAACTGCTCTTCAGGTAATTGTGGGTTGCTGTTTGATCACTCCTTAGTCTCTTCTTCGCCAGACTAAACAAACTCACTCCCTCAGTCTCTCTTCATAAACTGTGAGCTGTAGGTCCCTGACCATCTTTATAGCCCTCTGCTTCCACCTTGGGATCCTTCTTCAGTTTCTGCATGTCCCTCCTGAGCTGGGGGGTCCACACTGGGCACTGCATTGTGGGTGCAGTGGGGCACACTGTAGGGCACGTGCCTCCACATGCACCTTACTCATGGTGAACTGCACTGTTGGCTAGTATTAGTGGTGTCTACTGTAAACTAACTCAGTATTAGATATTTGCAGGGCTGTCAGTTGGGCAGTTGCATCCTGGCTTGCACTGATGCGTGGTGTTATTCACCTGGGCGCAGAACCTTGCAGGTTTCCTTGATGAGCTTCATGAGCTTTTTGCTGGGCCAGTCCTCAAGTTTCTCAAAATGCCTCTGGACCAAAGCTCATCCATTCAATGTGTCAGCCACCCTCTCTCAATTCAGTGTTGTCTGCAGATTTGCTGAGGGTGCAATCTGTGTCATCGTCCACGTTGTTAATGAAAATGTTGAAAAATACGGGCCCCAGTATTGACCCCGAGGGTACTTTGCTTGTTACTGGATACCAGCCATATATTGAACCATTGATCACTACCCTTTGGGCATGGCAGTACAGCCAATTTTCAACCCACCTGACAGTCAAGCCCACACAGTATTGCAATTAATATAGAGTAATGTAACTTTGGGGGAATTTTTTTTCTTTTTAGAATAAGTAGCAATGCAGAAATATCAACCACCTAAAATGTGGCAGTTCTGGCCAGTGATGAAATCAGAGTCCATGTGGGCCTCCTACTATATTCCGTGCAGTTTTGGTTAATTTTTGAGCCAAGTAACAATGCCACATTAAAGTGACTATGAATAACCTCTTTTTAGTGTTCAGTTTTTAAAAAATATTTATTAGTTGTCAAAATGGTACCCTTGTTTATTTATTTTTTTCCTACAACTTGGGGTCCAGTTAAGATGAATAGAAGCTTGCCTGAACTCCTAGGGATATAGTTAGGTCATCCTAAAATCTTTATCATTAGTATTTGCAAACACCTTGTGGCAATGCTGTAGAAATGTAGGTGAAAGTAAAATCTGCGGCAAACCTGAGAAATTAATTTTCTAGAAATACAGACCCCTACCATTTGAAATAAAACACTGTGATGATGTTTGAAAAGCCTCATACTGATGATTCCAACTTCTTGCACATTTTTAGACAGGAAAATGTAAGGATTCTTTGTTATTTTGAATTATCTTCTATTCCTTCTCTTAGAAATACGCTAGAAATATGTTACTGCTTATCTTATGAAGCTATGATTTTTATTTTAACTTGACCTTAACTTTTATTCAAAACATTGTTGAAGAAATTTTTCAGCATAAAAGCTGAGGTGGGAATTCAGTACTGGCCTATGATAATACATATGCAATAACACGATGTGCTGGTTGAAGAACGCTGGCTTTGTCCTTTTGCCACACTGGCTGGAGAGCTTGGCCTAAGATGAGCGTACATCTTAAGAAACTCAGAGACGCAGGTAACTGCAGAGACCCTGTCATTATCTCCAGGTCTCTTAGGGTCTTTCAGGGTCTTCTGTAGGTTTTCCTCTCTGATAGGCACCCTCTTTCCTGGCTTTCGATTACTCTGTCCTGTAGATGCCAACAAAATTGAGGGAAGAAGTAGGAAAGAAGAAACTCCTCATACGTGTCTGCTCAGCTCATCTGCAATAGCAAATCTATGAGACAGGGAAAAAAGCAGTTATTGGAGCAAGGACTTAAGAAGAGAGAACAAGGGTGATAACAATGGTGTGGATGACTCCCAACTGGTTTTTTCATCACTGGTATGTGCATCTGTGTGTATCTATCTGTCAGGGGAATGGGACATGCTTGTTCCCCTAAAACACTTTTATACCAGGCATATGATTGTACTTAAAATGTCCTCTGCTGAGAATGACAGGAAATTTTTGTTCAGTGTTGCATGTTAAAAAGAGGACAGCAAAAGATCCTTGTGCTGTATTCTCTAACGCAAATATTATTCATAGAATCGTTTTGGTTGGGAAAGACCTTTAAGATCATCAAGTCCAACTGTTAACCTAACACTGCCAAGCCCACCACTAAACCATGTCCCATTATTGTTAATGTGTGCATGAAAAATTGGGACAGGTAGTGACATTTGTTGAAATTATGTGTTTTGAACTAATTGGTTTTAACAAAATTCTTGTAAAATACTTTGTGTGTGGAATATTTAGTCACACTGTTCGTGAACTTTAATAAATTAGTTAATGGCTGTACAGTGTGTGAATTTCTTGGGAAGAGAATTACGAGTTCAAATTCACAGCCATGCTGTTCGAACAGGGGTTGCTCTTTGGGGCAAAAGTCACTTGCAAAGTTGCACTAAAGTCCAAACCTTACTCAGAGACCAGATTCCCTATTAATCAATGAAAGAAGGTAGGCACTCCAGAGAGCCTTTCAAGCCCTTCTCTCTGCATCACTATCTTCTTTGGCTAAGGAAGTAACTAGGCTCCTGTATAACATGAGAACGCCTCTCAGATCTTGTCTACCTGAAAGAAGAGGCATGCATCTTTGTAACATGGGCAACATTCAAGGCACACCTTTTTCCTCTAATGCTAAAACAGCAACTAGGAAAAAAGTTTACATCAGAGCCTCTAAATCATAGTGATTCCTCTCTAATTACGGTATATCTATCTCAGTATGGATATAGCACCTTTGCAAAGAGAATCTGCTGGCATCGTCAGTGCAGCACAAAGGTGCAGTTCATGAATGGCTTTACTGAATGCAATGGTATTATGCTGGTGTAAAATATGTATAAGTGAGATCATAATTAGGTTCATTAAGTTAACTAACAGCTACCCTAACATCTCATAGTCACATGGCATCTGGCACTTAGATACATGTTTTATTAGGTAAGTCAAGGGTGGGGATGTGTTTGTCTGTTTACTCATAGTTCAATAGTTCAAAGGAGAACTTCTGTCAATATGCTCATAGTTCAGTAGTTCAAAGGAGAATTTCTGTGAATATGCGAATATATGTGAATATATATTTGTGCCCCCTGAGGCACATTCTCCTTTGCTTCCCCTGCACTAATCCACTGTAACATCTCTGATGTCAGATGAGTTTCTTGTCCAGAAAGTGATGTTCTCTGCTGAATACTGGATTTATAGAGAGCAAAATTTGGGCTCTCATCCTTATGTTCTTTGCTTTATTTCTTTTCAAGTTAACTTCTTGCTTCACTTTTGGTGGCACAGTTGGCGATCCCCGAATTCTGTATTTTCACTAGTAGCATATGGCTATCTAACAGGTGGAGCAGACACTCTACAAATGAGAATTTGCCTTTGGGTCTTTTCATACTTTAGCTTCTGTGAATTTGGCTGTTACATTTACTATTCTAAACTCGGTTATTTTTTTACTCACCTTCATCCAGCATATTTCTGATGCGTCTGAACAAGTTTAAAAGGTGGTAAAAACCTGAAAAGCCCCCATGCACAGCTTTATGTTTCTTATTCCTCTTACTACACCTCCTCCTCTCATCACGTTGTTTTGGCTTGTGATACCCTTTTAGGTGTGGCAGTGCCTTTTTCTTGTCTCCTGCCAGGCTATCTAGGCTCCTTCCTCAATGCTTTTTGTCATTGATCTGTGTACGCGACCTGCCTTTCCTCAAGGGTAGATCACCATTTGCATGCAGTACACTTGCCTTGTCTCCTGTGTCTTTAGAGCAGGAAAGGTGGGCAAGACGCTGAGTGTCTCACCAATAGCTCAGAGGGGCCATTGACCTCACCGGCCAGGATAAACAGGGTGCGTTTAGGACTACTTTGCATTGTTAGACTCATGCCAAATAACTGGTGAATCTGGCCCACTATATTTATACATGTGTACAGCATCAAACACACTATTGGGACTTAACAGACAATAAGATAATGGATGTGTTAAAAATACCTATGACAAATTCAATACAAGAATTGAAATACAGGGTAAGTGGAAAGGTGAAGTGTTGGTGAAAGTCTTAAATCTCAAGCTGACCTTCTTTTTTACCCACAGGACTTGCCATTGCAACTTCTGTGCTGCTCCGTGGTTGCTTTAATTTATATGACTAATGACATGAAAGATGTAAAATCTGTAAAAATACAGTGTTTGGCTGCTTAAATTAAGTTTATGAGTTTTTCTTAAGCCTGCCAAACAACTTAAATATTTCATGGCTTTCACAGGCTACAGTTCTAATATTTATAACTCTTGTGTGCAGATTTCAAAAATTATAATTACAACTCCCAGGATCCCAGATACAGCAGATGTTCAATATTTTGTACGATGTTGGCAGAAATGCTTTTCATGCTCTTTTTGATCTCAGTACCCCATGTATTGTATCTGCTACAACAAGCTGTTAATAAGAGAGTTTATTGTTATTTCCCTGTAAAAGACTCTGTAGGATAGATTCAGGATGGCATATAAAGGAGAATGAATGGGGATTCAGCCCTAATGAATAATGAGGAACCCTGTGCAGTGTTTTCTTTCAAATGCTGGCCTAATAAATGGTATATAGGATGTCTCTCATCACATAGATCCACATAGGACTTTTGGAATTACTGTGACCCATTCATTTTAGGCTATACGTCCTTGCCCTGTTCCCCTGTATTGATGGATCATGTCATTTCCCATTCTCTCTTGTATATTCACCCCCACGGTGCCTTGTGTTCCCTCTATGAGACTGCAAGAATAGCCTTATTTGAGTCAGATGCCAAAGCCCAAATATATGTTTCAGTCAGAGAGTTGATGTGTGAGATAAAATTATGGCACTGGTTCTCTGATTTTTCTAGTGATCCACTTGCATGAGGAGAAGAGAAATGAGCTTTAAGCAGCCGGGCTTGTCTCAACTCTTGTCATGTTTTACTTGTATTGTATTCCTTATTATTGTAATTGGGCTTTTTTTCTTACAACCATATTAGGTACTCACTTAAACAGTTAAACTTCACTGTCAGTCAAATGATTGCCCCAAATTTACACCACTATAACTGTAATTTCACTCTACCCTTTACAGGCAGATTTTAATGCAGTCCATAAAGGTAAAAAAAAAAAAGAATATCATATTAGTAGGTTAATACAATATTCTACAGTATTACTCTAAATGCATAACAGTAGCAAATAGTAGAGGTCATTATATAAATGAAATTAAGTAATTTTAATTATACAATTATTCATTTAGGTCACAATTAGAAATGTACAGAAGACATTAAAATTCACAGTTTTTTAAGGACAGCTTATAAAAAAAATCACATAAGATACTTGGCATTTCATTTTCAATATTACTTTAAAAATATCCATGCGAATATAAAAACCAGATTGAAAAAATAATGAAACTTGAAAAAAACATCATTTAATGATATATGGACCTCTTCTATTATTCAAGTCTATAGTACAACTGTAAGAAAACTAATATACTATGTTTTCAGGAGGTTATTTAGTTATTTGTGTTGAAACTTGTTTGTTTATTTTGGAGGGGGGGGGGTTTAGCTGTTTATACAATGAAAAACTCAAACAACGAAAAATGTTGCCATTTTCTGTTTGCAAACAAGGAATCTACCAAGATGGCTTTTGTACTATAGATAATACCCAAATATAAGATGGATCCAACATGGCAAACCCTTGAAACTTAATGAGATTGTCTGGAGCAGAAGATGATGACTACGTAAAACATTTCCAAATTGCTGACTTCAGATCTGATAAAACTGCTCTGGATGAAAATCAGCTGTAAGTGATTGTATGATAGTTAACATACAGATCATTTTGTGAGTTTAAACAGCAGTACTCAAGTAGTAGTAAAAGATTTAAAGTTGCATTACTTAGGGAATGTTTAAGGGCAATGTTTTACATAGTAAATGTAAGCTGAGCTTAAAAGAGTGGCTCCAGTGACTGTGCAGATAAATGAGGAAGTGAAATCAGTTACATATTTTGTACTTGTCTGTTAATGGGGCAATATAGAAATCAACATTATGTTGTGGAACTGGATATCTAGAACCATAGCAAAGCTTTTTAGCATACTGGTCAAACATTCTTTCACTCGTTTCCTTTTCTCATCACCATCTCTTTAAGCCTCTTGGAAGTTCAGTGCATTTACTATCTTTCATATGTTTGGAATAGGGGCTCCTTTTGCTTCTCTGAGCCACAAAAATGCCTTCAACACAGATCTAAACATCAGCGCTTGCTTTGACACAGTTGCAGTACTTTTAGTTCTGTGATTTTGGTATCCAGTATTTGTAAAAGAAAAAGATAACTTATCTTCTGAGCTGGGAGCACTGGGTTCTCCTGCAAACTCTAGGTTACAAAAGCATTTTTAACTCTGTGTCTCTCCAGAAGATACATTACCATCCACAACTGATGCAGAGGAGTTACTTAAAAGCCTGTAAAATTAACAGCATAGCCATTGGCAGTGGACTGAAAATGCTAATTAATGTAGTATCGTGGACTGTGGGATGAGGCAAGATTCATTATGTCCTGGCTCTGCCACTTAAGTCAGTTCTGGAGATTTTGTATTTTAATGTAACTGGACCTATATATCTGGATGAACTTTGTTAAATAGCCTGTTCAGAGAACATTTTCACATACTTCTGTAGAGATTAAATGCCTTACAGAAGCCTCTAATTTTCCCTGGACAAAGTTGTTATTTATGGTCATCATTAAACCCATGCTTCACTCTAGCATACCCTGTTGTTTCCACATTTCATCTTTGTCCAATTCTAAGTTACAATTTTCAGTTGATTATTATACCAGACTTGAATTTGCCGGGCTGTCCTTTGCCCAGAAGCAAGTTTGTCTGGGATGTCAGAGCAGAAAAAGTTCAGATATCTTTAAAAACCCAGACAGTGATTTTTTAATTTATACTTTAGTACAACACTGTAATACTTTCCTTAAGATACAATCTTACACTTTCTGTGGACAGATGCCTTATGTCAGTAAGTGATTAATAGGAGTTGACATTTGGAAAGGAAGAAGTCATGTTTTGCAGCGTTTTAGGATCTTCAAAACATATTTCCTGTTTATGCACTGAATTTTTAACAGCAGATCTCTCATTTACTACAAATGCCACGCTACTAATAGTAAACACATGCGGTATCTGGGGAAGTCTGTAAGTTCTGCTATACCTTTGACTACTGAAAAATGTGCAGACGTGAAGAATGCAACCACAGCATTGTGAAGGAAGGCTCTGCCTTTCACTTGCCATCAAAATGACCACCTGAAATAAAGCAGATATTGTGTTTCGATGGAGCAAACAACTGAAAATGCAGATTGCCTTCTTGTCCCCCAAAGCGTTGTAAGCATGCATGTATCCATTAGTATTTGTGAGATTTTCTGACACTTTTCAGATGTGTTGTAAAAACAAATTCTATCAAGGAAAAAAATGCTTATTTTCGAGGTGGGGCTTTGATGTTGCTCAGTAAATGAGTCATGGGACTGTATTCTGAAATATGAGGCTAGCAGGAAAGACAGAACAACTGCATGAGCAGGACTGCTCATACGTGGAGCATTGCCCATCTTGTAGACCAAATGTAGCAGTTTTTCCTATGGAAATGTATTGTGCAATTGTATAATAAAAGACTGATTAAAATAAAGATGCCAAAAGAAACAATGACTTTTTTTGGAATTCATTTCCTGACTTTTGATGATTTCTCTTTGCAACTCCATAGTAAAATTTATCATAAGAAAAATAGCCCTCTAAACACTGCCTCCCAAAAGGGTGACGCTGATGTAACCAGTTACATTGGTTTCTTGGAGAGGTATTCAGCCCTTCACAGAACATTCTCAATTGTTGTGGAGATTTCACATTCCTTTGCTCTAGATAGCAATTAATCATGATTTTGCAGCTCCTTTTTAATTATGTGATTGATGATTTCTGATATGTAAAGAGAAAATGAAACAAATGGAAATCAATTGGAACATGAAACTGGAAAAAAAAAACCCAACACTATGAGCACCCTCGGTTCTGCATAGAAGCAGAAGGGGTAGAGGAGGAGGTATGTTTTTATATCAGATAGATAGAACCCTTCTATTATTATAAGGGCAATAGTTAAAAGTTAGAACTGCAGCTAATTAAAGCCCTTGTCTTCTCATGGCTGTAATCCCAGTTTGTATAGACAAGCTTGTTCCTCACGCCTATGATGACAATATAATGAGTGACAAAACATTATATGGCATGAGGGACTTGTCTGGAACCTTTAATTATTAATATCCAGGGTTTTTTCAACATGCTTTCTTGCTACCTGCCTCTTCCATCTCCACTCTGAGACTGTAATGAGACTGCTGTTGAGTGTTAGTTGACTCTTCTCTAACAAATTTTCATTGTTAGCTTTAAAAAAAATAAATGTTGGGAATATTAATCTATTGTGCCCAAGAGAGGGACTACATTATATGGTAATGGCTGAACTCTCTTACTCTGGGAAACAAGATTAATATCTCCCAGAGTGAGAATAGGAAGAGTTTTGTATGTGATGAACTTTGGAGAGCAAGTAATAGGAAGCTCATGAATGCAAAAAATTCAAATAGGGCTGTATCCCAGGGAGCAAAAGAGAGGCCAGCAGAGCCATTGTTGGCTTGACAATGTGATCCTTAAAGGTACAGGAGCAGAGGCAGTTCAGGATGTAGGACACATGTTGTGCGCTCTGTTTCTCATAACATCTTTGAGAGAGAGGTGAAGGAAAACAAAAAAAAGAGTAGGAGTCACAAAGACCACTGAACACACCACAGCCGGAAGGCAAGCAAAGGCAGAAGTGCAAAAGGCCACTGGCAGGGAACATTTTTCTATTTCTAAATAGGAGGGTAGAAGCGATGAGCAGCAGGAGTCTCATAGTTGTGGGGCAGTGATCAGCAGGGGAAAGGGAACCAGCTCTGGATGTAATGGGAATCGTCAGCTGGCCAGTCAAATTACATTACAGTCTGCTGGGAAGTCTGGCCTCCTCTTTTATCTTCAGGACCTTGTAAGAATAGTTCTGAAAAAAAGATAACTGGACAGAGAGGTTACAAAGCCCTTCCTCAGTTCTGCTGGGACTGCTTTAGCTTGTTTTTTTTGTGGGTTTGTTTTTGGGGAGATTTTGTTTGTTCATTTTTTCATGTGTGTGTCAGGGGGTGGTGTGTTGGTGTTCTTTTTACTTCTGCCTCCTCCAAGGTAACCTAAAACCTTGATAGGAGATTTGAATCATGCTTTGGAAAAAGACAGGTTAAATATGCCTATATCTATCTTTATTTCTATAAGCCAGCATGTTCTGAAAGTTCCTGCTGACGCACAAAACTTATGCCTAGCTTGGAGGAAATTTGATTCAAACCATTCACTTTACTATTGAGATGATATTATCAGTGGTTTCACAAGAAAAATTTCTTTAAATGGCTATATAAATCTCATAAATGGGAAAACAGTTGCTCTGATTTGTACTTGGTATAATGGTAGATATTCTGTGAATAAAGAGATTGCTTTTCTACAGGGTAGATATCAGATCATTGACATTTAACCTAGTGACTCTTGAGCCTAATAGGAGGTCATTGATGAAAACACATTTAGTAATTTCAGCTTATCTTCTTTCTGATGGAAGCTTATATCATCCAAAACAATTACACATATACTGTGTGTACATTCATAGCTGGCATAAAGTTACACACAAAGGTGGCTCTGAGAATACTCTAAATTGGAAAAGTCTACAACAGCAATAAAACTTTATCATTGTATGTCATTGGCCTAGTGCTAATGTTGGAGACTATTTGAAGGACTGGAAGACTATGTCATTGGCCTAGTGCTAATGTTGGAGACTATTTGAAGGACTGGAAGACTTAGAGGATCTGTAGTAGACAGCAAAGTCTTTCATCCATAACTCAGTTTCAATCAGCTCAGGTCAGCTTCAGGCAAAATCATCGCTTGATGCATATCTGTGATAGTCAGCATATGATGACCTGATGTTGTTCTTTTGGTCACGCAAGTCAACACCCATCACCAGTAAGCCACATCCTGCTGGCTTCACTCATCTCAATATTTATCACAGGGGAAGCACTACCTCTTAGAGATGCTCAGGAAGACATCTATTTTTCCACAAGTTATTGAGTAAGCTAGAGTGTGTGTATGCATGCATGCACGTGAGTGTGTGTGTGAGTTCACTTCAGGATGAATCTGGGGATGCTTCCTCCTCCTTCCTCCTGATGATCGTACCATCAAGTATGTGTATTATGAAGACAAATATTTTAAAATAAATGCCATTTTTTGTATTAATCATTTTTAAACATCAGTGAAATATTTAATATATTAGGTGATTATTTTTAGTAGTTTAAGGATATTTTTAATCTTTTCTGTAAAGTTGTTTTTTCTGCATATGATCCCATCCTCATTCTCACAGTATCCAAAGTATTTAAGAATACAAACAACAAAACATTTCTTCCCCATCTTCCTTCCAGGTCTTGGGGCAAATGGCTTATTTATGTTAAGATGCTTGTTCGTGTTTTAAGTGTTTTGTGAATCTGTTTGAAGAAAGTATCAAAGGAAACCTGAATAAATTAAAGCAATTTGAGGTAGCAAAAGGGATCTAATGGTTGTGATTTGTGTTTGTGTGTCTAACCAAAGAAAGAAAAACCAAAGGAAATGAGATTAAGCCAATAGCTCTCTGCTAATGTCTTTTCTTATGTATCAATATCTTCTTTAATGAAAAATCAAAACTGCTATTGCAGCTGCAGGAATAGTGCTTTTGGGGGACAAAAGGAAAAATGCAGAAACCAACATTTCTTTTCGGAGAAGATTTTAGAAAGATCCATCACAGATTTAAAATTTAGTACTAATTTTTAAGTGCATACTTCGGGACTTAAAAATTTCCAAGGTAACAAGCATTTCTCTGTATTCAGATAATTTTATTACCTACCTATCAATCAAACTTTGGAACCAGGCTGCTCAGTAAAGAATGTTTGCAAAGATAAATAAAGGTACAGTGTTGCTTTCATCACAGTCTGAGGTACAGAACATGTAATCCAGGCTTGAATGTATAAGAAAAAAGACCTTCAAATCTGTTGTAAAATAATTATTTTTACTGCAATTTATAACTCCCTCTCCTTTTTTTTCTATCTAGGTAGCCTACTGCTTTTACAATATGTTGATCCCTTCATGTGCTAGAACATAGCTGAAGAATAGAGTTATGCATATTTTCATCACAGTGCTCTGAAGAACTCTTTTAATCATATTTTGTTCGCTGGCTCAGGGAAAATTTCCATAATCTTTGTTGTTAAATTGATATTTGATAAATTGGTAATCATGACTATCTTGATTAAAACACGATTAAAATACTCTTCAAAGTAGGGAAAAATATGTATATTTTCATGGTTACATTGCCTATACATCTTAAGATCATTTAACAGGAAATCAGTTTCACCTCCCGAAAAATCCTTGGTAATGTATTGCATATTATTACACATCATTATGCTCAGCTGTGTTCATTATGGGCATGGGATTCATGAGCACTTAAGATCCCCAACATGTTCAAGTGCATGGGTCTCTTCACATACAGAACTACATAGGACTGAGCTGTACAAAATGATGACCTAAGGAAGTGAAAGAAACTTGTTAATTGCAAGTTGTCCTTGTGTTCATCTCTCCCTGGTCCTACAAACATTTAACTATACAAACTAGATGAGTTTCAGAGGAGAGTTTGAGAGATCCGAATTTGGAGTAGCCAATGCCATTGAGATAAGGAAATGGAAGACTCGGTTATGCATCCGTAGCTTTGTCATTCAGTTATTTTGGGAGAGCCTATCTGTTGCTGCTTCTGTAGCCACATCCAAATTAACAAATGAAACTGGCCTTGATGTTGCATCATGATTCCTATCCACGTGGCAATACATGCCTCCCCTGTTTCCACCCCATACCAGAAACCCTGCAGTGACTATGTATGTACTGAAGTCCATGGCCCTGCTCTCTCACAAAACAGACGTGACCATTGCTTGGGAGGACTCTGCTTGAGATAGATCAAACTCGTGATTTTGATGATTCATTGTGAACAAGGCTCAGCCATGTGCTCAGACTCCATTAACTGTCATTCTTCTGACCATGGTTTTTGTCCTGGACCACCTACCAGTTTTTGGGTTCCTGGGTATTTTTTCTGAGCCAGCCGCACAGTACTCTTTGGCTGGCAGGATGATCAAAGACAGGTAAGAGATGAGGAGTATGTAGAAAAAAGGTGAGAATCCCTTAAAGTGGGAAACTGAAGGAAGTCCCAGGAGGTAGCAGGGAAAAATTTCTATCAACTCAACTGAAAATAAATTAGCAAACTAGACGTCGAAGTTCCAATTGACCTAAACTATCAGCAACAATGAAAGCTGTGTACTCACATTATAGTCTATGCCCTTACGCACAGTGTTCTGTATGAAAGATACTGTATCAGTCACATTGTAAAAGACCTAGATCAACTTAAAAAAATAAAACCCAATAGAATGATTACAGCCGCTGCATAGAATGACAAGTATTATCAACAAAAATTAATCAGGCGCATCTTTTAGTGAACTCAATTAATAATGTGCAACAACAGGGTCTCTTTTCTTAAGATGAAAATTAATTAGTGGAGGGAAGGTCACTTGGAGACGCTGACATCACTCATCAGAATGCTCTGGCAGCTCTAATTATTTGTCTTCCAGGCTTGGGTGATCAGAAATTATTGCAATACCTGAGCAACATTTTGAAAAAGCTTTGTGCATGGCTCTTTTAATTAGACCTGGTATTTGATTAATGCAGTGGAAGCATTTAGATCAGCCTCTTATCATTGAGTGACTTAGAAGTTTTAGGGAATTATACTGTGCAAGACAGGGTCACTACAGTAGATTTTTAATTCAGACCTAAAAAAGAATCAGCTTTAACTATTTATATGAACATGTATGTCTTTTCCCTCCTTTACTTTATCATTATCTAGAATGAAATAACATATTTTTCAGCATCAAATGAGGTAAACTGCACAATGTGTGAAAATGTAATTTGTGTGTGCATAATAATACAATTTACATTTATATATATAAATTTAAAAGCATCTGCTAAATTTGTGCAAGCTGGATTTATATAAGATTATAGCAAAGCAGAACATTGAGCTACACTGTGTAATCTATGTTGCATTGACTTTTTATTTATTTTGGTTTTATTTATATATGGAAACACACACACTTGTGTGTATGCATAAATATGCAAGAATGATTTCCAGTTAGAGCTGTGTGAATAATTTAGAGGAATTTTCAAAGTCTTTGAGGCCAGGCATTGGTTCTTTTCCTACCGAACTTATCTGGTGGTACAGGTCATACAGGCAATTGAGTAGCAGGCAAACATAGAGAATGTGAGTATTATTAAATGTAATAAACACAATAATGAATAAATAAAAAGATTACACAGTCAGAATAAAAGAACAGTAGTAAAAATAATATCCATCAAATATCAAAATTAAACAACAAAAATCCACCATAGGTGCTTAGGGATCACAAACACCATTAGTAGATGGCACCTATCCACTTTCTGCACCTCTGAGGACCTACCGGTTAGTCTGAAATTGCAACTTGCTTTTTCTGTCCATGGCTCCTCTCTGGCCAATAGGTACAATTATTTTAAAGTGTTCCTAGAACAGGTCTGAGCTTCTAATCTACTGGTTGTTACAAGAACTTAAAATGTGTGAAATGTGTTGTTTATTGTTATAACTTGCTCTTTTTATTAATCAATTTTGATTAGGAATGAAGTTTAAATTTAAAGCATACACGGAACACCATTGAATATACAGAAAAAAATTTAATAGGCAAGCAAGAAAGCAAACCAGTAGTATATTTTCCCCTTGTTTTTAGACCAAAATAAACTCTCAAATGAGCACAATTCTGTGGAAGTTAATGTAATTGTTCTGGCTGAAAACTAGATTTGGCCCATTATGTTGTATTCTCTCTCTGATTTCCTCCCAGCATGGTTTTATTATGACATGGCTTTAAATCATAAACTTATTCACTCTAAGAAACTATAAAATAGAGTAATCAATTTTTATTTTTGATGTATTTCGTTATTTAGAGCTTCATTGTCCAGCTAGGGAATATACAGCACTGATATACCACCACTGACTTCAATAGAATTATACTCTTTTATACTGAGGCTGAATTTAGCAATAACAGCTAAAAATGAACATATCCAGAATAGGTAATAAATTGTAATTTCTCATAAAACTCTGTGAAATAAATTGCTTGGAATCTCCTATTACTTAATGTTCTAAAAATATTATATTGCACTGTATCAGGTATCGTTTGTTAGTATCACCCATATGGTAAGGGGCCTAGAAATTACTTTCTGGGTGGAAGGGCTCATATCCTGAAATAAAAATATTCTTGCAGAATAACCTTAAGATCAGTCAAGACCACGGAGGATAGTTTACCTTGAAGTTTATGTTGTGGTAAGTCTGTTTTGTTTCACTTGCCAGTTGAGCTTTCAGGATGAAGGGGTGTGCTTCTCTTGCTGGGACCTGCAAAATTGTTCCAAACATTGATTTCTCAGTGTCTGCCAGAGCTATTATCATAAAGCAAGTATAGTACTTCTCTGCAGCAAGGTTATACTAAGGAATACATTTTAGTGAGCTTTTAATTTATTTTTTGTGGTCAAAATTTAGTATTGAAATAAAGTCTTGTGTTACTAAATGAATACATGTTGAAAATATCAAGAAGATTTTCATATCCAGCTAGTGCTTTGAAATTTATTTTCTATGAGGGAAGAAGGTCTTTCTGGTAATTTTATTTAGGCTTACAGTGCATAAAAATTGGGAACAACTGTTTGGCTTTTTAGACAATGCCCTGGAAAATTTCATAAACACTTGTGAGGCAACTTCTGGAAGATTTCATATTAGATGATGCAAAACATATTCCTTTTTTTACATCACATGGCCAGGTGCTAAAAAAGATGCTAAGAAGTGCTAGAAGTTACCTTTGAAAGAAAAGAGCAAAGCAAAGAAAAATGTGGTGAAAGAATACAAGCTGATTTCTCTTCACTTATAATTTGGGGCAATTTAAGATTGATCCTTGACTCGTGAACCAGTCAATAAACCTAGCTTACCTGAATTTCATTGCTTTGCTAGTAGAAAGAGTACATTTTACTCTCCTACCAATTTTAAGTTAGTGTAATTCTCCAAGTAGTATGCAGTCATACCTGTTTGTATGAAACCTATTTCAAATTCATGGGAGGAATTAATCACACCCAACTAGGGGCATGATTTAGTTGCTTACTCAGAGGAGTCTAATGTCATGCAAGATGCTCTGTGGTATCTCCTCCACCTCCAACTGCTGGTCCTGCAGATCATCACATCTGTACCACAACTCTTGGCCCAGGCCGATGCAGATATTTGGGGGTATCCTCCCTCAAATGGTATTAGCTGTCTGTGCTAAAGTGACCCAATCACGCTCTAGCTGTGCTGGATGACAAATTCAGCATCTTAGGAGAGGCAGGTCTAGCTTGTGTGACCATCTGTAGTAGATTTATGCACTTTGGTAGGGCAACTGGGTCCATCCTAAGGTAAGTGAATGAATCTTTTCCTTGAAGTGACTGTTTCTCATCACTGACTTCAGAGCTTGGTTAGATCCCTGGCAGTTAGCCAAAGTTACATGAGATAAATTCCACATTGTATCTATGTGTTATTTTACTGTACCTGGGATCTGAACTTGAAGAGGATGAAAATTCCAAAGCAAATGTTGAAAATATACCAAATTCCAACACTGTTCGACACTTCAGAATAAATCAGTTATGGAAATCTCCTTGAGCTGCACACAAAACAATGTCAGGTCCTTGCAAATTCAGATAGATTTTATGGCAGTTCTATTTAATAGTTGTTTCCAGTCATTTTGTGTTTAGAAATACATTGTATGTCTTTATTCATTTGTAGCGCTCTTATTAATTTCTTTATCACTTATCACTAAGACGACAAACTCCTAGGACTTTATGGCTAAATATTGCTGTCAGTTTACTTAGGGAAATTCTGGGATAACATTAATCTAATTTACAACAGTAAACTAGAGAACAGAATTTAATCTCAATAATGTGGAGAACTTCATAGGCACATGTCAATAAAAAATAAATCTAGGAAAGTGAACTGGAGTTAGCCAAACACTTGGGTTAATTTTACAATCCATTATTAGAGTTAAATTTTTTCCCCCGTGCTTCTTTGTTCATGAATAGATAAATCTTATGGAAAACCATACTTGTTGATTTTTTATAGAAAATAGTTGTGTATAAAATATTGTTTCTTCCAGGTTTTAATGTCATAGTTGCATTTGGCACATATTTATATGAATGTACATTTTGATGCTTTCTTGAAGTAAGAATCTATGAAATTTTTTAAAGGACTGGCTTTGCTCGTTGTTTAAAATGAGTTCCTTTGTACCAGATGCCTGGTGCAATTTATGTTAATGTTAATTAACAATATTTGAAGCAAATCATGATAAATAGATGTCCCCCCAAACATTATGCATCTAGTTTTCTAAGTAATCTGATGAGTAACGAATCAAATTAGCACAAGCTTTGCCAGTGTTGAGACATAGGTCTTTATTACAAAAAGTATACATCATTCCAGCTGTGATATTTCTTATGCTTATTATTTTGATCAAACCTGAATCACAAAATTACTCTAAAGAAATTTGCTGCCTTTGGAAAACCCATTTATCTCTGATTATGTAGGGTAAGCTTTACTTCTCCTTCTTGCAAATACAAGATTAAAAGAACTCTACATTTAAAAAATAATGCTAAGTACTTTGTTTTATACAAACCCTTTGTTAAAAGACCCTCAGCTTTCATAATAACAGTAAAATCAATTTTACCATCTATGTATAAAATACATAGAAGTCTCTTCTTGAACTGCTTTAGCAACATAACCATATCATTAAGCTAAATTTTTATGTGTTTTGATTTTGACCTCCATACCAAATGCTAACTGATAGACAAAGGGAAGGTACACATTATATATTAAAGTTGTGTCAGTATTTCATTTTATAGCAATTAAATAAATGTTAGACAAATTCCTACCACCCTTTGTTTAGCTATATGAGGCTCAGCTGTGTTGCTTCTAACCCTAACTACATCACTTCAAATTATCAGTAAATTAACAGAGTAACACTTTCAACCTCAGAGCAGATTTGATGCAAATAGTCTTTAAATGCCGTTTCTGTTCCTATTAACCTAAAGATCGGCATAGCAGATATTTTCGTAAGGCTGCCCAGCAATATAGGGCATTAATGGCTAAGTTGTGACAGCACTTTTCATGATGATTTATGATTCAGTGTTTAACTTGATTACTCCACTGCTGACTCTGAATACTATTTCAATTAGTGCACAGAAGGTCACATCACAAATATTCCTCTATAATCTATTCCTATTAACACTAATACACACAGTAACCAAATCTTTTCACCCTTGTTGATTCAAATCATCCATAGCACTAACTGCAGGCTTGTTTACCAGTTTACTGCTCTGGACACATCCGAAATGGTAATTTTCAGTCCTTTGAGTATCATTAATAGCTGTACCATGACATCGTGAATAAAGCATCCCTCTGCTGCTGTAAGTGCATTAATAATTATCAAAGGCTCAGATATTTTAAATGGAAGGTACACTTTCAAAAAGAACTCCCATCTAAATCATTATTTCACAACTAATCATGAAGGGGAAAATAGCAAGAGCAGATAGTTAAGAAACATAACAGGAGAGGTCAGTATGTAAAATTCAGGATGATGTATAAAGCTAAAACACTGCAGGTAGGAGGCTCTGTAAAGATGGGATTTGGGAGCCATGTTTTGCCTGGTGGATATCTAGCACATTCCTGCATACACCTCTGGTGTTATGGGCAGTAAATGAGCTTGGAAACCTAAAAAGGGAAGCACGAGAAAGCTAGTCAGGTCAGCCAGAAACCTTGACTCTCCTGGTCCTGCTCACACCTGCCTGCTGCCTAATTCTGAGTCTTGAAGAAGTACTTCACTGCCTCAGACTTTGGTAGGACAGGCCTGCTAGTGTTTCCAGTTCTGCTTCTGTCTACCCCACTTTTGGCAGGATGGGCTGTCTTACATCTGTTTCATATTTAAGTTTTGTTTGGATCACTGAATCGAATTTTTCTCTCCTTCTTCTCCAAGGGGCATGCATCAGTGGACATTTTTAACAGGCAAAGGTCAGTCTCTACCAAAAACACAGCAATAACTGCTGCCCCATGTTCTTTTGAAAATGTAGCCAGTGAATTTGGTGCTATTATTTTAATAGCTCAGGGGTAAAAGCGCTCAACTAGAAAATGCGTAATTAAAGTGCAAATCATGTGTCTGCCACAGAGAATGCAAGAAATGCCTCCTTCTAGCAAGATATCCTCTCTGACAAGCTTTGGAGAACGTTTCTCCCCCAAACTTCAGCCATCCAGGTGTTACATCTCTCTTCTGAGTTAGCTCCCTAGTTCCACTCATAGCCAAGTGAGACAGTAGAGAGACTGTGAAGACAATGCACACCGTGCTAAAATCATTCCCAGGTATTTAGTGTCACTGTAGGTGCATAAAGGTGTCCTACCCAGGCCTCTGTCTACTACTTCAGTAGGATGCAGGTCTCCTGTGATGCCTACGTTACTCCTGCTAGTCCTGTATGGCTTGAATCCTCTGAGACACTTCAGATAGTAATGGACACCAATGTTCAGGCAGCTGAATCCTACTTAAGATTCCTAGCTTTTGGTTGTTCCAGGTTAAGTGAGATGATGGGCTTTGCAGAGATGATATAAGTTCTCTAGATGAATGTCTGCATTACATAAACAATGACATTTTTTACTGAGCAGAAAATGGAACAGAATTCCCTAATGTCACGGGCAGGGCATTAACTGAGCAATAGGGTGGGACTACTTCCCAGCTCCTGCTCCACAGACCATTTATGCATTTAATACAAGTGGATATCATGTTAATATCACGTAGGATTAGACACCTTTATGGAAATAACCTGGACTTCTAGCCTTTCAGGAGTTTTACAAATACAAATACAAGTATTATTAGTGTTGTTCTGAAGAATAAATTCACAGTCTTATTTCTTAAAGTAATTTTGTTTCTGAGTCTGGGGACAGACAATGCTTTGAGCTGGCTGACTTTAGTGGATGTGATTGCATTAATGTTTTAATTCAGATCAGGAATACACTTTTAAAGTCAGTATCCAAATTGTTCCCACTTTCCATGTCCTGGTTGGTATTGCAGAGCAGTTTTAGAGTGCATGAATGAAACCCTTTTGGATGAAACTAGCACAAAGGATGTGATCTAGGAGCCACCTAATGAGCTCCAGCTGCTAATTTATGTTCATCTTGTGGACTAGATTAGAACAAGTCCAAAGTAAAATCCCCCCCAAACATTTCCGTGTACATCAGGTCCTTAGTATCAGCTGTTTTGCTCTAAAGGCACTGTGTGCAAGACAAACAAGGGTGTCTTTAGCCATGCAAAATCCAAGTATAAAACTTGAAGTTAGTAATTAATACTTTTATTTGTTACCAATGTATACACCTGGAAGGTAATAAGAGTGTTTTGAAATTTAATTAAATTACTTCCTTATTACATTCATTATTTTATAGGTAAGTTTCTTTTTTGTTTCCCCCAAATACTGCGTTCATAGCTAGCTTACATAAATCTGTTGTTAATTTGCACACAGATGTCACTCTCTGCAGGACATAAAGACAAAGCAGAGATAGCCAGCAGTACTATTTGTGTGGCATCATACTTACAGAAGCAGTCTGGCTTTCATGTGTATTTTTTATAAAACAAAAGCAAGCTCTCCAGACAGAAAATGTACAAAGGTCCAATTTGTTGTTCACCTATATTTATGTAGATATCTATTTATTTGCTGTAGTGCATGTGTTCTTTTTGAAAAACATAAAATTGCTGAAAATTGAAGTGCTGGAATTGCTTCTAGAACAATGGTAGTGTTTCCCACTGTGTTGCAAAATGTGCCTAGCTACAATTTTGAACAATGTTTTTTGGGGAAGAAAATGGTGTCTTTTTCTTTTCCAAGTTTTATCACGCTGAAACTTCCAGCAAACATTCTAAAATGAACCATGGTGACAACTTCTTTTCTCACATGGCTGGCAGGAACTGGATTCAGATCTAGTAGCTTACACAGATATCTAAGAGTTGTAAGAGAAGAATTTACTTTCAAGAATTACTGCTTGGGAATATATGTGTAGTGGCAACTTGCAGACAGAGGTTTATAACAGTCATCTACTGACTTATACCTCTGGCAAAATGCAAGTAAGCATAGACAAATTTATTTACGTCCATAAATGTATAGGTAACCTATATAAATAACCTGGACGTCCAGAATCTAAGGATGCAAAAATACAAAATTGCATTAATTACTATGTAGAATAACATTCCCTTATTTCTACAGCAAGAATTTTGTCTTTACTGTAATCAGTGTGAACAAGTATATGACAGCATAAACAGTGCCTTTTTTTTGTATTTCAGCCCTGATATTTGTGATTATAGCACAAACTACAAGACACTTGAAGAAGTATTAAAGGAATAGTGTGCCTTAAGAACTGCAGAAACTATAAGAGTAAAGCTCTGCCCTTGTGTAAGAGGAGTTTTCCCTTGACACACTGAATACAAGTACAGAGAGATATGTGCAGTGTTGTTGTATGCGTGACTCAAATACCACATTATTCCATTCGTTATTCCATTTTAGTTTTAGAATACAGTTCACTAGGCTTCTTATAGAGAAGAGGGCCTGGGTTTGTGAGGGAGCCGCTTGTATGTACACTTGAGTGTTCATGACCAGATTTGCATATATTAAAGCATCTCTGATAATAATGTTGCTTATGAAGTATCACTTACACAGCATACTGTGTTGTAAGTTTAAATTGTATTTTGAATTTCTGTCCAGATTGATAAGATATAAATTAAAGGACTAATAATATTTTCTGCAGATACTTCATGACGTAAGAATTTGATTTATTCTTCTATCTTAACCTTTTCTTCCTGTGATAAATATAAAGGGATGCCAGTAACAAAAAATCTTTTAAATATTTGGTACTTTCTGTGAACTCCCTTATTGTTCAAATTCCTCTTCTTTGTTGCATGAGATGTACAAGTGAACTGAAAAAGGATAAAACTCTACCTAAAAATCATCTGTGATAATTTCAACTAAATGACAGAACTTAATTTCCTAAAATTATCACTACAGTAGGTCTCAAATGACAATGTAAAAAACACCCTAAGGAAACCAACATTCATCTGTTTCTTGCTCCTTGTGAATTCTAAAATGTCTTCAGACAATTCAGCATTGCATGTGGTATGTACCCAAAAGCAATATTTGTAAATACATCTATAGGAAAGGAATTGGTGTTTACTGGGATAAAGCAAGCCTCATTACTTCTAGTGTTTAAGTGAATTTGGAACCACTCCTGGTACATGTAACAAAAAGTGCTGGTCTCTTTAACATGTATTTAACATCTAAAGTTATCCTTATGGAAGGTCATATTGGTTCTTTATCAATTACACCAACATTTTCAAATGTCAAAATTGGTCTGAATCAATGCAGAAGAGAGGGAATGAGAATCAGAGAAGGGAAGGCTGAAGGGAACATGTGCAGAGCTGGACAAATGAAGGAGAGTTTGATACGAATAAAGAGATACAGGACTGGCACGGGCAAAGCAGGAGACAAGCTATGGGTGGACATTACCGACGATGGGGAAGGAAAGACTGTAAGCACTAAAGGCTGCTTCTCTCTAGAGCCTGAAACAGAGTAGCTGAGTTGCAACATCCCTTAGTTGTATGAGAAATGGCTGCACAACTGACAAAACAGGCATCTCACTTCCACTGGAGTCTAGTTCACAAGGAAGAAGACTTTGTTTTCACTCTTCATGGCTTTGTATGATGTGTTTTCTGTCTTTGTTCATTAGTTCTTCCTTTTTCTTCCTTTTTTCATTGTTCTATTTTTTGTTTAATTGGGAAATTGCATACTTAGGCAATGATAAATTTGGAGCTTCTTTATTGTACAAACTATGCACAAAAAAAAATACAGTTTTCTCAGATATAGTAACTTCCAAAATTAACACTGTTGAGTTCCAGAGATGTAGAATTTACAAGTGACATTAACAGCTGCTTAGAAATTTGCTTTTCTCTAATATTTTGTGTTACACAAATCCATTGATTGGTAGGTGGCATCAGGAGGAGAAAATCTTTGGGAATTGCAAATGTTCAAACTATTTTAATGACCCTCAGCAAGGGTGCTGAATTAAGGTTACACAGGTACCTTGCCATTCCTTAAATCTTACATGAATCTTCAGGAATTAATTTTTCTATGACCCACTTTTTGTAGGTAATTATCCTTTCTGTTGTTTTTTTCTAGTGTAGGGAATACCTCAGCTAAGATTTTCATCCTGAGATTTGGCATATCTGTTTCCAGTCATCACTACAACCAGAAAACAGTGAGAAGCATGAAAACTGGTTTTGGAAATAGTTTACTTTCTCAAATATTACATATTCACTGGATTTAACTTTTAAACAAAAAGCCATAATATTTTTACTTATCTGGCTTCTATTGCTAATAACTAAAAGTAAATAAAAACATAAACCAGCGAATAGTAAAAAACTTCCTTCTACAACATGAAAATAATCCCTGCCAACAACTTGATTGCGTCCTAGGGACAAGCAGAGATGGATTTAAAAGGAAAGATCCTCTATCAGCTCCTTTTTGTTTATGTATTGTTTGTCACTGGATCCGTTTATTAGCTTGGAGATAATGTGACAGTTGACTCTAGCAGTAACACAGCACTCATTAGTAAGCTTGACAGGGAGGTGCCAGCAGCTACTTGAGATTGTATTTTATCAGTCTTCATGGCTCATTTGGGAAGCTCGCTATACTGTGATCTACTCCCAGCACTCAATGGGACAGGGGCAAGCAACCACGAGCACTTCTAAGAATGGGGACTTGAAGAAGTCCTGTGTGACAAGATAATCTCTTCTTGGTCAAAAAATGTAGTGCTGACCTAACAATTCCACAACTTCTACCTGAGAGATTTGATGTCAAATGTAGCACACTTGTATAGAGTTTTTAATGTAAATTTTCTATCATTTCTATACCCCTTAGGACAGATATTTGCAGCATTCACTCTAAAGGAAAAATTGAAAAGATGGGTACAAACATTAATGCCACGCTTGAAATCGTGTCGTCAAGCAAAAGAAGCAGTGACAATACTTTATAGATTTCAATGTTTGCTCTTTCTTGACTTTTCCCATTATATTTTTGGTCATATCATCATTTTGATCATTTTGAAGTAATTTAATACTTTCTTTTTAATTTTAAGATGCTATTGATTTGTAACACTGTGATTCATCACAGTGATGCCAATCCCAAAATTAAAAGATTTTGAATCATTACTTCCACAGATACTAAACTGTAGTAAATAACAGGAGATAAAATAGAAATAAAATTCAGTGGTTATTCTTTCCTCTCTGCAAGTTGAGCTATTCAGGGGCGTTAGGATCATGTTTCCAATGCCCCTGGAAAAGATAATGACATATTCATAAAATACGCACAAACCAAGATTCTAATTTATTTACACTGTTCAAGAATGAGTAGTTTGGGTAAAAAATTAACTATTACAAGATTCACGATAAAATCAAGACTCTTGGCAAGACTGGTGCCTGTTGTGTGTACTGGTGAAATAGTACGTATTGATACAGTTTTCTACTGCTACATGTTAGTAATGTTCCCTAGATTATCAGCCAGGGAAACAGAGTGTCAGCTTTTGTCATGCAAGAAGAAATGTTTTAATCTGTTTAGAAGGTTGGTGCAGTATGAATTACTGAGGTACCATATGTCCTCTGAAACACATGGCAAACTCATCTTGCCTGAAGAACAGCAACTAAAAAACACTTGGTTGTGTGGTTTGATACTGGGCATTTAAAAAAAAAAGAAAGACTATACGCTTGTGTATCATCTTGAGTAATAAATTTCATATACTAGTTAAGAATGACATTACAACAGTAAAGAACGTGTATAGAACAGTCTGACTTAACTAACTGAAATCCTTTTTATGTATTTATATCATCATGAGATTTCTTTTTTTCACATTTTTGAATACTTTATCCGTACATAGTTAGTTTATATCTGCAAAATAAACATTTTCTTTAAAAAGGATTGTATCATCTCTCCATCATCTTTGCTAAGTCATGGGGAAAGGGAGAGGTGCCTGAGGACTGGAGGAAAGCGAATGTCACTCCAGTCTTCAAAAAGGGCAAGAAGGAGGACGCGGGTAACTATAGACCGGTCAGCCTCACCTCCATCCCTGGAGAGGTGATGGAACAATTTGTCCTTGGTGCTGTCTCTAGGCATATCAAGGATAGGAGGATCATTAGGGGCAGTCAGCATGGCTTCACCAAGGGGAAGTCATGCTTAACCAACTTGATAGCCTTTTATGAGGACATAACCTGGTGGATAGATGATGGTAAAGCTGTGGATGTGGTCTATCTCGATTTCAGTAAAGCGTTTGACACGGTCTCCCACAGCATCCTCACAGCTAAACTGAGGAAGTGTGGTTTGGATGATCGGGTAGTGAGGTGGATTGTGAAGCGGCTGAAGGAAAGAAGCCAGAGAGTGGTGGTCAATGGGACAGAGTCCAGTTGGAGGCCTGTGTCTAGCGGAGTCCCTCAAGGGTCGCTAGTGGGACCAGTACTATTCAATATATTCATTAATGACTTGGATGAGGGAATGGAGTGCACTGTCAGCAAGTTCGCTAATGACACAAAACTGGGAGGAGTGGCTGACACACTGGAAGGCTGCGCAGCCATTCAGAGAGACCTGGACAGGCTGGAGAGTTGGGCAGAGAGAAATTTAATGAAATATAACAAGGGCAAGTGTAGAGTCCTGCATCTGGGCAAGAACAACCCCATGTACCAGTACAAGCTGGGGGCAGACCTGTTGGAGACCAGCGTAGGGGAAAGGGACCTGGGGGTCCTAGTGGACAGCAGGATGACCATGAGCCAGACATGCGTCCTTGTGGCCAAGAAGGCCAATGACATCCTGAGGTGTATTAGAAGGGGTGTGGTCAGCAGGTCGAGGGAGGTTCTCCTCCCCCTCTACTCTGCCCTGGTGAGGCCACACCTGGAATATTGTGTCCAGTTCTGGGCCCCTCAGTTCAAGAAGGACAGGGAACTGCTAGAGAGAGTCCAGAGCAGAGCCACGAAGATGATTAAGGGAGTGGAACATCTCCCTTATGAGGAGAGGCTGAGGGAGCTGGGTCTCTTTAGCTTAGAGAAGAGGAGACTGAGGGGTGACCTCATTAATGTTTATAAATATGTAAAGGGCAAGTGTCATGAGGATGGAGCCAGGCTCTTCTCAGTGACATCCCTTGACAGGACAAGGGGCAACAGGTGCAAGCTGGAACACAGGAGATTCCACATAAATATGAGGAAAAACTTCTTTACGGTGATGGTGACCGAACACTGGAACAAGCTGCCCAGAGAGGTTGTGGAGTCTCCTTCTCTGGAGACATTCAAAACCTGCCTGGACATGTTCCTGTGTGATATGATCTAGGTAATCCTGCTCCGGCAGGGGGATTGGACTAGATGATCTTTCGAGGTCCCTTCCAATCCCTAACATTCTGTGATTCTGTGATCTCTGAACCAGACAATGACTCACCACAGATTCCTATAATAAAAAATGAAAAATATCTAAGCTCAGTCAGACTCACTGAATAAAGAGAGCAGATACCGAAGCTGACATAACTCAGGGACTTGAGTAAGAGAGGGAGAACAGAGGATTACACATCAGGAAAAGAAAGAGGTAAGGCTGGATGCACACTTGGGGAGCATGCATGAATGTAAAAGGAGAAGATTTTGAAAGGGAAAGAGATAGCCACTCCTTCAACAATGAATGCTGAACTCTGACTACAATTTAAGCATAATAAATGCAGTATTCACTATGCTGTCTAAAATTATACTCTTTGAACTGATTATGCTCTTTTGTTGTTGATAATTCACCTGTTGATACTATTTACATGTTTGGTTTTGAGATTCCAAAAATATGTATAAAGTGAAAGGAATTTCAGGTTTCAAAGTTAGAAATCAACACGTGAATGAATTCTCTCAATAATATCATCACTGAATTAATGTTATACCTGTAGCAGAGAACCATCAAAATAAAAAAATTCACTGCTAGGGCTGCACCATGCCATATGTCCTCTAATACCCAATTACAACAGGGGCACAAAAGCAAGTCGTTAAACTTGCACCCTATTGTGCCTAGGTATTAGAGGACATATGGTGCATTTCAAGTAAAAGTATGAAATTCCATGGATTTCTTTTATTTGTAGCAACTGTTTTTATCATAGGAAACTTTTGTTGCTATTTTGGTCTTCTAGGAAAACTGCCAAGATTATAGCTTTTGATAAAAATTATACACCCCCTCACCCCCTAAACCTATGGAATTTGCAATAGCTATTTACATTAAACATGCATCAACTTTCTTACAGAGGTCTGGAAAGTTTTCTGTATTCAAATATTTCTGACAAGATTTTTCACCATTTGAAGAAACTGAGTTGGCACAGGATGGGAAGAAAGGTTCCTTTATGAAAGTTAAAGGATAGCAAACAAAGGATAGGCCTTAATAGCCCCTTTTCAGAATAGAGATATATCCACACTGAGACACTACATGGATAGTTGGTTGGACCAGTTTTATTGAACATCTTCATCAATGACACACAGAAGGGCCTAGACCAAACAATCTCTAAGTTTATAGATGATACACTTCTGAGTAAAATGTTACACTAATGACAAGGAACTCCAGAACGACCTAAAAAGTCTGAGTCAGTGGGCAAAAACATGGCAAATGAAGTCCAGTGCAGATAAATGTAAAGGATCTAGGGAAAAAAAAAAATCTAAACTATATCTTTGTGATGCTGAACACAGACCTGGAAGTCACAGCTATGGGAAAAGTTGATAGTCCTTGAAATCATCAGCTTGGTGGGCAGGGGAACTCCAAAAAAAAGCCTTCAAAATGTTGGTCATCTCAAAGAAAGGAAGGAACGGCAAAACAGAAGCTTTAATTTCCCTACTGTGTAAGACGTTGTTGGCTCAGCACCTTGAGTATTGTGGGTAGTTCAGGCCTCTTCATAGAAGGACATAATGGATTTTAGGAGAGTATAAAGAATTAGGAGATACAGTAGCTGATTTATGAGGAGAGACTTGAAAGGCTTGTGTTCTTCAGTTTGTAGAGAAGAAGACTGAGGATGATACAGCTGAGATTCACAAAATAGTGAAGGTGGATAAAGTGCAAGTTGGTTAGTTAAATTTATACATAGTTGAACTTTGCCCATTCAGATAGTCTCAGAATATATCAGAAGTGTTATAAGACAGCATCTCAAAGTGTGATTTCAAACGTTGCAGATCCCTTGAAAGAGAATGGCAGCTTAAAATCCAGGCTTGAGGAGCTTCCCGTTATTGCTGTTGTTATTACTATTGTTATTTTACAGGACTTTTCTTATTTTTCAAACTTATTCTTTCTCATTTGCAAAATTCTCACTTACTGTCCACTAGGTAGATTTTGGTTCTTCATTAAGTGCTGACTGAGTAGTTAGTGTTAAAACATGGAAGCCAATACTGTCCTTTATGGTCCAAAGTATCAGAATGTAAACTAACCTAGGTAATGCTGTAGTTGACACTGGACAAGGCTCAATCACAACTCAGGAACTTATTGGACAGGTATGTAGAAGTCAGAGCTAAGCAGAAACTCCAGATACAATCTGAGACCTTGTATCTACATATTAACACCACCATAGGTTTTTGTGATATTGCTACACTTGCTACTTTCACTTTTCTCTGTTTTTAAACAGCTTTATAGGCATAAATTGACTTATCTTCCTCCTATTTTAAGGATTCCCTGGCCATAAATTGCTCATTTCTGCTAATGCAACTCTTGCTATAGTTTCTGTACATGGTACAAGAAAGGATATATTTACTTTTCGTGGCAGAATATCCTTAGCACAGACTTTATTAGTGTAGAACAGGAGGAAAATGGAAACCAATTATGTTCAAGTCTCTTTGAAGTACAATGCAATAAAGCAAAAATTGTGCTATTAAAATGGACTCACTCCTGTATTAACCTAGCGTCTCATTCAGGCTCTGTTTTCAAAGTGTTTCTTTCCTCTTTGGTGCCCTGATATAGACATTTGAGATATACAGAACAGCAGTATGAACTTTATGAAATGTCATTAATTGCTGTGCATGCACATAAACTCGTTATTTTAAACAAAAGAGCCTTCTTAGATTTCCCACACACACACATAAAAAGTAGGTAAAGAGATTAGCTCACATTAAGGTCCAATGGCTTGCAAAATTAAAACTGTTGGAGCAGAAAAAATCCCTGATCAGATATTTTAAAATCTGAATGATAAGATCAAGAATAGGCTACCAACAAATTTCAGAGGTTTGGAATAAATCATATTGTTTCCCAGGTTTCTTAATGTTAAAAAGAATTTTTTAGTACTCAGTATCAAAGTAAATAACTAGCAACAGTATAGGAAACAATTTATTTAACTACATTATTGTGTTCATTAAGTTAAGGCTCCTTAAGGTTTTCATAAAAACCATTGCCATTATTTCAACTTAATACGCTAAATGCACGCACATGTACACGTGTACCAACATTTACACTATGAATGTCTATATTGCTACTTTTCATTAATATCATGGAGGGTGCAGAGCAAGAAGGAGCAAAAGTGCCTGCACTGAAAGCATTGTGGAAAGCACATTTCTGAATGGAAAAAATATGAGGCTAAGTACAAAAAATTCATTTGCAGCCCAAGAATTAACAAAATTTCCATTTATTTTGCAATCTGCTTGTTCTTATAAATAGGACCTCCAATTGTCTTACTTTATCCAAATACCTCCCTGGATTACTAGGCTGATGGTGATATCCTTTAGCAGAAACCTGCTTTTCACTGCCATCTTCATTCAGGATTTCTTGTGATATTAGTCATGCTTTTTTAAAAAAAAATTCTGCTTGTTATTGGTTTTCATATGGTTAGTTGCTACTAAACCATAAAATTAAGATCATATAAGAAGAGGTAGCACTGTAGGTAAAGTAGCTGGTGCTGTTGTGTGTAGAAGAGAGAAGCATCCTGAAAAAATGTAAGTGACAAAAGGAACAGAAATTCTTCCCATGGGAAAGTTTTCTTTGTTTTTACGATACAGATTTTTATTACACACCAATTAAATGTCAAATTAAAAAAAATAAAAGTCATATCATGCCAAGTACATTATGATCTCAAATAAAACATGCTAAGCTGATGTAGGAGATGACAATGCCCTGATACAGGGATAGTCCCAGATAACTAAGTTGCAAAACATTATACAGTGTTTTAAAAAATCAGCAGCATACAACTTAAACTTTAAGCAGAATTACTTGTTATTACAACAAATGACTGAAATAAAAACTTAGAAAAATACAAGTTTATCCAGTCTCATTGTGGGTAAGATGCCAAAAACAAGTTTATTGTGTCTATTATTTCTGTCCTCGGCTGCTTGAAAATGCAGTTGGCAAAACAAAGCTGTCTGAAATCAAAGAGTACACAGGCTTTCAAGTATTCAAATGCTATTCATCCTCCAGCTCATCTGTGACAAACCCGGGATTTGTGTGTGTGTGTAAGGAGGAGTAACTTGTGGGGTTTTTTGTTTTCAGGGTTTGCTTGCATCCTTTCTTTTTTTGCAATTCACAGTCCCAAAATGATATTTTCACATTTAGAAACTGCATTTTTGAAACTTTTTAGCTTTGATTTTACCCTTAAAATAAAGACTATACATGACTGATCTATACTTCATAAGAGAAATATCTCAAGATTCAGATAAATTCCAGCCAACATTTAAAAAAAAATACTGATTTATGAGGTAGATAATTCAAATTGCCTTTAAAGTGTCTGTTTTACATGAAATATTCTGAAACATACATTATCTTTGAGATGTTTTAGACTGTTGGCCAGAATCACAAGTCACCTTTGACAATAGCAGTAGGGTTTTTTTCTGAATGCCATTACCTTCTCACAGCCCAAACATTACAATACTTTTTTTCTGAATAGTGTCGTGTTATCTGCTTTGAAGCTTTATTTGGTATCTGTTCAGATATCTAATCTCTGTGTTGGATGAACTGTGTGCTCTGTATGAGCTGAAACAAAGTTGCTCAGGAAACCAACAAAAAGCTGTCATGCTAACCTGTCAGTTAACTAACCTTTGCTGAAGAATCGTTCAAAGTATTATTTGTTATGAACACTGCTTGTATGGGTCACATGCATTGGGCAATGTGAATGACCTGAGAAAGTCCTTGCAATGACGTAACTATAACTGGTGCTGCTGCTACCCTGTAGTTCCTGTTTTCCAAAGGGTAGACCATCACTTGTTCATTAACTATGCAAAGTTAATTTGACAAGACATCAGAGTAATAGGAAACAAGTTTTCATTGAGTTGTGGAGATTTTTAGTCACCTGTGGATGTGAATCTTACTTCTAAATGCACAAAATAATTCCATTTCCTACCGCACCGCCTTCAATTCTCTTTCATGCCTCCTATAAGTTCCTCTTCTCTTGCTATAGTGCCCACAGTCATCTCCCACACACCTGAACTTCTGCCTGGGCAAGTGGCCACAGAGGGCTCACTGACTGCAGGCTGTACGTGTGCCAGCAGGCCATCTGCATTCACCAGTTAGGTCAGCAGGCTTATGGCTACCTATGGAGACCATTCATAGCCCACCTGCTAATTCTTGAAAGACTTGTTCCAGTTAATTATCTTTGGCTCTTCTATTACTCTATCAAGCTTGGCTAAAATTGACTAGAGTTTTGTCAATGGCCAGGAGCTGACCAGGACTGATGGATGAGTAGACCTTTATTCATCCACAAAAACATTTTTTCCTTAGTAAATCAGCACAGGTAACTGGGAATTGCAGAGTGTGTTAGGCAGAAGTGCATGTTGGGGTATCTTTGCCAACCCTCGTAGTTTACTTTGTCTCACCTGGCAGACCAGATTTTTTTCTCTTTAAAACGTTTTTTGTTCTGGCTTGTGCTATAATAAAAACATCCTTTAGAGATTCCAAAGTCTTTTTGTGGTTTTGCTGCACCCACTTTAAAGAAAAATTGCAGGCCAATTCAGTTGAATGTTCTGACTCAGCTGGTTGATACAGCATGTTAAAAAAATCTTGCTATTATAAAGTTTTGAGATCATGGCAAGAGCAAATTAAAATATGCCACCTTATTTAATCAAAAAACAGCTTTTGAGGAAACTACTACCCCAACTTTCTAATTTTATTTTGATTACAAAGGAAAAAGGTCTTCTGTATTTATACTACCTTGGTCTAGGTCTATTTGACTATTTCCCTCAACCCTTCCTCTCTTAATACTCTTTAGTTAGTTTTGACCGAATTTCACAGCAGAGTATAGGTTTCACAGATCACAAATCTGTCAAAATGTGTAACATAGATTGCAAAGTTGAAGAGAGAGACCCTGTTAGTCACCCAGCTGAAGAAAAGATTGCAATCACTGCTCAACCATCGTTAGACATCAGAGAATCCACAAAAGCCAGATGTGCTTTCTGTGAGCAGGAAATGTTCACTGGAAATGTAGCATGTGTAGCAGGAGAGGGTATCAGCTGTGACATACAAATCCATAGGAAACTGGGCTTGTTTAGCTCTGGTACTTGCAAACCTGTGTATGAGAGTATTATTGAATCTGTTACATGTGAGAGCATGCATGTGTATATCCCTTCAGCTAGATGAAAGCGAGTCTTGTTATTTCCTAAACATGTAGGAGCAAAAATGTACTGGGCACTGCATATGTGTCTAAAGACAGGTTTTTCTTTGCAGAACTAGCATTCCTGTGGCTACAACACTGTTATAAGTAAATGTGGATCCAATTGTAAATTTGTTAAAAAGATATATTTCAAATTGTTTGCTAGAGATCTTATATTGCATTTCCTCTATTGTTTTCAACTCCGCAGCAACTACACAACTTTATATAGCAAGATTTACTGTCTCTCAAGTCAGATTACTGAATGTTCCTGGTTCCATAAAATATTGTGCCTACAACTGCACCTAAAAGGCTGAGAGGAACTTCTATCTATCTCTGTTATATTCCTCTCCATTTTAAAAATGCGCAGGTAAGTAGTATTACATAATTCTTAGCCACTGATGCTGTTTAACAGAAAGTTTCTCCATTTTATGTCTGGCAACTGGCATCTGAGTTGGGTAATCATGAAGAAAAGCAGCTGTATCATTCTAGGATGTTTTGTAACATGCGCATTTCTTGGAGACTTTGTTAGGGGCATTGTGTTACTTTGCTTATTGGCCAGTTCTATGCATTTGATTTACTGCATGGTGACTACTACTCATTGCTTTTCATTTTTCCTTTGGAGGAAAAAGAACCTCTCTTGTGTATTCACCTCTTTTTTACCTTTGACATCTGTAAAGTACTTAGAGAGTCTGAGCAGCCATGAGCTGTTGAACTAACAGAGCAACTAATTTAAGGGTTTTTAGCATGTCCTCATTTTTTTATACCACCTCAAAAATAATGTAGTGCTTCAGTAACTTAATTAACTAAATCTCAAGCTCCTCAAACGCATGCCATCTGGATCAGAAGAAATGAAAAACCATCAGTCTTTTCAAGAACTGTACTTCCTTCCCATTAAGGTTCTTCTGTTTTAGGACTCTGGCCCAAACATAATAGTTAATACTATGAAGATGTTAGATGAAATGGAATTAGAGAATGATCCAAGTATTATCTGTGAATATTTTAGATTGCTTTTGTTTGATGAAAATCGACTTGAGAAGCAAACTTTCTGGAAAAATATCTAAAATTACTAGTTTGCAAATGAAAAACTTTCTATATGAACTACTAGTTATTCTAACAATACATTACCTCCATTGCACCCATTACACTTTCTACAGTGTAAAACTGCTTAAATTGGGGAATCTGTATTTGGATTGGTAACTTATACCCATTCAGTTCCTTCAGTATATTTTAGAGAAGCAAGGTATAAGCATTCAGCATGGAAAGCCTTCAGTTTGTGAAACAGAGTTTATAATAGAAACAGCAATGGGGTGACCCAATGCTATTGAGCTGGGCAGTGATGAATTTTCCCCTCTGCATTGGTGGATCCTCTTGGACAGCAGATAAAGGTTTGGGAGCCCTTTGAACAATCTGTGCTTAGCCATATCAGTAATATGGTAACCTAATTCAGCATACTCTAATAATCATATCTGAGCCCTCTAGAGGTTTATGTTTAAGAACAGTTTTCTACAAAAACACCAATCTGAAAATACATATTTTTCAGTGGTGTGAGGACTGTAAAAGATTATTTTTGCAATGAGGTAGCATTTTCTTTCCCCATGTGAAACACTGGTGGAAATCATGATAAATAAATACAAAGTCAGGTTAGAAAAAATGTTGTAGTTTCATGTTGTTAGTTTGCAAATTGAATTTTTACATAAAATTTACACTAAATGGAACCTCATTATACAGTGATGAGGTCCAGTATGATCCAAATCATTAAAATCACTGTACTGCTTAATGATTCACTAAGTGGTACTGCAGTGCCATAAATTTAGGACTAGTTTCATGACTCAAAACACCAGACTGAGACACCAGCAAATCGTATGTGGATCATTAAATTTACAATGAATGTCAGAGATGAAATAAGCGGGAAAAAACACTTTGAGAGATAGGGATAATATGTGCTCTAAGGTGACATCCATCAGGATAAATGATCTTATACCACTTGTGCTTGGATAATAATGGGGGGTTGTTTTTTTGTTATTCTTCGTTTCATAATTTCTAAAGGAGTTGGAAGTCTAAGCCCTTTAAGAATTAAAGTAGCTGTCATTTTCTGAGTACCTTGTGATCTATTTTATTTGTATTTATACAAGATACATATGCTGCTACGTTCTTCTCTGACCCCATTGGGCCAGATTCTCCCCTTAGCAGGATCAGAGTATGTCAGCTCTGTAATTTTGCAATTGTGGATTGCAACAGTGTAAATGGTACACTATTAGTATCAGTATTATCAGAACCCCACAAATTAAATACTAATTTTTTGTTGTTGTTACTAGAACTTTTTATGACAATAAAAGGTCAGATAAAGAAGTTCCTATGTAATAATAATAGAGTTACTCTCGTACACACATTCTAACCGACATATGTGAATATAAAAAATATTATCCAAAGGAGCAATATAGTCTTATTCAAAGTACAAGCACGTAATACTTCACTCTTTAGTTCTTAGGAGATTGAATATTTCATTTTTGCTTTGATTGAATATTTCATTGTTTTAACTCTCCTCCAGTAGTGATCCCTTATAATGAATCAGACATCATTAAAGGAATAGATACCACGTTAGCTGCATTTTTCAGAACCAACATATCCTAAGTGAGGTTCAAGGAGTAGTGCATAGATTTAAAAATAAAAATTATGCATGTATTTTCAGAAAAAAAATGTCAACCACATCAGTGTGACTGAATAGGAGAATTTACAGTTTTATCCAGAAAGATGTAAATTGAATAGAATACAAGATATATTCTTGAAGGTATTTTAATATCTGTGATATCTAATGATACTATAAGGAGCAGTCAGAATTCTGAAATTGCTTATCTAGTCAGGAGAAAGAAAACAAAGGTTTTCCAAAGTTTGTTCCACTGCCTTATTCAAAATTCCATCTTATTTCATTACACTGAGATGTCAAATGCAGCAAAATACAGCACTGTAACAAAACCAGAACAAGCAAAAAGTACAGAATACAAAAATATAAAAAGAATTATCTTTTGAGAAACTATATTCTGTTTTTTTAATGTCAACTTAGTTAGCATAAAGCATGTGAAAAATATATGGGACTTGTTTCCTCCTTTTCTTTCTTTGTGAAAACAGATAAAATTAAGTTATTTGCCATAGAGGCATAAATGTAAAAAATAAATATTCTTTTACAAAAACTTCACTATGCAGTGACTGTGACATTGAGCCCACTTACAATCTAAATTGCTATTATGTGCAGTTAGTAAAAAAAAACAGTTAGGAAAATATAGGAAAAGTCCACAGGATCAGTCTCTGTCTCTTGTTGTGTCTCAGTAATGTAACTCCTTGTAAGTAATTCTGTCAACGATTTTTTTCTGTTCTAGCTTTGTGAGCAAACTTCTCTGTTGCTTACCCTGATCATCTCTTCTTTTCTTTCAAAATGTAAGGTTTCTGCTATTCTTGCTGACCCCTCAGCTCCTTTTTTAACCCTGCTCCATGGAATTTTCATCAATCCACAAGGCTGATATCAAATTCAGTCCACATTTTGCATGATGGAAACAGTGATTCAAGTTATTACAATAAGGCAAGTTTAGGCTGCATAGAATAATTCGTTTTGGATCAAGTATCAAAGTGGAGAAGGAAAGTTTTTGGGTTCATATATGCTTCTTGTGCACATACAAGAGCTTAAGCACTGGAAAAGTATTCAAGGGCTAAGCAGGTCTTGAATTAGTTTGAAATAATGTTTTACATACCCATTTTAAATCACAGACAGCCATAGGATTTTACTAAAAATGCTCTGTTTACCAAGATACTATCTGTTGTAAGGAGGTTGGAGGCTGTTTGTACTGTGAAATTGTGTTTAAGAACAATTTATGTCAGCCAACCTGGATTTATTTTTTCCACTCTAGTCTGGTGAAAGTGGAAAGTGGGGTGAAAGGAAAATGAATTAATTTACTTTCAGACTCAGGAAATGCTACTAAATTTGGATACGTGAAAATGTTGAACTTTCAGTGGGGAAAAAATATAAATGATTTGAGGCCCTAGTGATCACACAGAGGATCCAGACAATTTGACAGGTATGAATTTATCTCACTTGTGAATGAATAACCTTTTGTAACTCACTTGAGACTTAAATATTCTGAACACATTTTCTCTGGAACACTTCAAAAGACACAGTTCATTTCTGTCTCTACCAAACAGCCCCTTTGGTTACTTTCAGTTTACTGAGTTTTTTGCTTTGCAAGTTTGGAAAATTAACATAATAAAAGTCTACCAGTGAGTTTTAGTCATGCAGGAATGAAACTAGATTAACTCTTTGATTATTCTAAAGTCTACACAATCTTTTTTTTTGTATCAGCTGAGAGAGGCTTCATTGATCTCCTCTAAATCTTGTTTCAGCTATACATGGAAATTCACCTCACTTTGAAAATACAGGCATATATTTTCAAAGCAGTGCTTCAATATATTCAGTGAGTGACTTCAACGTAAGCCATATTTTGTGCAACTGAAAGGGGGACAATCAGTTATGGCTCAATGGGATAAAACTACTGCCTGGGGACTTGCCTCAAGGTGCACCAAGGTGCACATCCAAGAGATGCTGCATACCCTCAAAGGAAGCAGAGACCTGGGGATATAAACGAGAGTGGAGGGCAGGGAGTGCACCCCAGCTGATACTCAGAGATATGCATGACTGGGTTATAAGGGATCACAGCTTTCTGACTATGCTTTGTAGGTGGGTGAAGTCCATTAAACTTGTAGATGAAGGTTACTTTGCTAATGGATTACCTCCATTCACTAGTAACTGACTATCAGATGGCAACTGTGACACACACAGAGGGATTCGGTTTCTCATCTCGAACATGCTGTTTGAAATTTAATGACAAAAATATATAAAAGAGCTAGAAAATTAAATCTTGAAGATATAAACAAAATGGGATATTGAGGGTGTGCTTTAAAGCTTTATTTGTTCTTATCAAGGTTAAATGTTGCTGTGCTTATGCTAAACTTCTGACGCAATGCAAATTTCTAAATATTCTTGTGCAATATGTGGAAATACTAATGATTCCAAAGTTTTCAGAAGGTTGAAAGAGTTATTCAAAATATTTTATTACTTCATATTCTTCTGCTGACCAGGCATATGGAACTGAGTAATCACAAAATCACAGAATGGCTGATGTTGGAAGGCACGTCTGGAGATCATCTAGTCCAAATCCCTGCTCAAGGCAGGGTCAGCTGAAGTAGGTTGCTCAGGGCTGTGTCCAGTCACGTGTTTAATATCTCCAAGGATGGAGACTCCACAGCCTCCCTGGGCAACCTGCTCCAGTGTTTGACTTTCACCACAGTAAAAGAGTATTTTCTTATGTCTGAGTGGAATTTCCTGCGTTTCAGTTCGTGCCATTTGCCTCTTGTCCTTTCACTGGATACCACTGGGAACAGTCTGGCTTTATCTTCTTTAATCACCCCTATTAGGCATTTATTACACATATTGATGAGATCCCCCCTGAGCCTCCTTTTCTCCAGGCTGAACAGTCCCAGCCCTCTCAGCCTCTCCTTGTATGTCAAATATGCCACAGATATGAAGATACCTGACAATAGAACCCCAAGTATTCCTGTTTAAAGAAAAAGGGAAAACCTGAAAAATTCCAGATAAACTGAAGACCATTTTAAAGATATTGGGGAAAGTATGTGATAGAAAGAAGAAATGTTCTGAGACTGATAATAAACCGAGTCAAATTTAGCCTTTTCAAAACTCAGAAATGATTTGGCTTTGTCCTCTGTTAGAGATGGCCAGACTAGTCTCAAGAAAGATTTAGAGGAGTAGTCCTAAATTATTTTTAAAAAATTAAAAACCAACTTTACTTGTCTTTCAGCAGTAGAAGCCTCCCAAGCCTTCCCAAGTGAAATTGATATCACATATTCCCATCTCTGCAACCTCCTTTTCTTACCCTCTTAGGTTTGTGGTCTGTCCTGCATCCTCACACAACAGCACTAGACCTAGTATAGGCTCAGTTTCCTCAAAGGGTACGGGAGAAAAAGCCTGGGAGAAATGAGTTACAACTGCTCATAGGAGCAAGTCATACTGGTTCACTTGCTTCGTGGTCATGGGTTGTGTGCAGGTCATTTGTTGCCCCAGCACATATAACTTTTTGAGGTTATTTCCTCTTTAAAGAAGAAAAGTTGCTTTTTGTATGTCAGAGGGCAAGACCTAGTTGACTGATAGACACATTAGAGTTGCTGCTGTGTGGTAACTCAGTAAAGTAGTATTAAGTGGACCAAACCATGGGAGTCTGAGAAGAAAGAGATCCCCAAAAATCCTGTAACAGATTGTACTCAAGTCTGTCCCTGGCTACAGGGTTTTAAATCTCGTGGTTTTCATTTATATACTGAGTTCATCCTGAACACCTAACAAGCAAGAATGCTTCTCTATACTTCTGATTCCTGTGATCACAGAATTGTCATTTATTCCCAGAGTTAGAAATACAGACCAAGGCTGATGCTTAGCTTTGGATTCTAAAAGTCTAAATTTAGGTTTTTAAATGCAAGCACCAATATGTGAGTTAGATATGTAAGCTTCTCCCTAGTCAATACAAATAATAGATTCTGGAGAGCTCTTACCATCACCCCAAAGTAGCTAATGTCATTTAGTCACATATACACCCCTCTTGCTTTTACTGACTAACATTCAGCTGACAGTAATGGGAACTTAGACACTTAGTTTACACATAGGCACTGACATTTAGATACTTATATCAGGTTTTGCAGCCTGCATGGAATACCTTTTGGTGATGTTGGTCCACCATGTTTGTTGTTGTCTACTTCATGCTCCGGAAATACACCAGCCTTGTAGGTTTCTTCCCACATGGTATGACCCACTTAGAGAATATAGACAGGTTTTTCCCTCACTTCCTCCAAAATTCCTCCTTTGTCTGCACCTGAAGAGATCTGTTCTGTAGATCTGAAGGAGGTATATTGATGGCAGTTCTTTTTTATATACACTTACAAGACTAAGTGTAACAATTTATTCATTGTAATGGTGTCCTAATTGGGCAGCAATGGCCCAAGCAGAGAGATTTTACTTCTGTGAGTGATATGCGTCAGTGCTGATGTTCCTGTTGTCACCTGAGTAATACATCTGCTACAGGTTGACCTTCTTCTGAAACCACACTAATGAGACAAGTACGAGCTAGGTGACCAATAATAGCTGATGTATGTGCTTCCTAGATCTGATGCTCTGTCTCTTCTGTAAAGTACTAAAGTTAAAAAGAAACTGTCACTCATCTAAGAAGCATGATAAGCTTTCCTTGAAAACAATAGTGTAATTTAAACAGGATAAATCAACAACAAAAATATATATCTTCAACCAACATTATGACACATTTTTTTTGTATTTAGAATACATTGTAGTCAGCATACAATATCTTAACTAATACAAAAAATGACATATCAATCACTTTTATCGTGTTCCATCTTCATATGACATTTCATCTCTTTGTTTAGATAAGAAACATTGTACACCACTCTGTAGAGCATTGTTTCTTTAGTCTACCCATGTCTAAAGCATTGGTACATTTAATAGGAAGATTTCTACTTACAATATAATTACATTGTATGTATATAATTAGACTAACACTGCATTAGGCATTGATTGACAGGACAAGATGGGATGAAATTTAACATGAATCGACTTCATGGTAAATATCAATGTTTGGTTTATAGCTGTAAAGAAAATTTAAAAACTACCTTAGTTAAAAATGGTAATTGTGAATTATAGTAATTACAGTATTACACTACAACTGTTTCACTAGCTGGACTGCATTCACAGCATGAAACTAGTACATCAAGATATGGAATTACTTAGCTTTCACAAGATACACTTGTTTATTGATATGTTTAACAGTTTTCCTTATAAACACTCATTCTCCAAATGCAACACATAATTTTAAAATTATATCTTACAAAAATATACATAAAAGCATTGAAAATAAGAACTCCTGTGAACCCTTTCAGTGCCAAAAGAATGTCTTTTAGTTACTTCCTGCTAAACCCTCACAGCTCCATGAGCAGTCTGATTAAAAACACATAGAAGAATAGATGGTTGAAGGTAACAAGATCCATTCCAATGAAGAGAGAAAGAAGGTCCCCGAGCAAAGTAGATCTGCATTTGCACTTTCAGTTAAAGCAATTATAAGCTTTGCCTAGAACAGAAATTTGTTCCTTGCCATGCTGAAGTCTGGTCTGTAGCCTAGCATTGAATAGGCTGAGAAACAGAAGTCTATGTTACGAATATTCTATTAATTAGGAATGTTAGCTGATAACATAGTAACAGTTTAAAAAAAATCAAATACAGATGAACTTCCATGAGAAAATGTTGCTGATGTTAATGGCACAGCAGTGTAAGTGCAAACACTTGAGGTTAGGTTTGCCACGGTGATATCAGAGAGTGAGGGACAAGGGATCTTGCACAGTCAGAAATGTGTCTATTTGCAGTTTTATGGCTCCAAGTAACCACTGCAAACTTTGTTCTGGTCATTTTATAGCTAGTGCAGCCAAGGTTCATGTGTTCACCCCAATATGTTACTTTAATAAGTAGGCCCACCAAATTCTGTCTTTTTGGATAGTTTTGAGTAGTGCCATATACCATGATTTAACCTGGATGTGACAAAGCCCTGGGTTACTAAAGGAAGACATTAGTCATAAAGAACTAAGATGTGAACATCTTCAGTGAAAACACTGAGTAAAAAAAAAAGGCTTCTTTTGGCTAAAGGTGATATTGAATAACTCTTGAAGTGACTGGGAATCTAATGACATGGCTTGTGTTGAAAATCTTCCTCTCTATAAGGAGTGGCAATAGGTGATTAATTCTTTCTTACTTTTACTTTCTTTAACTATTGCCCTTAATTCCTGTCACCTCTTTCCCATGTGGCCGTCAATGCACACATTTCTCTGCTCTTTGTTGAACTGGACTTGTAAATTAACAAAATGCAAATAGGGAGCTGCATGTTGTCAATATCTTGGATGTGCCATGGCATGAGCTTTCCTGGTGGTCCCCTATGTTGGCACTGAATGAGGAAACTGATGCCAGTGACAGTCTAACTGAATGCATGCTCAGATCACAGGGGCTTCAGTGCTGCCCTCATATACCCCTCAGAAAACAGAGACCTGGTGAAAACTTTGCAAAGACATAAATCTGATCTAATGTTTCAGTAGAAAAGGCAACTGGCCAGAAGGACACAGCATTGACTGAAGTTTATCTAATAAGGAACAGATATTTGGATAACATAATATCTGGCATTACATATCATCAAACTTATTGAGTGAATTGTGGAATACAGATACCAGTGGAGTTAGTCACTCTCAAGGCTCCTCATTGACTTTCCAAATAAATGTGCCAAACTAATCAGAGACATAGCATGGGCATTGACCAAATATGTACAGATATTTGGATAACATAATATCTGGCATTACATATCATCAAACTTATTGAGTGAATTGTGGAATACAGATACCAGTGGAGTTAGTCACTCTCAAGGCTCCTCATTGACTTTCCAAATAAATGTGCCAAACTAATCAGAGACATAGCATGGGCATTGACCAAATATGTACATCTACATTGTCCACATGTGAATTAATTGTCTAGATGCCCCTATACACTGTTGGGTGCTATGTATTTTCAGGATGTGATTGAGTGCATCCAAAATAAACATCTAAAATAAGTAATAGCATCCTAGAAGTGCCTAGTGCTCTCCATTGTCTGTAACTGAAATCTAGTCTAGAGTTTCTTTGAGTGGAGTGATATTATCTTGTTCAACTCTGAGAAGGCATTGACAAAAATTGCCATACTTCACTGCCCCACACTTACCTTCTGTCCCGTATCATCTATAACAGGCAGATAACTGGACTACAGGCTACATCTTAATGTTACTTTTAGGATAATAGTGTCACAGGCAGGAACCCAAGTAGATGAAAACAATTCACAAATTGTCATGGATTTTTTCTCTACTTTGGCTGTTTTCTCAGCTCTGATCTTTGTTGGAAGAAATTGACCTTTTTTTCCGTACATTTAGAAATGTACTCCTATCTGCATGTGATAAGTTTAAACAAATTTCTTGAAATCATCTGTTCAATTTTTTGCAAAGTGACATTGATTTGAATAAAGCCTATGTTTCCACTGCTAGGTCAAGTTTTTTTTATGTCCCGTTAGGAAATGTTCTTCACTGTAAAAGATTTCTGGAATATCATCAGATCAGGGAACATCCCCAGCTCAAACTCCTCTTAAGTTCCATCATAGGTGTGCACCAGAAGAAAAAAGAACACAGAATCACACAGAATCACAGAATCAATCAGGTTGGAAGAGACCTCTGGGATCATCGAGTCCAACCATTGCCCTGACACCACCATGTCAACTAGACCATGGCACTAAGTGCTATTTCCAGTCTTTTCTTAAACACTTCCAGAGATGGTGACTCCACCACCTCCCTGGGCAGCCCGTTCCAATGTCTTATGACCCTTTCTGTGAAGAAATTCTTCCTAATGTCCAACCTGAACCTCTCCTGGTGAAGCTTGAGGCTATGTCCTCTTGTCCTATCGCTAGCTGCCCGGGAGAAGAGGACGACTCCCACTCCACTACAACCTCCCTTCAGGTAGTTGTAGACTACAATAAGGTCAACTCTGAGCCTCCTCTTCTCCAGGCTAAACAACCCCAGCTCCCTCAGCCATTCCTCATAGGTCAAACCCTCTAGACCCTTCACCAACTTGGTCGCCCTCCTCTGGACTCGCTCCAACACCTCAACATCTTTCTTGAAGGGCGGGGCCCAGAACTGGACACAGTATTCAAGGTGTGGCCTCACCAGTGCCGAGTAGAGAGGGACGATCACTTCCCTAGACCGGCTGGCTACACTATTCCTAATAGAGGCCAGGATGCCATTGGCCTTCTTGGCCACCTGGGCACACTGCTGGCTCATGTTTAGCCAGCTGTTGATCAGCACCCCCAGGTCTCTTTCCGCCAGACCGCTTTCTAACCACTCTTCCCCCAGCCTGTAGAGCTGCATGGGGTTGTTGTGGCCAAAGTGTAAGACCCGGCACTTGTTCTTGTTGAACCTCATGCCGTTGGTCTCGGCCCATCTATCTAACCTATCCAGATCCCTCTGAAGGGCCTTCCTACCCTCCAGCAGATCGACACTCCCACCCAGCTTGGTGTCATCTGCAAATTTGCTGAGGGTGCATTCAATCCCTACGTCTAGATCATCTATAAAGATATTGAACAGCACCGGCCCCAGAACTGAGCCCTGGGGAACACCGCTAGCGACCGGCCTCCAGTTGGACTTTGCCCCATTCACCACCACTCTCTGGGCTCGGCCATCCAGCCAGTTTTAACCCACTGACGAGTCCACCCATCCAAGCCCCGGGCAGACAGTTTGTCTAGGAGGATGCTGCGGGAGACAGTGTCGAATGCCTTACTGAAGTCTAGATAGACTACATCCACAGCCCTGCCCTCATCTACTAAGCAGGTCACTTTGTCATAGAAGGAGACCAGGTTGGTCAAACAGGACCTGCCTCTCATGAATCCATGTTGGCTGGCCCCGATGCCCCGATTGGCCTGCATGTGCCGTGTAATGGCACTCAGGATGATCTGTTCCATCACCTTGCCTGGCACTGAGGTCAGGCTGACAGGCCTATAGTTCCCTGGATCATCCTTCCGACCCTTCTTGTAGATGGGCGTTACATTTGCTAATTTCCAGTCAGCTGGAACTTCTCCAGTTAACCAGGACTGCCGGTAGATAATCGAGAGTGGTTTGGCAAGTTCATCTGCCAGTTCCTTCATTACTCTGGGGTGAATCCCATCCGGGCCCATAGCCTTGTGGGTGTCCAACTTGCACAGCAGGTCACTAACCATCTCCTCCTGGATTACGGGGGGTTCACACAGCCCCCCGTCCCTAACTTCAGGCTCTGGGGGCCAAGTCTCCTGAGGACAACCGGTCTTGACATTAAAGACCGAGGCAAAGAAGGCATTGAGCACCTCTGCCTTTTCTTCATCCCCTGACACTACACTACCCTCCTCATTCAGCAAGTGGTGGAGGCTCTCCTTGACCCTCCTTTTGCTGTTAATGTATTTGTAGAAACTTTTTTTGTTATCTTTGACTGTAGCAGCCAAATCAAGCTCTAACTGAGCTTTGGCCCTTCTAATCTTCTCCCTACATGACCTGGCAACATCCCAATAGACCTCCCAAGTTACCCAACCCTTCTGTAGAAGGGTTCTACAGACACACTGTAGAAAGTGTGTCAGAAGTAATTTCCAAGCTTCTGAGAACATAACTAATAGGAATTAATCCATTCTTCTGAATCAATATAAAGTGTTCGAAAGTAAGAGTACATAGTAATCAGTAGGAGCTGCCAAAACTAATTTAGGATCATAGGGGAGGAACATGTGAAACCGGTTGCAAACATGAAAGATCAAATGTTTATCTGAGTTTTCCCTTTTTGTGGTGCTGCATTTGGAGCTCATAATTTTCAATATAATTATCTCATAGGAATGGTAGATACTAAGTAGTATCTATGAAACCTATGCAACTAGGAATAAACCAAAAAAAAAATACTCATGTTGATCTTGTCTTTTAAGGTTAAAGTGTGCCTCATAGGACACTTTCATTCATGAAATGATATGCTGGCAGATGACCTTGTAAATGTTTATGCATTTCCTTCCATTTTTTCATTTTAGAGTTGTCCTGATTAAGTGCACTGGAATCACTATATATTAATGTGACAGCTCAAATTATGGGTAGCTTGTAGAATAAAAAAAAAAGATAAATTGGATAAATGGGTTATACTTGGATAGGTAAATTAATTAACTTACTAGGGAAAAACAGAGTCTCTCTAATACTTAAATATCTGGAAGGTGATTATTTGTAAATAAATAATGCATAGAGAGTACTTTTAATAAATGTAGTTGGCCAGATTTACTATTCTCTCTGCCAGTAAGTATTTTGTAATAATTTCAGCAGAATGTTCCAATCTGACATCTAACCTAAATCTTCACAACTTTGCTCATAGTTCTCCTCCAGTTTTCTGAATTCTCGCATTTGTGAGTTGGCACCTAATAGTAATGACTGCTATAAGCCCTTTTGTACTCACAGGATAATTAAACGTGGAAATAGAATCTTACTTACCCAGAATGCCTCAATCTTGTTTTGAGATGGCTGTTGTGAAGGTGAAAGAGAAGTTTAATTTTATCAGCCTTTCAGTTCTTACCTTCTCGCTTAAGATCTTTAAGTGCTACAGGGATAGATCACTTGTACTTACGGTTTCATGATGTGGACTTCTGTCCGCCATGGCTGAAACTGCTGCAGTAGCAGCTGCTGTCAACACATAAGGATTTTAATTGATAACAGATATGGATGGACTTAAATACATGACCAACAGATAGAAGGTGTATTATTGTTTTAACCTCCTAGCCTACTTGTCCTATTCCAGTTGAGGGTTTTATATTGTGAGATTCGTTTAGAGTGTCAGACAGTCCTAACAAATTTGGATTTATAGCTCAATTTGCCTAATCTAGCAAGATACTAAATAACTGCATTGAGGTGTGATGTAAGAAGAATGTCAGAGTACGATATGAGGAAGGATCAGCCCCTAACTGGGACAATCAAAACATTAGGTACCTAAATAAATCATGTTCCACTTAGTATAGCTGTGTCTTCTTAATGATATACCTTTACTATGAACAGTTAAAATAATGGCAATAAAGCTGACTCTATTTGCTAAGGTAACATACAATTCTCACTAAGATTTAGTAATTTCTACACTTGGAATATTCTGAAACAAGGACCATGTTCCTGTCATGGTAAATTAGGTCAACATGGCGAAACACAGAGTCATGGGATGATGAAACATTAAAGAGTACATTATTAACTGATGTCTTTTTCATTTTATTTTTCTTCAGTGACATTGAACAAATTGAATGTTAAATGCCGAGAGACACAAAAATGCTTTGTTAGATTACTAAAAAACAGGGAGAAAGAGTTCCCTCAGCTGATGTGTAACATAGTAATGTAAAGCTGAGCTTAGTGGTACTGTTTGAGGTCCTTCATCCCCCAGATATGCTAAAGGTTGTTGATCCAAAGTAAAGTCTACATGTTTTATTAAGTTTCTTGTATACTTTTATGGAGTTACTTCAGGAATCTTTAATTTTGCCTTTGCTGTATCCCATGAGGACTTTTTAGAATCTCAAGACTCTGCAAAAACAAATGCAGCCATTCTGAAATCCACGTACCTCAGAAGGTACCTCTCTGTCATCAGCACATATCAATGTCTTGAGTGAACAACAGGAAGGGTTTTTCTGTGTTAAGTAGAGTAAGAGAATTGGTAATGTTACCTAGAGCTAAACACTAACTGAATCCCCTTGCCTACTTGCAAGGGTGAATGTCACATTCCAGACATAATGAGAGCAAGACAAGTTAACATATTTCAACCTTCCTTCTTAGGTACAAAACAGAAAGGACAAGATAAGTCTCTGCGTATAACAGCAAAGATCTATAAAGTGACAATGAGATTTGTGTATAAACTTCTAGCGCTCCACCCAAGGGTCTAACAGAACAGCCTGCAAACTCAAGTTTCAAGAGCACACCTATTATATTTAGACCCCTGTTATATAAGACATGTATTATTCAGGTCATGCCAGCAGGTCACAAAGTATAGCCATGTACATTGTAGTGCACTGTGAATGCTTCTTTGTTAATCAACCAGTACAACGAAGTCATTCAAAAGATTATCACAAAATGTAAATCATGCAGTCAGGATATGTCTTGCTTTCCTGCTAATACCAACAATATTTATAATTAGTAAATTATTGACCATGTAACATCTCTTTTATTAATAAAAATAGATATATGTAATTCTAATTCTGAGACAAACATGTTTTCGGAGTTGCTCACTTGGAAAGAAATTATGGCATTTGAAATAGTACAAAGGTCTCCTAACTTCTGCTCTGGCTCCTCCTAACTAGAGCACACTTTTGAATTATAATTTAACTGTGTGACTGATGTTATATCTTCAATAATAAACAAGACACTAGGGGCATGGGACAAGGGACTTGAAACTCTGTCTCTGTCTCAGGACTGTAGTTGTTTACCTCTGTGTGATTCAAAACTTGAAATATCCTGTTACACCCCTGTGTTTATATTATACATTTGGGTACAAATCACTGTCTTTTCTTGAAGAGGTTGTTCTTGTGAGTGGCAATTGTGGTGAAAGGAGTAAACATAATTTTTGATCCCTATGGTAATGGATATTTCAGGGATGTTTGATTTTTTAAGACAAAATCCATTTACTATGAAATGTATAAATAACTCTTAAAATATATTTTGAAAATTCTTTTATATAGAATAATCTGGCATTAAATTGGCCAGTAAGTGAAGGAGATGATAAAATGGAAAAGAACTGTTGTACTTAGTGATGAGGTCTTTTACATATGAGGATGAAGTGACTTGTAGTCCTGGTGATGTATTATGTGAAGTTGTGTCTCCCTGTCCAACAATCCAGCTATATGTGCTAGATAGGATTATTATTGTTGTATTTCTCTCCATACCCCTGTCCCAGTTCTTTTCCCCACTTCCCTTCACCTCATCAGAACAGGAGGTCCTAGCTCTGAGGTGTTGTTGTAGTGCAGTTGCCTCCTGGAAACAGTAATCCATACAGTTCAGAAGTAAGGCTTCAGGCAACCAGGATCAAAGAACCCAACACATCTTGCTTGTTCATGATGCAGGACCTTAGGAAGTAGGAAGTACGGGAACAGCAGAGTGGAAATGCACCAATATATGCTGGAGACGGCCCTCCTGGAAAGCAGCTTTGCAGGAAAGGACCTGGAGTTCCTGATGGACACCACGCTGAACATGAAGCAGCGATGTGCACGTGCCACAAAGGAGGCAAATGGTATCCTGGATTGCATTAGGGGGTTGCTGGCGGGTCAAGGGAGGTGATCCTTCCTCTCTACTTAGCACTGGTGAGGCCACTCCTGAAGTGCTGTGTCCAGTTCTGAGCTCCTCAGTACAAGACACACGGGAGATAGTCCAGCAAAGGGCCATGAAGATGATGAAGGGAATGGAGCATCACGCCTATGAGGAAAGGCTGAGATAGCTGAAACTGTTCAGCCTGGAGGAGAGAAGGCTCAGGGGATCTTATCCATGTGTATACATACTTGAAGGCAGGTTGCAAAGAGGACAGAGCCAGGCTCTTTTCAGTGGTGACCAGCGACAGGACTAGAAGCAATGGGCACAAACTGAAACACAGGAGGTTCTGTTTGAACATCAGGAAACACTTTTTTACTGTGAGTACCTGCACAGGTTGCCCAGAGAGGCTGTGGAGTCTCCCTCCTTGAAGATATTCAAAAGTCATCTGGATATAGTCCTGGGCAACCAGCTCTAGGTGGTCCTGCTTGAGCAGATGAGTTGGGCCACATAACTTCCAGAGGTCCCTTCCAACCTCAACCATTTGGGGATTCTGTGAAAGGCTGAGGAGCATGTGGCACTTAGGATTAAAATCTTTATTTGGGGACTGTGGGTTAGAGAATGGTGATGCTGGGAACATCATGCTGGGGACCTGGCTTAGGGAATGAATTTGGTGGATGGTGGCCATTCACAATTTTGCAGTGCAGTTCAAAAAGAGTTTGATGGTGTCTGCTGTGCTTAGATCGATCGTTTGGGTGGCAGGGAATATAATTACTTCAGGCAGAGGAAGAAACTGATTGCTGATTTCACAGGCTGGAAAGGAGTTTTAACTTAGGAGCCCTTGTGTAAAAGACCCATCACCCTTACTGCCTTTTCTTCAAGTGTTTCTTCTGCCTCATCCCCTCACACAGAAGGGGACAGGTATATTTATGTCCTGGACACATGATTTTGAAGTACACAAAGCATCTTCTGTGTCTTCTAATTGCAGAGCAAGCTGTGGCCAGAAATATAATTCAGTATATATTTCTTCTTCAGCAATAGCTAAAACTTTATAGTGGCTAGAATAAAGATGCTTCCTACAGAACTTGCTGGCTGCTGTGAGGCAGCTATGTGCTCCCACTGATTTATACTGTTATTCCCACTGAGTCTTGGCCATCTAATCCAGGACCTTGATAGCAGAAAGGAATTCAAGCAGCTTACAAGTTTAGGCATTACAAATCCCAGCACAGCAGCACCCAATTCATTTCATATATCTTGCCCTTAGTGTCTAACACGTACATTTTATCAGCAGCTTGTAGGGCATGCAGTCAGACAATTTCTATTATGGTCAGTGAAATAGCATGGTTAAAATCCTGTGCAATGCTTTATAAATTTAAATTTAAGCATAAATGTTCTGTAAGAAGATTATTGTATCTGATCTGATGGTTGGGGAAAGCTCACTCATTTTGTATTGTCAGCACTTGAAGCAGTCATTGATGTATTAAGCTTTTACACAAGTCATGGCATCTTACTTGAACCAACGTGCAGTCGCAGGGGATTTCAGTTGAAAGAGTAGATGCAAGATACACATTTATAACAGTGAGGGCAATCAGCTTTGCAATGGATTAGTGAAGAGTATGGTAAATTTCCCTTCACTCGGAGTCCTTTTATCAATGTCAGATGTCTTTCTAAAAGAAACAACCTATTTCAATAACACTTTGTTAGGTTATATGCACAAATAAGGAGAAGAAATCTACAGTTTTCATGCAGAAGATTGGTTTAGATTAGCACTGTTTCCACTTCTGTTTTTAGCTACTTATGCGAAGTGAGGTTATGAGGGAAAACAAAATAATGAGACAGTGGTACAAGCTACCAGATTGTTTCCCACAAAACCACTGAAACAGGAAGTGAGCTGTGACAGTATTGTCCCAAATATTGCTGCTTTAACAGTCGTACCTCCAGCAGAAAATCCACTTCGAATCTAGGCCAAATCCTGAAAGGCCTGACTCCACCGGTGTACACAAAACTTTTTCTTCATGGAAAAATTTGTTCATATATTTTAAAAACATTGTCATCTCTGCATGCATGTGATGGATCTAGCACTTACCTACACACGGGATAGAATTTTGTGAAGCAAATCCCTTTTGTCAAAATGGGCTTTGCAAGCATAAACTCTATTACTTACATGTGTGAATGCTTATGCCTTCATACTTGAAAGCCCCTTTCAAAATTTAGTCTATTAAATAGACGCACAAATTAGCAAGAGTAGTATGGTTCTCCAGCTGAAAGTTTTCCTTTAAAATAAATAGGGTATTTTACTAGAAGTAAATGGAAACACTTAAAGAAGTGGGTTGATAAACAGTATTGAGTTGGGGTAGATTTGTAGCAATTGATGTTTTGACAAATTTGGAGACACCGAAGAAGGCATTTTAGCTTGACTTAGCTAAAATAATAAATTGCAGTAGCCCAACCTGGACATGACAAAGGCATGAATCAACTTCTCCATCTTCTTCAAGCAAAAACCTCAGGCTTGTACTGTACCTCTGATGGTGAAAAGAGGTTTGAATATTACATGAAGATGGCTGTCAAAAAGTAGCTCTTAGTTCAACATCACATCAAGGGTTTTCACATTGACAGAGAGAATACAAGATTGCTGAGATTGCTGGTCCCAGAAAAATATCATAGAGAAATAACTCTGCTCTGTGTGTTCTTTGCAACAATTAGCAAAATGCTGACTTCTTTTGCATTTTGATTTGTTAAAAAAAGGTCCTGGAAATACCTGAGGTTTTTAGAAGCCAGATATTCAGATGTGTACTTAGTTAGATGTAGAAGTCATGCCTACATCCTATTTTTTAAATAAAAATTTTCAGTTCATAAAAGACTGAAGAATCTACCTGTTGAGAACTTTACTGCAAAATTCGGGTTTCAAATATTGAAGTCCACTTTTGCTTCTAATGCTATACTGTATTCCCAAAAAAGACACATCATTCTTTTTTTTTTTTTTTGTTTCGCTCATTTTAGATGGGATTCACGACTCCTGTTAAATGAACTGAAAAAGAATAGACGTACAGGGCCTGGCTATATTAGCTACTGCTAGTTTTAACAGCCCAGGTTTAGAAAACTTCATCTTTGGGCAGGCATAAATCTTGGATGACCTTTACCTATTAGCTAAAGCAGGTTGTCCAGGATTGTGTATAGACGGGTTTTCAAAATCTCCAAGGACGGAGACTCCACAACCTCTCTGGGCAACCTGTTCCAGCGTTTGACCACTCCTACAGTAAAAATGTTTTTTCCTTACGTTTCAGTGGAATTTCCTGTGTTTCAGTTTGTGTCCATCGTCTCCTGTCCTTTCACTGGATACCACTAAGAAGAGACTACCTCCATCTTCTTTACTTGTCCCCATCAGGTATTTATTACACACACTAATAAGTTCCCACCTGAGCCTTCTTCTCCAGGCTGAATGGTCCCAGTTCTCTCAGCCTCTCCATGTATGTCAGATTCTCCAATCCCTTAATAATTTTTGTGGCCTTTGTTGGACTTGCTCCAGTAAGTCCATGTCTGTCTTATACTGGAGAGCCCAGAACTGGACCCAGCGCTCCAGACGTTTCTCACCAGTGCTGAACCGCAGGAAATAATCACCTACCTTAACTTGCTGGCACCACTCTTCCTAATGCAATCTCAGGATATTCTTGGTCTTTGCTATGTGGGCATATTGCTGGCTAATAGTCAACTTGTATCCATCAGGACCTCCAGATCCTTCTCTGCCAAGCTGCTTTCCAGCTGGTAGCCAGTTGGTTCTGGTGCGTGGTGTTATTCCTCCTCAGTGCAAAATTTTGCATTTCCCTTTGTTGAACTTCTTGAGATTCCTGTTAGCAGAGTTTATTATGTTTTAACAATGATTAAGTTTATGTACCTAATCCAACTGTTGATATGTCACATTTTACATAATCACCACCCGGAAATCCTATTGCTGTTGACTGACTACAGATGGAACCTGCATACGCAGTTTAGGTTTGTCAACTAGAGATAGAGAGAAGCAGTCACCCTAAATAAAGGGATCTGGGGATACATTGTCATTCTCACCTAACACAGATGAAAAACCTGTGAATTTACCCATCAGATAACAGCTCTGTATACAATACTAAATATTTTCCAGACCTCACACCATAAAGTGCTTTAAAAGTAATAATGAAATAAAATGTTGTGAAAATTTATTTTACAAGTATTGACAAAGTGTGCCTAAATTTTTAATGCTTGGAATTACGCAGAAGTGCCTTTAACTAAGTTTTACATGTTTTAAAGCAAAATTTTGTGATTTTGTCTGGCCTTACACACTAAAAAATGCTCTCTTCAAGTTATCATCTAAATTATCATCCATACTGGTTTCCAAAGATTGATCCATTTCTACCCTACAAGAAGGTAATAAAGAATCAAGTTACATCTGGTCTGATTTCCCTGTAATGAAACAGCCAATTGCCCCATGTCAGAAAAGATGTACTGTAGGTATTCTTCTGGGATTTTACCTGGCTTTTGCCAGTCAATAAAGAAATAAGATCTAACATTTCATTTATAAAACATGATTTCCACTGGGTTAGAGGCATCAGGAATTATAATAGGTTTTTACTCTTATATACAGAATATTTCAGCAAATTTTTTTTGCTATCTACCATTAAGAAAACAGAAACTACCATCCCTTGTGATTTTTGGACTGGTGTACTTATTTTACAATGCAACAAGACATTTTTCTGCAGTGTATTGCTTACAAATGCTGAAGTGAATTTATCAGGGAAGAGTTAAATAAAATTACTGTAAGAAAAAGACTGACAAGTGAGATGAAGGCTACTCCAGTTTGCAGTAGGGGAATTTTTGGATGTACAAATTACCATATTGTAACAAATTTCTCAAGGTAGAATTTTTTATTCTTCAATTATTTATCTTCCGTGAATACTTCAGCATTTGATTTGACTCAGCTTTTCCCTTGTATTTATCTGTTGCCTTATTTGTCTCAGTTTTTTAAACTTGACTGCACCATTCCTCATCCAAATCATGCCTTTGATCAGAGGTAGTTCCATTCAGCATTTGGATGGAAAAGATAAGAAGAAATTACTTCCTCTGCTTGGAAAGATAGTACAGCAACTTTACTGGAAAGAATACTTTTGTCTGCAGAATATGTTCATTGTTTGCTCCAAAATTCACCTCAGAAGTATTAAAATGATGTCGAACCTAGCAGCAGCACATGCTTTAACTGAGCCATTAAAGGGTTCAGTTTATCCACTCCCTCTACACCTGCTGCTCAACCCGGTGCTTCCCTTGGCCCTTACATTCCCTGATTCCTTCTAAACTTCTAACTCTCTTTTATCTTAGTACCCTGAATGTCCCCATGTCAACAAGATGTCTCCCAGATATCTTTCACTTCAATGCTTGTCACCTCTTTCTCTCTTGCAATGCCCCTGAGACACTATTCTCCTACTTTACCCAGTTCCCTCTCTGGTTTGCAAACTGGATGGGAACGTGGTCTTTTGCCAGATGACCTGAGGTACGTAAATGCTGATTGATAGGATGGTCCATCTAACCTGTTCCTCTGCCTGTCTCTTGGCTCCCAGCTGCCAAGTGGACCAAAAAACCTGCTCCGCCCTTTGACAGGCCAGAAAAAAGTCTAGTGCTGTATGGCAATGTCTCAACCTGTTTGCAGAAATGTGCTGCTGTGCTTGCCAGAGTCTTGATCCCCCACATCCCCTGGCATTTTTTTTCTCTGAGAGAGCAATAAATTCCCTTTCTATGTTCCTGGGGACCGAGAAGCAGAAAGGTGCTGACATGTTTCAGTCAGAATACAGCCTAGGGTACTTGCTTCTGAGTTTCCTTGGTTTAATATAGTCCGTGGCACTCACAGGCTGTATATTAAAGTCTTGGCTCTAGCTGAGAGGAATCCAGGTAGGTTAATTAATTAAACATTTTCATACTCGGGGTTACAAGACCTTTCAGGTCCACAGAGAATATACAAATGATACCATCCTCTGGGATAACACATCATGCTTCTTTGCCTGATCAAACACTGTTCGTGAGGTATTTTGACAATTTTTATCTCAGCCTTTGAAAAACAATTTGTAGTTTTTATATAACTTCATCTCTGACCTATCCTCCATATCTTTACCCAAGGCATGAAAAGCTATCACCACCCAGGGTAAGATCAGTTCAGAATAAAACCCCTAGCAGTTAATAAGAAAATTCCTCCTTAGTGCTCTTTGGTATGCAGTATTTCCTCTTTGCAATCTTTTTTATTTGAGAATAAAAACAGATGATGTCTAAAAAGATGAAGCAAACATAATCTACACCTAAATGACATTCAATGTAGTGCCAACTCAGTGCACCACTCCTATTAGCTGTTTTCAAGGAGGTTTGAAGTGACAAGTTTAAAAAATTGCTGAGAACAATGCTCCAGAAATTCAGATGTGAGTGACGAGCTCTGAACTAGCACACTGGCATTGCAAATCTCTTCACTTCACGTGTTCCTTCTTGCTCAACGTGACATCACACTCAATAAGAAATAAACTACTCTTCTTCTTTCAAATTCTGACACCATTGCGGTGCTGGGGTTGGAAGGTGAAGTTTTGAGGAGCACCATAATTTACCATTGTGCCAATTCTGTGCTCTAAATTAAGGGTTGCAGTGACAGTAACTACCGAGAAAATTAGGATGCTAGCATGGGAAGTTTACTATGGCAGAGTATTAAAATTTCTCTCTACAAGAATTCAGCATTAATAGATAAGTTCTTAGTGTCAAAGTGGATGCAGAAAGTGAAGGAGCTTGTTAGAACATGAATTAATCTTGATGCTGCAATGGATAGAGATGGTGCTATATTATGAATTTGGGTGGAGACTTTCAAGTCTATTTTCTTTCAGGTTCATAGTTACATACTATAGATTCACAGATGGTGTATGTTATATAAGTTATATATTTCCTTGAGTCACGTATTATCCGGGCAATGAAGGGGCTTTGGATTTCATTTCAGCCAAATTCAGCCTTGTTTCTCCAAGAGGGATTTGCTTCTTTACATATCATATGAAGCAAGAATTGCTCTGAAACATTCACATGTTGTACTTATATCTTTATGTCTGTCATATGTCTGTCAGTCCGTTGCTTTTGCAATGCTGCCTTGGGTGGCACTCCTTCTCTGTAGGGGAAGGACTTCTCTTGGAGCACGTCCAAGCACCAGTTTTACCAGCAAGCCAAAATGAGGGAATGTAAGACAGGTATTTGGTAAATGTAAAGTAAAATTTAATTTCAGACATTTTCACTTTAATGAAGCATTATAGTTCTGTAATTGAGATATATTACTTTATATCCAACGTCTGGATGCATTCCTGTGTAACCTGCCCTAGATTGGTCCTGCTCTGGCGGGGGGGTTGGACTCTATGATCTCCAGAGGTGCCTTCCAACCCCTAACATTCTATGATTCTATGATTATATTAGTATAAAGAAACACTTTTAAATGACACAATCAATATTAACAATCATATCTATTCTCCATAACAGTATATTTACATGTTGTAGACAACACAGACAATGACAGTTTTGAATAAATATTATTTTGTTACATTACTAAATTTATCGTTTTATATTTCCAGACCTTTAAGACTGTCTTTGAGCTTAGCATCTTTCAATGAAATCTTTATCTGTTGCATCAGCTGGGAGTCAAGTGATTTCCTTGTTTTTGAATTACTGTACTATATACTGCAACAGAATTTCTGGGCTGGCTGAACCTTTGTGTGTGTCTCCTTCTAGACAGGTAGGGTTCCAAACTCAGTAGACAAACCTGTGAAGATTTTGTTATGGGGATTCAAATGTTTCCTGCTTTTAAAAGGTGGACATTATTTTTAGCAGCACCAGGAAGGGAAGGTGCATTCTGTCATAAATAAACGTTTTTCAACATATATTGAACTCATGATATCCATATCCATGATCCCAATATTTTTTTTTGTTTTTCATTTCTGAGCTTCTGTAGCTCAGAAGTAGATTGCGAACTTATGTAGATAGTCAAACACATAGAATCTAGTCTTTGAAGTCTGAGCAGCTCTCTTGGCTTATTTTTTTCACCCATTAAGATAAATGCTTACTTCCAGAGGACCCTGTTTTAGCCATAGGAAAGGAAGGATGGAAACCACTCCAGTAAGAAACTAAAGTGAGATCTTACAGTGACTAGCTGTGATGGTTTGAACAATAGTTCTCATAGGAATTGTGCAAATGGAGTTTTTCAGTTCCACATCCTTTCCTGTTGCTCACAACTGTGAATAACATCTTAGTTTTAAGAATTTCATAAAAAATCAAACAGGATTTCCTTTTACTGCAAGTAAAAGCTGCTTTTTATTCTCCCTGCCCCATTTTTGGGCACTTTCTTTTCGAGAAAATCAATAGCAATTTGTGGCCTCTCCCCATTGTCGCTGATACACCTCACCATTCAACTAATCTTTTCATTGCTAGGATCACTACTAATGTGATTTCACTAGTTTCAGAAATGTTAACATATTCCCAAAGCTACCAATAGCAAGAGGAATATACACTCCATAATTAGAGTTTAGTTTTGCATTTTCTGTTGTATCTTTTCCTTCTGGTCCTTGTTTTGCATCCTTATTAAAGCTGAACATGTCCCATTACTTAACCATATACAAGATACTTACTAGAATAATAGTGTTCTACACCCAACATAGTTTGTACCATAGTTTGTACTGCAGCTTTAGTTTCTACTTCTGCTGTAACAATTACTTAATTTATGTTTTGCCATAACAGTGTTATACTGCTCCTATACTCACCATAACTGTAAAACATACTGTACTTCTGCATTCATTTAAAGAGCAACTACTTGATAAGTATAAAGTAATTAAGCAATAAGACATGACAGGCCGTGCATTTCTGGGGAATTATTGCACTTCTCAGATGTCTTGAAAGATATGAGGCTAAAGGTTGAGTGACTTCAGCCACCCGAGAAGTGGAATAATCCCCCAGAAATGCATTGCTTACCATGGTTTATTGCTATTATGAAATGGAAATTATGAAGCCAAAACAGGAGGAAAAGATTAGATCTGTGCATTTACAGAGGATTACTTATACAGGTATGACATCACTGTCAGCTCTATATGTGCCCAGAGAGTTCTTAAAGACATTTCAGAATTAGCACGTGAACAACACAACTCATCCGAAACTGCTGTTTCAGCACTTCTCATTACCAACTTTACCTAGACCAGTCCCCCAACATTTCCCTACAAAATCATATTTGTATTCTCGGTACAGACTTTGTCTCTGATACTAATCACACAACCTCAGGGGGTGTGGTTATTCCGAAATAATCATACCCCCTGGAGGATTAGAAGCATTTGGTTGCTTCCTTGCCTTGTAACACCCCAAGGTCATTATCTCATGATAATCACATCTCCTGGAGTTGTCTTATTGCTTAAATGTAACACTAAATTTTAATTACAATGAAATAGAGCTCTTCTGGTAGTTTATACAACATCCTGTGTGCGCAAAGCCAGATGGAAATAATGCCTAGCTTTTACTGTAATAGCATGTGGTGGGCTTGTGCTCCAGTGCAATAAAGGATTATGTTTTTGTTGTTTTTTTGGTGAGAAAATAATTTTGAACTGTGTTTGCAACACACTACTATCAAATTTAATTTGTGTTCTTATTATTGCTCTGATTTGTTGTAAATTCAATTTAAACTAAAAAAATATAGTGAAGAAATACATTGATAATATTCAATGTCTCTGATACTACGAATACTCACTCTCAAGCTCCACTTGAGTTTGCTGAAGCTAGGGAGCGTAGTATTTGGCTCTTTAGACATTTCAAAGAGTCACCAGTAAGAAATTACCTTTGCATTGGAAATTGAGATAGAGGTTTCCTGAGAAAGGTTTAATTTTGTAAAGGAATTTAAATTTTTAAGTCCATGAGTTTCTTCTCTTGTCAAGAAAAGTAAAATACTAAATGATGCTTTTGCTTAAGAACATACCTGCATATGTATTTATCAAATATTTTTACTTGTTTACACAGCAAGATCTTAAAACATTTTTAAACCACTCTCTGCTTTGGCTAGAGAAGTTGTGATGTTTGTATTTACCAGTCCTCTGGCAGGATGTTATATTTGGGGGTTACAGAAAATGCAGTTTTTCAAATCAAATTGCTGCAGACACATAAGATAATATTTAAGTCCAATAATTTAAACAACAAAAACAGAAAACAGACAAAATCAAAAGTATCAGATCTGTTGGGCTACATAGTGCTATCTGAATGCATTATGATCATAAGTGCTGTTTTTATCCCAGTTAGAAATGCAGTTGTAACTTGAGGCATTTAGAGGTAGATATTTAGAGGCTGTTCATTCTTAGTAACTGTCTTGCTACAACGCAGTATTTTTTCAGAGAGCTTTTAGGGCTTTAACAGAGTTGTTTTCCTTCTATTACTCTTTTTCAGATATTTACAGCAAAGATAATAATATGAAATTGCTTGTGAGAATGCTCAAATTATATAATCCTAGTTTTGTCCTGTGTTATTTTGTTGTCTTTTACCTTTCTGCACTGCAACTTAGTCAATTAAATGTTAACATTGCATTTAGCTCTTGAAGGTGCATGTCCTGACATGTTTATTGCTATTAGTATAATTTTTATTTTATTATTAACTCAGCATAAAAATAAAAATGTTATGCTCTGGTATGATCACACCTTAGGTGTGCTGCTTAAAGTGGAGTTCCTAGCTATTTGCTTATAGCAGAGAGTTTCAGACAGATCACCCTGCCTCAACAAGTCTGTCTATTGATCAATGCCTTTCTCTCACCCAGTGATGTCTTCTTGGAAATCAGTGACCACTTTTCAGCTGACTTGTTAGGAACGAATGTTATGAAGATATTAAGCTTCTACATGTTCCATTAAATGAGTGGCTCTCAAAAAAGGGAGACCTTATTAGCATTCCTCATCAGGAAATGAGGAAAACTTTCCTAATGAGGAAAAAAATGACAAAACATTCTTTAGTACACCTCACAGGACTGGTATGTGAGAGATGTTAGAAATTAAATGTCATTAGTTTTTATTTCTAATGGATGTAATTTTATTTTTTTCTTCAATGTTCTCTTTGAAGAGAGACAAAGCCTTTCCTCATATGCCCTGTGGAATCAGTAAGCCACTTCAGGAAGAGTTAGTTCTAGCCTGCAGTAGGAGAGATCTGTTGATTTCACTAGGGTTATGGTGGTGTGGCAAATAGTAAAATTTGACCACTCCATCTGATACAAAGCTAAATTGATTCTATAGTATGGGACAATGAAATTTAATCAACTTTATGCTGTGCTGACATTTGCTGTCACCAAAAAGCATTCATTATTTTTTGGTAGTGTTGATGCTGAAGTGGCCAATAAAGAAATTAATTTTTTATTTTTGTCACCTTGTTCAGAATTTTTAATAATAATAATAATAGTATGATAATAATAATAGTTGTATAGTATTAGGAAACATTAACTGTTGCACAAAGTAACTATATTGTGAATATTTCACCCTTACCAAAGCCTCTTATCTTGTTCTGCTCTTACACATAGGTCATATTATGCACTGCTTTGTGCTAGTTTGACAAGAACTAATGTGGATACTTAAATATTTTAAAGGCTGCACATTTCAGAATGATAAAATACTCAACTGATCTTCCTTTCCTGTTGAATTTGTGGTTAATGATAAAATAATTTAATTTTTTTTTTGTCTATTAGTGATTTTAACAACAAACATTAAAAGATCTTTTGAGGAAAAATCTTCAAATAAGGCTATGCAATGACACTTTTTAACTACAGTTGTTTTTTATTCAGCCATAAAATCTATCTTTCATATAGAAACCCACTTACATGTCTTACTTCAGTGAAGGTTATTTGTAGACTGAAGGTCTTTTCTTGTCAAGATATGATGAATACCATGTGTGAAGACAGAAGAGCATCAGGACCTGTATTAGCTGGAAAACCCACTGATCTGTGAATAACCTAAAAAAGAAAACCTGAAGATTAGCAACGTCGCTTTTAAGAATGATCCATCAAATTCAACAAGCAGATTCACAGAGATGAATCATCTAGTTCCTTTTATTCCAACAATACCGTAAAGGTTATTTCCCTTCCTTACAAATAGAAGTTCTGAAATACAATAGAGACTTGTGAGTCTTTTTCAGTCATAAGGCAATGATTCTACATTTTTCATTCAGTGTGCTTTTTAAATATTTTTTCCTTTTATTTGTCAATTGAAGTAGGTGTGGCTTAGCCCATCCAGTACGCAGCTAAGCTGTGTGATTATGTCCCATTTTTAGATGAGGTTATATTTTCTGTAAAGATTAAGTCCTCTGTCAAAACCATTTAAAAAAGCACAAAAATTAATTATGCATTTTTAGCACATTTTTATTATTTTATCAAAATGCATCGAACTATTGCTTCCTCCTAGCTTGAAAATCCAGTGAGACCATTGTGATAAGGTTCTCTGATGTCTGATAAAGACCATGGAATTTTCCTCGGCCCTCTCCCCTCCCCTCCCCTCCCTTCCTCTCCTCTCCTCTGCTCTCCTGTCCTCTCCCTGCCCCCAAGCTGACTCTGACGCAAGATTCTATAATGTTCATTAAACAAAAATCCATTCAAACCATTTGTGAACTATTAACTACCCTTACTATGGAAATTTAGTCAAAAATTCTGTAGAATCACAGAATCACAGAATCAACCAAGTTGGAAGAGACCGCTGGGATCATCGAGTCCAACCGTTGCCCTGACACCACCATGTCAACTAGACCATGGCACTAAGTGCCATGTCCAGTCTTTTCTTAAACACATCCAGAGATGGTGACTCCACCACCTCCCTGGGCAGCCCGTTCCAATGTCTAATAACCCTTTCTGAAAAGAAATTCTTCCTAATGTCCAACTTGAACTTCCCCTGGCGAAGCTTGAGGCTGTGTCCTCTTGTCCTATCGCTAGTTGCCCGGGAGAAGAGGCCAATTCCCACTTCACTACAACCTCCCTTCAGGTAGTTGTAGACTGCAATAAGGTCACCTCTGAGCCTCCTCTTCTCCAGGCTAAAAAATTTCATGTCAAAATTTATGTTTTTAACTCCTAGCAATTGAATGTTTGACTACGAGACTGAAGAGTCACTCCTAAGCAATTCTTGGTTTAGAAGTAATTTATTTTAGGCTGTGATCCTCTCTTAGTGTCGTCTTTGACAAGCAGAAAGAGCTGGAACCTTTTACTACTTGCTATTCCTTTGATTATTTTTGTACATCTTCCCTCTGCTTTGTCAACATCCATTTGAACACACAAGTTTTGGTTTATAAAGAAGGTGATGATTGACATTTGTTAATAATTTGGTTACCAAATCTAAGTCAATAGATTATTTAGACTGACCAACAGCTGTAAAAACTCTTCTGTAATCATTGTTTGGCATAAACAATGAAAAAAAAAAGAAACAATATTACCTGTGATTGAAATAGCTTTCTTTTCTGTTGACTTTGCATTCCTATTTTTAACATTTGTTTAACATTTGTAAAGGAGGTTACTTTACAGCATCTATGCCGATTCAGATACAGCTGGGATTCTCATAAGAATTTTGCATCATGCTCCTATTTCTGGGAGGACAAGGCCAAAAACCACCTTGAAAAAGAACATTGAAAATTTAGATGTGAGGTTAATTTTATAACTTCTGTGCATTTGGAAAATAATTGGGCTATCTCCAAGCAGCAGCTCTTATGTTCTAGAAAATAGGGTAGGTGGATTATCATTATGGGATAAATGGAGAACAAATTAAACAGAGTGTTTGAAAGAAACTACAATAAAGCATATCTTTTATTTCTTTAATGGGGCGGAAGTAAACAGTCAGTGACGAAGCCATTATTTTTACAAAGGTTATGAGCAGAAAGCAACATTTTATCAGTTAACTTTCATCAGTTAATATGAAGACATGATAAGTAAATTTAATTATGGATATAATACAGATCTCTGTCTACCCAAAAGGCTCCTCTGCTTGTGATTACTGAAGATACCCTCCGCTATGCAAGATAAACATTTTGCCCCTGTTAGTGCTGAACAAGCATCGTTGCTATAGACGTCTGTGTGGTAGGGAAGGGGTGACCAGTGTGACACACGGCATATCCACCAGCTTGGGGGATGCTGAGCTCAGGGCTACTCCTCAGCATTTCTGGCACTCAGAGGCACAGGGATCCTGAATTCCTCAGCTTCTGAGTTTACTAACAGAAGTTAAAGAAGTTGTCTTTTGTGGTAATACACCATAATACAGCTCAAGGTCAGAGTTTGAATCAGGCTACTCTTAACATGCATTCTCTCCCTAAAACAGTCTTCCTAAAAAAAGCCCTAGACAAACAACTTTTAGGTACTTCCTCATTTCCTTTTATCTATATAACTCCAAATTTTGCCAGACACAATCATAAAATCATATAATCATAGAATGGTTTGGGTTGGAAGGGACCTTAAAGATCATCTAGTTCCAACAACCCTGCCACAGGCAGGGACACCTTTCCACTAGACCAGGTTGCTCAAAGCCTCATCCAGTCTGGCCTTAAACACTGCCAGGGAGGGGGCATCCACAGCTTCTCTGGGCAACCTGTTCCAGTGTCTCACTAACCTCACAGTCAAGAATTTGTTCCTAATATCTAATCTAAATCTACCCTCTTTCAGTTTAAAATCGTTCCCCCTCATCCTGTCACTACATGCGCTTGTAAAAAGCCCCTCTCCTGCTTTCCTGTAGGCCCCCTTCACGTACTGGAAGGCTTCTAGAAGGTCTCCCTGGAGCCTTCTCTTCTCCAGGCTGAAGAGCCCCAACTTTCTCAGCCTGTCTTCATAGGAGAGGTGCTCCAGCCTTCTGATCAGCAGAATCACCTCCCTTGACCTGCTGGCCATGCTGCTTTTGATGCAGCCCAGGACATGGTTGTCCTTCTGGGCTGCACGCACACACTGCCGGCTCATGTTGAGCTTCTTGTCAACCATGACCCCCAAGTCCTTCTCCTCAGGGCTGCTCTCAATCCATTCTCCACCCAGCCTGTATTTGTGCTTGGAATTGCCCCGACCCACATGCAGGACCTTGCACTTGGCCTTGTTGAACTTCATGCAGTTCGCACAGGCCCAGCTCTCAAGCCTGTCAAAGTCCCTCTGGATGGCACCCCTTCCCTCCAGCGTGTCGAGCACACCACAGGTCTTGGTGTTGTAAATAAACTTTTCAACTAAGAACAAGGAAATTACAATAATTTTTAGGAGCCATTGGGTGACAGAGTTGCATTTCTCTTCCCTTTAAATAGCTAGTAATTATTTATGCTGTGATATGAAGCTTTTTGATAATGTTATTTATATATTAATATTCATTATGCAAATTAGATAAAAAAATAGCAGCAATGTAACATAGCTAATGATTTATAGTTGCAGGAATGAGAACCTTATGTCTTGAACCGTCTCAGAATATTTGGAATAACCTTGAGGGCATTTCAACACTTAAATATCACCCATTTAAAGCTCTTAAAGCTAATAAAGGATGAGCACAAATGTTAATCTGGGGTACTTGGAATAAATTCTTTATTTAGAGGGGTTTCAGGGTGTGAATTTAGAATTGAAGTTTTTCTGAGGGCCAGGCTTATCTAAATATTTGCCTTTTTTGACACCTGAAATTAAGTAAATCATTATAAAAATACTGGTTTTTGTCTTGATGATATAATGAAACTGAGCATGGAAGCATAACCAAAAGAACTGCAGAAGAGGGAAATTCCACTGATTGTAGGAAGCTTAAACAGTGAAAAGGCCTTGAAATGTATGTCCCACCAACAGGAATAGTCATAAATCATATACGAATGCAAAAGAAGAGGCTGTCAATGGTGCTTAAATGCAGGACTGGAGCAAAGTTAAAAGCACTAAGTTAGAATTTGACAGTGAAAGGATACTTGTATTACTGATTTGAACTTGAGATTAAACAGCTGCCCCTTCAATTTCATATTGCATTCTGATGATTTTAAAGCAAACTCACTACTAAATAAAACAGGGAGTTAAAGAGACATGTTGCTTGATATAGCAAAACAATGAAACAATTTAATTAGGCGATAATGTTTCTGGCACGGGAGTATACACAGCAATAAACTGCTTTTGTGGTTGATTAAATGCTGAAGTGAAGCAGAGCGTGAAATCTTTCTCAGAGGAAGGAGCTGCCTCTGGATCTTCCCATTACCTGTGGATCTCCCCACTTCAGTAAGGCGGCAGATCTCATGAACATTTCTGTGACTCTCAGATGTGGGTGTTGAGAGCGTGGCCTTCAGAGGATCCAGGAGATCAGCACTGACTTTGCGTCTGCTCATTTTTTTGTATCACTGTGTGCTCCTGTGAGCAGCTGCCAAAGAGACTTTCACCCACTGGCTACTTACCCTCTGCTTTCATATACAATGCAGTAAAGCTATCATAACACAGCCTGTGAGATACAGGCACCCAAAAGAACGTATATGCTCAGCGATGGGTTCTGCCCTATAAATTTCAAATAGCCTGGGCAAATAATTTGGTAACTTGGCTTCCTTCACTTTTACAATTAGGTTATAAATGCAGAATATCTTCCCATTGTTCTCAGAATGAGAAAAACAACTGATTTTTTTTTTTTAGGAATTGAAAGCAGTGTTGCATCCAGCTCATTCATGCTGTTTTTGAGGCATTAAAACATGTCTTACTGTACATCTTCTGCATTATTATCTGGTCTATAGGTGCTTATCAAGAATTTTGATGACCACTATTTTTAATAGCTATGTAAGTCTATCTTGAATGGTCTTATTTGTCCTCTGTGAAAAACCCAAGTTATATCCCCATAAGGTAAATTACACGAGACAAAGCCTTCATTTCAATTTGTTTTGGTAAAGGAGGATTTGGAATAACTTTGCTGTTGGACAGCACTCAGTTTTTTCCCCAACTGTTGTGTCTTTTGCCAACCATATTCTTGTTGTTTGTGGGTACACTGTTATAGGGTAGGAGCATTTTCTTTTAGAACATGGTGGAAGAAATCATCGTAATTATAATTTAGGAAAAATAATGTCTTAATGATGTCCATTTTAATTTTATAAGTAGACTAAAACTCTTGTTTGAACTCCTGAAGATCATAGCTGCATTTCCTCAGAATTCTGCCACTTTCTGTTAAAGTACTTTGCAGACAACCTAACTTTCAAGGAATGTCCTTGGTTCGGCCATTACATAATTCAGTACTTCGGAATACTTCGGGGATGCTCTGAAGTTAAAATTTTATATTTAAAAGTCTAATTGCTAAGTTCCTAGGTGAGCTTTTTAAATGCAAATTTAACACATCTACCACCTCCATTCCTCTTCTGCTCCCATGATCGTCAAATCAAGCACCCCTCTGTCAGTCTAGGCTGCCTTCAGATTTGTAACCTGAACTGAAATCTTAATGGCTCTTCCAACAATTAAATCTTTGACAAAAGCTGGTATTTCTTCATCACAGAATGGCATGTTCAACAAAGTGGCTTCCCTGGGGCCCAATCTCCATCTTTAAACAAAAACAGTTCTGGTTCTCTGGAGACATTATATTTATTGAATGTAAATGTCATAATAGCTTGACAGGTGTTGAGGCTTGTCTGAATTTTGCGATCTGAAGCTGTAGTATCCTACTGCCTGCCCCACAATTAATCTTGTTTTCTTTGTAGGTTCCCAGGGTCTATCTGCCCTGATAACAAGTGGCAAAGTGACCTGTCAGTTAAGCTTAGAAAAGTGCTAAATCCTGAAAAAGCACTTAAATCCAGCACTTAAAAGGACCTCCTGTACAGAATTGCCTTTCCTACCTTTCAACACTTTCCCTGGATAAGATGATGGAGGAAGGGCAAGAGAAAATCAAAAAACAAACTTAATAACACCTTCCCTTCCAAAGACCATGATTTATAACAAGATTGTGAGAACATTCTGAAGCTATTTCATGTTGAATTACAGTATACCTTTACAAGTGGCTGCTAAACCAAGAGTTCATGACAGTACTACTTGTGTTACTCTCATACCGTTCCTTGTGCTGCCACTAAAATTTAAAATGCGGTACATACAAAATAGATCTATAAATTTATATAGTAACTATCCCAACAAATGCAAACTCATTCTTAGTAACCATAAAATTACCTTCTGTTATCTATCACCCAGTGAATTATAGTTTCATCACTTAGAACAGCCAGCAAAACTGAATAACACTGCCTGTCTGCCCACTATTTCACTGTTATATTCAGTGCAAGTGCTGCAGCTTGCAGAGAAAAAGGATAAACAACAAAAAATTAAAGCTGAATATATGGTGTGGTAAATAAGGGTCATGTTATCAGCTCTGCACTGAATATAATTTTTAAAAGTCAGCATCTACCTCTTTAGCTTTTCGTTTAAACCACAAATAAATCAATATAATTTTGGTTCCTAGATATGCCGACCAGGTTCTTATGTTTATGGAGCACTCCACTGTCAAATTACTTGCATTATACATGGAAACAGAATAACATACACAAACTGCATAAGTTTTAATAGGGTACAAATTGATATAACTGTTTCTTTGACAGAGTGCTGGGAAGGGTAAACCTCACATTGTTAATAAAACTTTGCCTTGCTTCCTCCTGCCTGTTTAGAGCTGAAAGTGGCTCCTCTACACAGCCACCAGAAGCGGTGTCTGGGTGCTGGCATGAGGGCATAACTCATTGCCATCACAGGTCAATGCCAAACCCATGGGTACAGGAGACCCACAGAAAATCCACTTTCCCTACCCTGGACTATTATTTCAGCCATCTCACACACTGACCAATGAAGAGACAGAAACACTGCCACATGGTTTGTCTGACCCATCGCAGCTATAGAGATATGAGCAATGAAAACTCAGAGGAGGCTGTCTGTGATTTAAAAATTACAGATCAAAGCTATTCAGTAATTTGGTGTGTGTTTGAAATGATCATTGCCTGCTCATATATATTACAGGCACATACACAGCTGAATTCATCAGCTGAATTATTTTTCACCAATTACTTGCTCAGTTTGGTTAGCACCATGAGTGCTGTGTGTAAGCAAGGATCTGAACTCTTACAAAGAGGAACTGCTTTTGAGGAGCCTTTCAACAGAACTCCTTTTTTAATCCTGCCTTCAAATAGTTTTGTATTACGAAAAAAATTAAAATGTATTGGCATTTGGCTTTCGAAGAATGGATTCCCAGCTTATATTTTATCTAGAATCTATTTCCCAGAGCATCTGTTGTGATCTTGTTTTTCTCAAAAATGTGATAAGAAACATTTAAAGCTGTATTTCACAATTTATCTAGAGCTCATTCATTCAAAGTGTGATAAGAACCTTTTTTGCTCTTCCAAACATGTAAATAGAGCTTGACATCAGTCAGAAATCTAGGTCTTTTAACATTAACATTTGAAAATTGTGAGTTGTCTGCCACAGAACTTTGATGATAATGGTCTTATAAAGGAATAAACAGGAAGGTCAAGCTGCCAGTGCCTCTTATACAAAGAAGAACTAGAACATGCTCTCTGAATAAAACTAAAAGTAAACTTAAATGATCTGATACAAAGCACCAGGAATAATTTAGCATTTTAACCAAGCAATTGAAAGAGCAGATGAATACTTTTGCTTCACAATAGAAGACTTAGACTTTTGGGCAATGAACTTCCATAAACCATACTTCTTTTTGTTTTAATATTCATGTTTATTATCCAAATAGCCTTTTTTTTTATAAATTAGCAAAGCTCATTAAAAAAGCTTGAGACAAGCTTAAAGGATGGAAAAAATTATCTCTGACATTAAGATAAAGTGCACATTACCAACCCTATTCTGGTTGTTTGCTCTAATATGGAAGTCTTGGATTTGCTGCACAGCATCTGACTTGTCCTTTCAAGACTGCATATCTCTGCCTTATTATGGTCATTTCCTCTTTGTTTCTTGTGACTTCGTTAACCCATGTGTCCCTGCCCACTTTTTTTTTTTATCTTTCCATTATCCTTGCCTCAGTGCCCTCCTTCATACACCCTGTTAGAGTAGATGGGAACCTTTCTTTTTTAAACTTTCTCTTAATTTTTTAGAAAGATTTTAAAAAAGCAAAATGAAAGGGAGAAGGAAAATATTTTTAAAAGCTACCCAGCATTTTCACTAAGTTCTTGCCAGCTGACATGTCTCTGCATCAGTTTGGTTTACATGAGGGTTTTGTTTCTTTATCCAAGCACCTTGCAAATAAAGAGTGACTCCATGGTCCTCAGTCAAGATACTTTGGCATGAAAGTTGTGTGGAATGGGAACTGGGCTTTTGTATAAATGACGTGTGCAATACCTCCAAACAAAATGGAGCATTAACATGTAATTAATTCTTAACTAGAATGATACAGTATCAATGCAGCATTTTATACAGTGTTCTATTAAAAATTGCATGCTGAAACACTTTCAGTATTAAATATAGCTACAAAATTAAATAGAGTGTATAAACTATGAAGCAAATAAGAAGTAAAAGCAAGAAGAACTTCTTCTTTTCTGTGTCCCTTCTAGTAGTGCCTGAATACTCAGAACTAGGTTGAGAGCTCCACTGAATCTAAAGAATGGCATTTGGGGGCATAGAAGTGGCTATTTTATATACCAACTATGATTTCTTCTTTTAAGTTTAGTTCGTTTCTTTTTTTTTTTTTTCATTCAGACCAGCATAACAGTGTACCACTGACTATTCTGCCTCTTCCTAATAAGCCTTGGTTTTTACCTCACAAAGTGAAAAGACCAGTGGAATAAGTTTTTTTTGTGCAGTATGCTGACACTGCTCTGCATCAGTGCTGGCAGGCAACACACTTCCTCAGGTGAAGGTGAACAGTTGTTTTCTGATGAGGTATTTCAGCAACTGGCAAGAGTGAAATATTCTTTTCAACAGACTTATCTGCAGCTTTATTTACAGAGCATTCCTCACTTTTCAGATGGGTGGCAGCTTTTCAGAGCTAATTAATTTGCCTAGAGTCTTTAACAAGATCATAATTGTAACAGTAGTACAAGATAAACTGTTTAAATCCTTTTTCTCCCAAGAAAATGCTGCTGTTTATGGGAAAACAAGCAAAGAAAACATTATGATGTCTAAAATATATCAGATGCATACCAAAGCTAACTGATTCCACTTAGATGACTGGTATTTGAAAAAAATTAAATGACTCCAAAATAGATAATTAGACAACCCTATTTAATTATAACCTGGCTCACAGAAATGTATCAAAACCCCATAGTTTAGTTATCTAGAGTTGTTGAAAATTTCACAGGTTAACAACATACCTGAGAAAATGAAATACCGATTTAAATGGTTCAGGGGCTGTCGTCATAATTGTAAGAATCCAGCCTAAAAGGTCGAGTTCCTTTCCAATATCTCTAAAAATATCTTGCACTTCATAACATTAACTGAACACTGTAAGGAATTAACACTTCAAATAGCAGCCATGGAAGTCGGCGCTGGTGTTGTGTGTAGGTAGGGTTGTTCGCACTCCCATGTTGTAAGTTAACACACTTTGTTTTATGGTGAAATCTTTCAAGCTAAGATGAAGTTTATTCCAAAAGTGTACTTAGCTTTTGCTAGGGAATTTAAGAACTATGCCCGCTGCATTATCTTCCAAGTATTTAAATTTACACAAGAAGCAAACTCTAGACGTAAAAAAAAGACCTCAAGACATACACTACATACGGGAACACAGAAGAGCTCAGTGCCTCTATATTTAGGTGTATTTTCACATCAATATTTAGCAGCTTCTTTGAACAATGAGTTGGGCTTCCATTTTAAGCTAATCAATGCAAATATTTTTAATATTCTTTAAGATATTTTCTTTTTATTTGATCTCTGTTTTCTGAATCATCTGTTCTACAAAATTGTATTCGAAATAGGGTGAACATTACTGCACAGCATTACAGCTGTATTTGTAGTAATAAAAAAAACTTGCACTGCACAACTCATGTCTATACAACAAAACTCTTTTACCTTTCGTAACAGACTGATCACCTCCAAAGAACCTGCTGAAATACTCCGTGACCCATAATAATCTCAACATTATGCACAGGCACGGTATGAAAAACTACTATTTACCACAGTCTGAAACCTTGATGTGCACTCAGCTAACAGGTTAACAATATACATCATCTTGTGTCTGTGCTCTGGCCTGCGCTCTGGCTTTTTTTGGTTTAGTGCTATACATGTCACCAAGAAGTCCAAGCATGAAAACAACACTGTGCTTTATTTATAGATTGCATTACATGAGATGTCATAAGAATACATAGAACTATGTTATGTGCAAAATAAGACAGAGTTCACTTGCATTATACTGTCTACGGCATTCAAAATTAGTATATGTGTTTACATTATCTGGTACTCTAAGACCGCATAAAGACTTGGCATACACCCAAAGTTTATAAGTAATGCATAAACTTTAACTTGGACTGTTATCAGGATGGAGCTGAAAGGTAAATTTTGTAAGCGTTAAGGTATGTGAGAGAACTTACGGTATGGTATAAGTGCACATTCTGTTCTATCTCTCGACTCATCTTTCTCAACCTACCTTAACCTGCCTACTTGTCTCATCCACCAGTTACGTTTTGTCTACTTAAAGCTTTGTGAGGGAATGACTGATACTTTACCTACTTCTGCACAGCAGCTATACCAATGGGGCCCAATCTGGCTTTGACCTTTATAAATGAAAATAAGAAGATTAAAACCAAACATGAACATTCAGATGAATGAATAACACTCAGCAGTGTCACTGAATATGGATGGCAAAAAGCGGCACCCTTTTCCCACCCCCCTTGTTTCCCAGTTGAAAAGAAAAACAAAATTAAAGCTCTGCTTTATGGTGCATGCAAATCTCCAGATAAATGCAGATTGGATGTCATGTGTGTGTCAATAGTGCAACGTATCACAGATACAGGTAATCTCCTTAAGGAACAGACATGGTGTTTAATGTGTCTGATGGATGCCCTTTTATACTATAACAACGTTGAGGACTCCATGACAAACACCTGACAGCCTAAACAAATTTCAGCCATGCATGATAATGATGAAAAATTTTAAAGCACTCACACACTTTACAGTGGAGTGCCAAAGGTCTTTTTTAAGTCAGTGTATCTCAGTAAAACAGGAAATTTTTAATCAGGAACTGCATCTAATAATCTGTCAATTACTTTATTCGATTTTTGTGGCTCAGCTTGTCCTTAAGCTTGTTTTTCTAGAACTATGTCAATATTCTTAAAGTTCCTAAGTACAACATGCCAGTAGCTGCTGTTTTGGCACAATTTCTGGTACATTGATGCTTATCAATCTAATCATATAAGGCTCATCTTCCAAAGGGAAACAACTGAAAGATCATAGCATCATATTTCACAGTGGAGTGGCTGTCATCACAATATATCATGCATGTATGCAAAGGTCATACTGTAAATCTGTTTCATTAGGGCCAAACTCTTATTGCCCCAGAACACGGAAGAAGGAGAAGGCAGTACATGAGGGAATCGTTGATGTTACAGTGATGTTAAAGAAGTCACTGCCAATATGTAGCATCCCACAGCCTTTGCTGCCTTTTACTATATGTTTGTACCGTGAAAAAAAAATTTCTTATGGATTCTTTCATCTCCACAGAAGCTTTTATTCTGTGAGATAGGAGCTCTACGGATCACAGGTATTTGTCATTGAAAATAAAATTTTCCTTAAATCCAGAAGTGGGACAGTAAGATCAGATTGTTTTTTTTTAACTTATATCCATTTTAGTGTGTTCTGTTTTCACTGCAGCTTACCTCTTTTTCTTACCTCTATATTAGCTCTGGCCAGTACCATGCAAATGGAAGGTTAGATATGTTTTTCTATCTAAGGGAAGTTGCTAAAAACAAGAGAAAAATTATTTAAGAATTATTTTTTCTGACTTTTCCCTACCTACAGATAGGTAAAGCACAAATTTCCATATTTCCTTTTCCTTTATTTTGCAGGGTATATATTCACTAACCATGCCTAAAAGCATCTTAATGGTGATCTTAATATTCTCCATCCTTCCAGACTCCTCTGCTTGCTTGAGTCAAATATTCAATTTCCAGAAGTATTTATAAACATTTTACAGCTGACCTGTTTCTGTAGCGAAGTGAGCTGTATGACTCTGTATTGAAGTGAGCTATATGAGCTATGCATTATTGAAAGTTTAAGAGAGAATTTTAGAGAATTTAACCAGACGTTATCAGAGATCACCATCTTGCTATTTCTCACATTGTGTTCTAGTTAGCCCATGTGAACACTAGTACATGGGTAGACAGTGATTCACACAGTGGTTTTTAGTAAGGCATTTGAATCATAGTCACTGATTTATTCGTATATCCATAATCTTTTTTTCCCATTGGTCAAACTTAAAAAAGGTTGAGAGACCTTTGACTTACGTATTTCGGTAATGGCTGTTAAAATCAATTCTATCATTAAAGTCTCTAAGAATGAACAATGCATTGAGTGAAAAATTGATTAAATGGTCAAAGAACAGTCCTTTGTGGCCTCGTTTGCTTTTTCAATTAGTACAGATGTCACAACTGGTCTAGGTGGCTCTCGAACTTTCACAAAAAATGTCCTTGAAGCTTTGTCTTTTTGTAAGCATTTTTCTTCTAAGAAAGATGATTTTGCATTGAAGTTAGCACTTCTGTATTTTTTGTACTCCATTTTTACAAGAAAACAAACAGTCACATAAATGAAATGTACCTTTGACCGATAAGACACTAATAGGAAAATAAAATACTTCTAGATGAACAACTGTGTTTTTGTGGAACTTGATTTCTGTGTTCTGATAGATTCCACTTGAATTTGTTTCCCTCCTTCAGGAATGATGGGGGTCAGTTCATGTATATGTTTGGCAGAAGACATCTGGCAGGGGGATGACTCATAACTGCAGCTACCGCAGATTGCTTTTGACCAGAATTCCTGGGTCTGCAGGTGAAGAACTGATGGGAACATGTATGAATTAATTTAGAAGAGATCCAGTAAGTCATGTGATTAAGGCACTTAACTGGGATTTAGGTGATCTGAGTGCAATTCCAATCCCGGTTCTGCTACAGACTTACTATTTGATGTTGAGAAAGTCATCTTGGGAAAGATTTTTCACAAGCTTTTACAATTGGCCTAATTCTGCTCCCATTGACTTCTACATAAAAAGAGTTCCCAGCATATGCCATGCCATGGCATATCATGGCTGTATTGGTAACCTATCATTGTGTTGTCTCTTAGAAAGGTAAGGTAGATAAATCCTTAATTTCATTGCTTTAAATAAATATGTTAAGGATTAAATTAATTTCAGTGTGCAAATATGTAGGAGAAACAGATAGGAGACTGTAACCTTAACTGCACTGTTTCTTTTCTTTTCCTGCTCTGATTGCCATGTAACATTCATAAATGCAAACACTGAGATTGTTTCTTTATTTTAGCTATGCAAACAATTTAGTTATAATAGGCAGTAGGTTTCTTTTTTAGTGTTTTAATGTTTTATTAATTTAATTTTCCACAGTCATATTCTTTTTTCATTTTGCCTTATAGCCTAAATTTCCTTTGGTATTTGTAATTATAATATTTGTTTGTGATTATGCTGCAACATACTGTAATTCTCAACCAGCTGACAATGAACTAGAATTTGTATCTAATGTCTTATTAAAAATAAAAATTAAGACTGACATTAAGATCCCTTAATTTATTTTTGCAAATTCAGAAATCAATTGCTTGATTAAACTTAATGCATTTAAGACTATATATTTCATCAAATGTGTAAAACACATGAGCCGAAGTCAAGTCACTTGTAGAGTTGCTATAACTACCAGCTAAGTTGCTGCAAGTTGTATCAACCTGTGCATGGACTGAATTTCTCCCACGATATTTGTGATAACAGAGAACTATATAATGGATTAAATGGCTGGCCTTTCAAAGTTAGTGGTCTGCTTACAAATGAAGCCACTGCCAAATACTTCAGGATATCCCCAAAACAACCAGATAATTCCACAGTTTTAACATGAATAAACACTTTGTAAATTTGGTAGTAATCATCTAATGTCCTAAATGATGAGGCTTATTTACCGTTATTTTGTATTGCATAAGATAAAAACTGCGTTAGTCCAAATGCTTGCAATGGCCACTAAAAAATGTCAATCGATTAACCCTCCACTTCAACAGCAGCAGGTTCTTTGGTTCATCTACATTATCTCCTCCTGTTCCTTCAGACACCTAATATCAGGATATTTTTTTCTGGAAGGGTGGCAATAAGAAGTAAAGTTGTGTATAAAGCTTCATATCTGTGCCTGGGAGTGAAGCAAGCTGGGTTCTGAAGGGATATCATTTGTATGAAGGGCTGGGACTGTGTTTGGCCGCAGGTTCTTCCCTGAATGGTTATTGTTACTTCTTCCCATTTTAGGGGGAGACTGTGGAAAAATGGCTTTTCCTTTTCCGTGGCACAAATTTTTATTCCTCTCTGGATAGAATGTATCTGGAATGACTGTAATGCATTTCACATTTATTAGCGATGAGTCTTGACCTTTCTTTTTCACAGATGGTGTCCTCTGGGGGACGAACTCATCCTAGGACATGAGACACATAAGATATAGTGAGATTGAAAAGGTCTGATTTTTTATATTTGGGGAAGAAGGATTAGAATTAGAAAAACATACTGTTACAGGAAGGTAAAGTTTTTAGTCGTTAGCACTGAGAACTCCTATGTTATTCTCATATTTTATAGGAAGCTATGGATAGTAATGAATAGGGTAATTTGTTCCTGAGGCTGAAAGCAGCACAGCATTTTTTTGAAGATCCCACTATAACAGTTTTCTTTTCCAGTCAGTTCTCAGATGGTTCGAGCAGTACAGTTCTCTGGGAATATGAAAACCTGGGGACTAAGTCTTGGGATGCTTGATCCTTACTCATGAGGATGAGGAGAAGTTTATGAACAATGAAAATTTGAACCAGAATATTTAGTACTGGTGCAAGTGCTTTTGTTTGATTTGTATTCTGCAAGGAAAAGCTATTGCATGAGATTGTGCATGATGCTATGGCTAACAACCATTCAAAGCTATCTATAATTCAAGAAAGGAATAACATACGGTTTCTGTAGGTAGGATTTACATGTAATTGTTCAGTGCTGTAGGTATGATTCCTGCTTGCTTCAACTATGCAGGAAAACTTCCAATGTTACTGAAGATAGTGTAATGAAGGCATGTCTTTCAAACATTTCGTGATGGAGGCCAAGTGGACACTTTTCTCTGTCCCAGTTCCTACCTTAGGTTTACCAGAATGTAACCATTCACTGTGTGAATCTTCAGATAAAGCTGAACAGTTGATATACAGAAAATTTGTAGCTCTTCCATCCCTCCCTGTATGTTGCTAAAGTTCTTTACTGACGTTCCTTGAGATTCCTGTTGTCAGTGATTTTCAGAGCGGTACTTGTTGGTTTTTAGACTACCATAATGATTAGGAGGTTATACAAGTGGTTACTTGTTCAACAGTACAGTGTCATCAGCAAACTGTGCCACCTTACAATGCACTTATTCCAAATTATTAAAAAAATATATTAAACTACTTGATCGTACTACTGACCCCTGAGACACTCCATTATTAATATATCTCTTCTTTGAGGTTATAACTATTTATTTCCTATCATTTAATCACTTTTTAATCCATGACAAGCCTTTGCCCCTTACTTCATTGTTATTTATTATCTTTAATATTCTTTTACGAGGGACCTTTTCTAAAGCTTTTTGAAATCCAAGTAAATTATGTCCACTGGGTCACGTTCATCTACTGTCTTATTAATATTTTCAGAACCTTCCAACACATTAGAGAGGCACAATTTTCTGTTACAGAAAGCTTGTTGGTTTTTCCCTTGCCATATATATTACGATCCCACAAATGTTGCACTATTTTTTGTCTATTTGATTTTCAGTCATTGTAACAAACGGTAATTCTCAAGACATCCCCCAAGTCCTTTTAAAAAAATAAGAAACATGCTAATGACTTCCCAGTTCTCAGGAAGTGCTGTGATTGGTAAGGGTATACTGTGATTTGCTATTAAATTATTCAGTCAGTCAAATAACTTGAAGGATGGCTCCAAAACTTTCTGTGAAGAAGATTCATTTCCAAAACAACCAACATATTTTTTCATAAAATGGCTTGGAAGAGGAGCTTTATCATCTTATTTCTTCAGTAGTGCTGAAATATATATAACTTCTTAGATAATTTAGCCAATTCCTGCACTTTTTATCCTCACTTCTTTAGTAATAAATACCAAGAAATTTAGTTATTGTATACATTTGTGTTTCTAATTGGTGAAAATGTATGAAAAGGATGATTCTGAAAATCTCGCTTTTTAAAAATGAGATCGAAGGACTCGGCAAACCTTCTCCACCTGGCACAGTTTTAGTACTTGATCCCTTCCAAAGTTATCACTGTGTGCTAAGGCTCTGTCTCCTATGAGAGAGAGAAATTGTTCTAACTCAGACACCTTAGCCTTTCTCTTTGTGGAGCCTTGGGTAAGAAAACACTGATCAAAAGGAGAAAGAAACAGGAGAGCTTATGATGCTTTGTTCACCTCAGGAAAGACTGTTTGACTCCAGAGCAGGAATTAGAACTGAGCAGCAATATCCAAACAGTATATTTGCAGGTAGGTCAAATGAGAAACTGATGGGTAGGGACGTAATGGTTCTGAAAAGATATTCTTTCTCTCTCCAGATGGGGAACATGGAAAATGCAGAGTCCTTCCTCTGTCTTTAATCCTGAATGCAGGGATCAGGGAGGGAGTCTGGGACAGAATGACACAGAATTAAGGACAATGCGTGCCCAGCAGAAGTACCAAAATTGTCTCTCCTTGGAAGATCAGAAGGAACCTGGTGTTATCCAAAGCAGCAGGTATTCTTGGTCTGCCACAGAATCATAGACTTGTGTCTGCAGGTAATTGATAGTTGGGGAAAAGTGCAAGGAAAGCTAGGTCTCATATCATGCCTAGAGAGTGAGGCCAGAGCAGGATGCAGGAGCTACATGGGGCAAGAAGCCAAAGTTTGTCCAATAATTGGTACAGCTTCTCCAGCCACTGCTGTACCGGAGATGAGTGTTACGGACCCAGCTAGAATATACAGATTGCTCTATATAGAATATATGACTGAAATTTGGGATTTTGGGCTTCTTGTCAGCAATACTCTGTTGACAGTGTTACTGCAACAGAATATGGGTCTGGAGTTCTGACTAGGCTGCCCAAATTTGACGATGATGACATTTCTGGTCAGGCTGGAGTTTCTGGTCCCGGAATTACTACATTTGCCAGGTTTGAATCTGATCGGGCTTTCAGGCGCTGGGAAACAAGTAGACCTGAAGGACTTACTTACACTGTGCCCATCATACCCAGCAAGTCAGGTGTTAAGGAACAACTATGGTGTCACTACAGCAAAAGTGGATGTAGTCAGTGAAACCAGGCCGTGGAGTACTACCCTGGTAATTAAGATCTGGACACTCAGATGGTGGTGCAGAAGTATACGGACAGTATAAAAGAAAAATATTAGCAGAGACAGAAATGATTTTTCCTCAAAAAATCACAAGAGGAGTAGTAACAGAAAAAAATATTCACCTGACAGGTAGGAATCTGTGAATCTCCTTGCATTTTTTTCAAGTGTAAAAAGGTACGTGGTTTGCTGATTTTGGCTGGGATAGAGGTAATTTTCTTCCTAGTAGCTGGTATAGTGCTATGTTTTGGATTTGGTATGAGAATACTGTTGATAACACACTGTTGTTTTAGTTGTTGCTAACTAATGCTTACGCTAGTCAAGGACTTTTCAGCTTCTCATGCCCTGACAGTGAAAAGCTGGCAGATGGTACAGCCAGGACAGCTGACCCAAACTGGCCAAAGGGATATTCCATACCATATGATGTTATGCTCGGTATATAAACTGGGAGGAGCTGGCTGGGATGTGCCATGGCTCGGGAGCTAGCTGGGCATTGGTCAGCGGGTGGTGAGCAATTGTGCTGTGCAACACTTGTTCTGAATATTCTATTATTATTATTATCATCATCATCACCATCATAATCTTCCTTTTCTGTCCTATTAAACTGTCTTTATCTCAACCCATGAGTTTTACCTTTTTTCCAATTTTCTTCCTCATCCCACTGAGGGTCTGGGGAGTGAGCAAACTGCTGTGTGGTTGTTTTAGCTGCCTGCTGGGTTAAACCACAACACCTTGTCATCGTTCTTATTTCTTGGAAATGGTAGAGCTGCACACTCTATTGAGGTCATATTCTTTATTTAATTTATCATTGGACTTAATATAGTCTCCTTCCAGGGCTTGTATTCAATTAGGCAGCAATGATGTTGCAATAAGAAGTCCAAGGGCAATCAAAAGAGGCTTCAGGGCCTTATGACGACTGGTTAAGGGATCAGGAGCACAAGTAGTGTTCTCTTCTGTCCCTCCAGTTGCAGGGAATGATGAGGGAAACAACAGGAAGAGACAGTAGATCAATCTCTAGCTCCGAGCCTAGTGTCACCAGCACAATTTTGGGGTTGTTGATCATGGGTCGGTCTACACTACACCAGGCCTGCTGGCAACAGGTGGGGTACACCTGTCTCAAAGGGGGATAAGGATGTTAATGTAAGAGTTAGCAGGGCTCATTGAAAGAGCTTTAAACTAGATTTGAAGGGGAATAAGGGATAAAACCAGTATTGTTAGTGATAAGCCTGGGGGCGTCACGCTAATGTTTGTGGGACAGTGTGCTAGCGAGGTCCTTCGGTCCTTTGGTCTACGAGCTCAGTGGTGGAGGGGGATGGACGGCCATGCAACAGCAAAGACACAAGGGTTATTGATGGGTTAGAAACCACAGAAGCACCTGAGAATTGTCATGTAGGAATTAGGGCTTCTTCCCCCAAAAAGGTGACAGGATCAATAGCCCAACTGAAGTGCATCTACATCAGTGCATGCAGCATGGGCAACAAACAGGAGGAGCTGGAAGCCATATTATGGTCTTATGCTGCCTGAAAAATATCAAATCACTGAAGTCTGAGAAGATTAAAATGGTGATGGACAGGAATTCAACAACAGTCATGGATTCCTAAGGGTGAAAATGGTGATAGTAGGCTGGTTTTGTTGCCAGTGGAACAAGTCAGGTTCTGAGAACTAGTTTTTAAATAGTCAGATTTTTTTTTCTTTGATGGAAAACTGTGCAGAATCATTTGTTGAAAGCAACAAAAAAGTAAAAATTTCAATTGCAAACTGAAATCTTTTGGAATTTCACCTTCTTTTGGCTGAATTTCAGCATGTTCTTTTTCAGTGTAGAAGCTTCTTATCAGCTTTGCTGTTTTTATTACCTAATAAATCTCTAACTTAATTATAGTTAACATAGTGTTGCCAAATATTCAGAAATCATGAGTAAGGCTTCCAGAATTCATAGGTTTGGTTTGGTTTTTTTTTAATAACCTGGTTGGGGTTCTCCTTGTTTGACTTCTATATCTTTCACATTTTTAGGAAATGCTCTAATTTTTTTCTGCTTAGGCATCAGGACTGGAAACATGATATTTTTGATGAAAGTTAATAGCCTCCTAATTAGTATAAATCTAGGAGCTAGGTCTTTAAGAAAAACATCAAATATCATGAGGCTAATAAAAAAATTGCAAGAGCTGGCAATATTGTTATCCAAAAATGAATTAAGGTTCCTTATTTTGCCAGAACAATAGTCATTTGTCTCCAATTTATCAGTAGCCTTTTAACTTTTACAGTTATGTCAGAGGTGTGGAAACATTTATTTTTATTTCTTACCTACAATTTACTTGTCTCTCTCTTAACGATGTTGTCTGGGTCTTCAGGCAAAGTATTACACATCAACTTGTCATTAAGTCACTGTTTTGAAATAGATCTCTTTACTCTATCCTGTGTATCCACTGATAATTAAATAAAAATGCCAGAGTCCTTCCTTTCCAAACAAGACTTTTTTTCTTCTTCTCTTCATTTACATTTTCTTTGTTTTTATTTTTGTTCTTTCTCTGTCTTTTTTTCTCTTTCTTTTTTATTCTTTTTTTTTCTGTTATTCATTCACTTTTCACAGTCATTAATATCTTCCTGCCTTGAGAACAGAAAGAAAAAGAACAGTAAAATATGTTTAAATACTAGCTGAACTGTTAAGAAAGTTGCTGACATCTTTATTTACATGTCCAGGACAAATTGGTACTCTGCTATGCTGGTTCATACAGGCTGTATGAAAACACACAATTGTTAGCAAAGAATGTTTTTTCCCCATATTGGTACCTGTCAAAACATAAGGAGAACCTTATACCCAGTGTTTCAAAAATACTCCTTTGTAATTTGTTATGCATACTACTGACATGTGTGCCTCAGTAGAGCATTAACATTATTAGGTAAGCATCTGTGTGTACTTGAAAAGATAAGAGATTATCTGTTTCATAAGAGATTAAATATAGCCCCTCTGCGCAGAGCTGATATGATTTGTCTTCACCAGGTAGGCAAAATGGAGTTTGGATGTGTCAGAAATGGGCTGAACCTGTCCTGATCTTGCTCAGGGAACCAGAGTGGGCTGGAGGAGAATGAAGAAAGGACAGTGATAGGGTGGAAAGCCACAAAGGAGAAAAAGCATGAGAGACCGAACCCCGAAGAAAAACTGCTGCCACTGGGAGGATGGCAGAAGCTGAGGTAGTGCCTGTGGGATGACCTAGCCCCACCGGCCCAGCAGCCACTGGAGGCCAGCCTGGCTTCCCCCTGCCCTGTACCCACCTGGCTTTAAAATTTCAAATTATGTTCGATATAATACTAAATGCCCCACCATTTAAAAATGACAAAATGTCTTTTGTTTTTACTGTTATTATTATACCCTTCCTATAGGAAAAAATTCATCTCTACATTTTGGCAGCTCACTCGGGAGTAGCAGGTGATGTTCGTGATCAGAAGACTTAGATCTCCAGATATCCTTAGGCATGTAATAGTTTTCAGCCTTTCAAAGAACCCATCTTATTTTGTACTTCACTGTTATTCTTGCTCTCAGAAGAAGTAACATTTATTACCAGAAGACAACATAAAAAGTCATAAGTAGCACTGCAAAAATATGTTGCATGCTGCATGTAGATTGGAACTGACTTCTTAAGGGTGTTTTTCTTCCTATTGGTGTTGTTCTGTATACCTCCCTCAGAAGCAACGTCAAAAATCAATAGAGCACTGAGCTGCATAAGTACCAGTTGCCATCCATTTAAGAAGGAAAATCTGCATAGGTGTCAGATATTAGAACCCTAGATTATTACTGCCTCTTTTTAATTCTGTACATTTTTACAACATACAGATTAATCACATTCTTAGTTTTATTACACACTGAAAAGACCATCATCCATTATAACCGCCAACACTTGGTTCAAACACAAGACTGGGACTCTGCTTTGGACATCATCTATGATCTCTGGCAAATCCTAGGAAGTATCTGCGTCACATGTTTAGCTCATATTGAAAAGCACATTGAAAATGGTTTCACTACAGGCCAATATGAAAACAAACAAACAAAAAAAAAACCACAAAAAAACACCCTGTTTGCAGTAGTAAAGTAAGTATGGTCGCCGAATTTAAAAATATTTTCTCTTTGATGTGTTAAAATAGTTCTGTGCTTCAGTGTTTTTTCTCTGACCTGTACAGTTGTGATGGATCAAGCATATGCTAGATCCTGCAGTATGTTCTGGGACTCATCTCTTTTACAAGATTATGCTTTCCATTTTCATGTTCAGTTAGAGTAGCAAGTTATACAGGAAAAGTAACAGCAGAGAGCAGAACACAAGTTCACGGGTTCTTTTCAGATCTTCCCAATCATGGGTTTATTATTTCTTCCCCTTACCTGCTAGCTTCTGTATGTTCAGATTGCAAATTCTTAAAGGGAGTTATATAAAAAAGGTTTATATTTTATATAATTCATATAATACTATACATAATACTATACGCATTATAATATTATTGGGTTTATACTTTTATATATTTATTATATATACTACATGTTTGAAAAATGTCTTTGTATACTAGAAAAATAACAGCCCCACAACTTGCCCATTGCCATTTCTGTTCCTTCACATCTTTTGCATTAAATTTTATGGTATCATATAATACATTTTCATACAAAGTATTGTGCAAGTGTGTGCAAGTTCGTAACAATAAATGCCCCTCAACAACAATTAAAAAGTAAAGAGAAGCAAATCCACAAGCGAGAGATTCTAGTAAAACTGAAAAAAGGAAAGAGCCCTGGGAATATTAAAATGAGCAAAGTAGAGGTTCTGAGGTGAGATCTACAATGCAAAAATTGGATCCGTGTTTGTTTTAGTAGGCTACCTAGGAAAAAGAGCTCTAACTCTTTTAAGCATCACCTTCCTTCACAGGTTTTGGGAGTCAATCATCCAGGTGGAAGAAAGCTCTGTGGATAGCTTGGCAGGTCAATGGGGCTCAGGTCAACTAACTGACCTTGTTAATCTGTGGAGGGGGTATAACTTAGACTGTCTGGGCTAGGCCTCCTCTCACCTGCCTCTCCAAGAAAGTAAAATCCGTATCAGATGCTTGAACTACCATAAGGGATTGGTTTCCTTGGTAAACTAGCATTAGAAAAGGACAAAACCAAAGGCCTCCTCAAAAGGAGGTGGGTACTGGAATCAGGACTCTCAAAGCCTAGTGTGACAAGAAAAGAACCTGTCCCTTCTAATCATCATTTAAAGATAGTGGTGGATCACCAGGGCCAAGGACCTGCTACTAGAGGGAATGAAATCTAATGGCAGCCCTCCTACAATTGAAAATAATTAATGCAAGATTTATGACCTGTATTGTAGAAATTGCTGCTGGATAGTCCCCAGATAAATTAAATTAATAAAGTTGCAGCCTAATTAAGCCATATCTTTCTTTTCTCTTGCATGGCTGGGACAATGGTGCAAACTCAGCAGAACAGAGCAAGGGAAGGATTGAGTTTGAAGGTCTGAGGCTTGAAAAGCAGAAGACTGAGTATGTTAAAAAGAAACTCTAAAGGGGCCATAGACAATGTGAGCAGAGGCTTTTGGCTATGTTATTATGCTTAATTTTAAGAACATCATAGTTTATGGAAGTTTCAGAACTGTACAGAAAAAATAAGTTGGTGATGAAGAAAGAAAAAGGAATTGGTCCTGCGAGATACTTTTTTATTGAGTGAAATAGGTGAGTGCATTTTAGAAGAAAGTGAATGAGACCACAGAATTTTAGGTGCTGAACAACAAAGAATGAAACAATTTTTTTCTATTGTATTTGAACTTTAAAAAACCAAACCTGCAATATGTTTAGAATTTATCTTTCAAATATAATATAAAAAAAAGGTAAAATACTACAGAAAAAAAAGCATGCAGTTTTATAGAATTTAGAATTATAGAACTGAGTTTGGGGTTTTGTTAGATGGTTTTACTAGAAGCTTCCAGATAGAGTTGACTGGAAACTTTTATGATACTGGAATTTCTTTCTGTTTATGTTTTCTACAGACTTTTTCAGTTACCCTGAATTTCATACTATGTAAATATACTGTATTGTGTATGACCACTTCATTACATTTCTAATATATTTTCACATCTTCAAAATGTTAACTTTAAAAAGTTATATTAATTCCAATATCCAGAATCACTTAATTGAGATGGAAAATGTATTAGATTATTCAGAGAAAAAATTATTAATGCCACATTATAATCTTGTATTCATTAGCTGAACTGTGATATTTGTCACAAAAAATAATTTCTCCTTTAACACTTTAAAATGAATCACGAGGATGCTTTATTCTCTTTAATACTATCCTTATGAGACAGATGAGTATTTGTTCAAATAGGAAAGTGGAACTTTATTTGTAAAGTAATTCCTGATCACAGGAAACTAATGGGGTTTTCAGACCTGCTAAAACACAGGGACGAAGATCTAACTGAGATAAGGATAACTGCTATCATCAAGTGCAGTAATAAACAAATCTAAAATTAACATTTTCAGCCTTTTAAAAAATGTAATACATCCTAATGCAAGAAGTGCAAGCTTAACATGATTTTCAGTCCCATTAACTTCTGTAAAACATCTCATGCTTAGAGCAGAGTTTTTGTGTAAGAGCCTTGCCAAAGTAGGGCCACAGCAGCAGTCATGCTCATGTCCACATGCATTGGAAAGATCAGAGTTGCAGCACAGCACATCTTTCTTTGGATCTGACAGCAGCAGCTTCTAGGACATTACACTTTAAACTCATAAAACTCATGTTTTGTTTTGTTTTGTTTTTGCTTTTCTTGTGGTTTTATGGAAATATATTCAGCTGCTTACTTCTATTTGCACAATTGTGTTTACACGTTTCAGATACAGTTCATGATGTGCTATTTTGTGATTTCCAAAGTTACAAACTTTTGCCTTTTTAAATGTTCAGTACAGTGAATTAAGTTATCTGGCTAATCAAGCAACATACAGACAGAATAAAAGTGTATGAACAATAGAACAGAGTTACAACAAATTTTTTGAGTGCAGTGACATATTATCTGTTGGCAATAAAACTACATATTATGTCTGCATTGTATGTAATTACTCTTTGAAGTGAAAAATTTGCAGATTGAACTTTCTCAAAATTTCTGACACAAATTGCTTTACTAGATATTGATTTAAAATTAGAAGCAAAACTTGTGAGAAAAATGAACATTTGTTACTTGTCTTGACAATGCAGGAATAAATTCCTTACTTTTCTGAACTTCAGTTTTATTAAGTAACTTTCTATAAGACAAGTTTCAGCAGATCAGCACAAAATTTTCTTAATTTCATTACAGGCTGTAAATTAAAATTAATGAAGCTGACACCCACAATTAACAATGAAAAATGCAGATTGTTATAATTACTTAAGCAATAACATTGCTTTACATAGAAGACTTAAGGTGCTCCACAAATTATTTACAAGTGTTACATAAAACACAAAAAATGACAATTTCAATTTATTTTGTCAGTATAAAAAACAAAAATCCTTACTAAAACCTTTCTCATTTGGGAATCTCTCGCCATGCATAATTAAGCAAATTTGATTGCAATTAAGCCTGGCTTCTACAGTGGAGTTTTAATTAATGCAAATCTGGCATCTACATCTATAAGATTAATTTTCGTGAATTAAAAGAAAACAACAAAGCATATTTGAAAGTGCAGTTGTATTGTTGAAAGGATGGAATGCAAAATCCGATTATTTTTCAGTCTTCCATGTGGATAGCCATTGACTTATACTTTAAGGAGGGACATTTTATTTGGATCTGTTTTTTTGTTTCTCAAGGCGTTATTAAGCAGGATCATAGCAATTACACTAAGCTTCTTCTGAGGAACATCTTAAAAAGTAATTATATACATTTAGAAGAAGAAATGAATGATAATATAGGCTAAAGAGTGAGGGCACCATTACACTACACAATGCTTTTTCTAAAGTCAACATCCTTGTCTCTCATTTGGGGCCTAGAATATTCTGTGGAGTCTGTGGGAGTACTTGAGATATTTTCAGATATATTTTAGTATCTCCTCTTAAAATCCCAAACTTGGAATTACTTTTATAGGACAGAAGAATTTTTATTTTTTTATTTATTTAGCAGTGTGTTTTGAACTGATTTTTTCAGTGTTTTCTCTGTCTTAAATTTGTTTGTATTTAGTTTGTATCTTTAATAGAAAAAGAAAATTCTTTACCAGGAATTCTGTTCCTTTGAAACTGTCCTGTAAAAGTCAGCTATTCTGTCATTTTTTCCACATAGAAAAGTTCTGGTTTTAGAAACCACATGGCTTGTCTTGCTCTTAAATGCAGTACTATGTAATTTTATTTTGTTGTTTGTGCAATAAAACGATCATATGGAAATGGACCACTATTGAGAGCAACAGATATTGCATTAAAAATTATTGTTCTCACTGACATGCAAGAAGGTAAATAACTCCTTTTTTCATTCAGTCTCTCCATACAGATGTCAGAAGTCAGGTAATTCCAAGGAGGTGTTTATCCAGTTGGCAGAAATGCTCTGTCTATCATGAAAAGCTGAAATTTTTCCTTTCTTGAAATATATTCTGGTATTTTATTCTAATGTTAACCATAGTTGCTGTATTTTTCCTTGGTCTTGCTTTTTAAAAAAATGTGCACTGGATACGCAGAGAAGATATCAATTCTTTTTTAGTCAAGGGTGAGAAGGCTGAATCAAGCCCATGTTGGAAGAAAGGTGGGTGCCAAGATACAAGTGCCTCTGGGAGAAAAAGAACGACCAAAACTCTTGCATGCAGACTGCTGGAGCTGCGTGACCCTGATGTATGAAGTAAAATCACAAGCATTGTAGTTTTTCCTCCTTTCTAATCCAATTTCTTTCTTCTTCTATTCAAAACCCAGAAATCTCCCTTTTGTTACATGAAATACAATCTGAACTGAAGATTTCCCAAAGATGCTCTGTCAGGGGTACTCTTCTTTTATATCTGTACCAGGGAGAGTACAAAAGCATCTCCTCAAGGGGCTGTAAATGCTGCCACATTTGGTTCCCGCAGTATAGTTATTATTATGGCTCCCGAAGGTAGCTTCCAAAGCACCACACTGAGTGTGCTCATATGGCACTAGAAAGATCAGGAGGTGAGTCCAGCCTTACAATCACATGCACTGCTTTTGCAGCAGGGGATTTATTGACATAAAGTGCAACATTATCTTTATTATGGTGTGGTTTACAACATAGCCGTATTTACAAATTTTTTATTAATTACATTTATTCTCAGTATTTATTTTGGTTGAAGTTAAGGTCTAGTATTATTAAGTATTAATAGTAGATTTAGACAGAAGATTTCTAATTTGATTTTCCAAATTATCGGTTCAAAAAGCAAGATAATGGACAGAAGACGTCCTGCAAGTCTCTGGTTATGGATCAGCTTCTGCCTTCACAGGTCTGGAAGAGCAGCAGTGTAAGTTCTTTGTGACTTACATGATAGTATCTTTTTCACTGGAACAGTCAAGTGTCCATCAGTGTCTCCCTTCTCTAATTTAGACATACATGGCACTAGAAACCTGTACTTAAGCATCTGTATTGCTCCCCTAAGGTTTGTTTTTGCATGTTTTTTTTCTTAAAATTGTTTTTCTTGTGTGTGCGCAAAAGGAAGTTATTTGTAGAGTTACATCATCTGTCTGTATCCAGTATTTGATAATTTGGACAATGTTTCAAAATACATTCCTTAACCCGTATTGAGACATATAAATATCTGAGCACATTTTGTAGATTGCTGAGTATTTACAGTTCATTTTGTTTTCAGCTTATGGAGACGTACCACTTCTGAAAGATCAGGTTCCTTGAATGTAGAAAGATAAAAGCTAGTGTCTCCGTTTAGCCCACATCTAGGGGCTAAACTATAGCCAGCTGTTCTATCACCCAGTGACCCCTTCCCAGCCAAGAAGGGGAATCAGGAAAAGGAAAGGAGACTCGTGGGTTGAAAGGGAAATAGATTTAATACAAAACAAATATTAATACTAATGCTGATAATGAGTACACAGAGTTATATTCAGCCCAACGAGTGCTGGACGTCGAACAATGCACGATGGTGGCAACAAATGGGAGAGTAGGCCTCAGGTGTGAAATGATGGGCAAGACCCTCCAGGGATTGCGACTGTTGGGGAGGAGGACCATCCTCAGCAAACTTCCTAATTTCTACTGAGCGTGGTGTTCATGGTATAGAATACTTCCATTGGCCAGCCTGAGTCAGCTGCCCTGGCTTTCTCTCCTCCTAGCTTTAGCACCTGGCTGACTTGAAAGTGCTAATGGCCTTGATCACCATGGGAACCCTCATACCATGGCTGGCCATGAACTAAACCAAAGTGTCTTATCACCTTTGTTCCTGCTGTATCAGGTGCTGCAGTCTTCTCAAAAATGCAGCTTTCCTGAGCAGAAAATGGATTCTATGGTTCTATCCCAGCAAAACCAGGACAGAGAGTTTAAATAATGGCAAAGGAGAGACTCGGGCCTATGCTGTATGATTCCCAACAGGGATACTGTTGTACTTTAACTATAAGTACCCACCTGAATGAATCAGACCACCAAAGCTCTAACCTTTTGAAAGCGTTAGATGCCTATAAATTATTTGTTTGGGCATGCTGTGAGTTCTAGGAAACTGAATATTATGGTTCTGAATACTACGGTTCTGAATACTATGACCATGATAGGGCAGTTCCCAGCTTACTTTTTCTTCCTTTTTTTCTTTTTTTTCTTTTTTCATATCTTTTATTTATTCTTTACTCCTCTTCCTTTTTTTTCCTTTTTAGCCTTTTTTTCCCTTTTTGTTTTTCATTTTTCCTTTTTCCCTTTTTCCCTTCCCCCCTTTTTCCCTCTACTTCCCCCTTTTCCCTTTTTTCCCTTTCTCTTTTTTTTTTTGTTTTTTCTCCTTATTTTTTAAGATGAGGCAAAAGGAGTTATTCCTCCTAGAAACTGAGAAACAGTTTTTGTTTCTCAGTCTGAGTGTTTCAAACCTGTATCATTCAGTACCATTCGTTCTTCAATGGCATGTTCTAACCATCAGGATAGGCACCAGTCTAGCTAAAGGCTACTCCTGCCCCTTTATTAAAAGGAGTGAGGAGGAATCAAATGGGAGATATCAAAGGGGCAAGTTAGAGTAAGTTTGTTTCTAGACCACAATGCTTAGAACAGTCTCCTGTTATTGCAAAGTGGTGAGGTTTAGGGTTTTTTTGTTTCCCACATTTTTCCCAGTTATTTTCAACAGTCTCAGACATGACATTTTTACACATCAATCATGTAGGAGACCAATTTTGTAGGCATCCTCTGAACAAAGTTAATGTGCATGCAGATATACCTATACTCTTGAAAAAAGGCGCATCCCACAGGATGCAGCAGCAAATACTTTGTTTAAAACTGTGGCCAGAGAAAGAGGTTGTGGTTCCCCTTTCTTTCATACAATTAGTTAATCAAGCTTTTCCTGAAAGTTTTATAACATTGTGGGTGAAGAATGAATCAAGACATCAAAACTCTCAAGATCAGAGAAAGATTATCAAAGTTAATGAGAATAAGGAAAATTAAGAGATCATTAATAGTAATGATACCAAAATGAGAACTAGGAAATCAGTCCAGGAAAATCTAGAGACTCTTATGCCAGTCATTAATCTGAAGACTATGATTAAAATATAAGAAAAGATTCCATCAACTTGTTGTGCAAACATGATGAGAACATCCCTCTTCTGGCTTGAGCTTTTCAAAGAAGCCTAGGGCCATTAGGCACCCAAATCCTATTAACAAATCCTTGTCTTGGTCTGCAGCTTTTCAACATCTTAAAAATAATAAAAGCACATTGAGCTGGTATTTCCTGTTTAATGTTCATTATGCACTGAAGAGGTATTGAGAAATAGTTTTTCTCCTGCAGTTATGAAAGAATTATAAAGATCTTTCCTGAATGAGTGAAATAAGTGCAGATTTTGTGAGTCTATGCCAAAATCTATTTAATTAGGTCATCATTCTTAGGAAAATAATGCACCAGCATCTTCAGATAAAGTGCAAGGCATGACATATTTGAATTAACTCTATTTAATTAAAGGAGCACCTTCTGAGGGTCTCAGATTTCATGGGACAATCCATTTGTCACTGTGACTGCTACTATATGCATCCTAAAGCTCACATTTCTTGTTTCACTTGTCAGTTTTGTTTTGTATTGGAAACATGTAGTTTTATATGGGCACTGATCAGAGCAAGAGGAAAAGACCAGCTGGGTGGGACGAAACTGGCAGAATTGCCCCTGAGTAATGAAATGCAGTGGAGAGGATGCAAATGGAAAAGGAGCAAAGAGGATGGAAGAGAGTTCTGAGCAGGGTAGGGAAGGAAAAAAAAAGAAGGAAAAGGAAAAAGGGCGTAAGTGAAGTGTAACCCCTAAGTGTAACGACAATTCAGGGCTTTCAAATGGAAAGCAGTAACTCCTGTTGCTGTGTTTCCATATGTCTGACAGCTTTCTCACCTCAGTCTGGAAGTGCAAGATTTTATGTGTTAGGAAGGTCACAACTAAGTTGCTGTGCACTAAGAATAGAGTTGCAGTTTTAGTTTGTGTAGATAAAATCACAATGCTTTTGCTGAAACCATAGGAGATGTTCTGAATAAAACCCATATTTTCTAAAAATTTTTATAAATTAATAAATTAATTTCTTAAAAGAACATTATTTTTTGCCTTGTTTCTTGATAGAGCTGTGGTCTTTTCACCTTCTTGACTGTGAAGGGAGACCACTTTGTCCTGAGCTTGTTGGGAAAAAGAGTTGAAGGATAGTCATTTTGAGAAAGGAGAATAATAATTATGATTGGATCTCATCCCACTGAAAGCAACAGAGATTGTTAAAAGAGTTGCCCTCTTTTGAGGGCTATTATTTGAGTTTCTGTGACATGCTTGTCTGGTTTGCTGTTTGGTTGTTTTGTTTGCTGCTAATGGTAAAGATATATTGTAATCAGTAGCGAGGATAAGAGATAGATTTCGAAGGGATTTGGAGTGTGAGGAGGGGAGAAACACAAGAAAAGCTAGGGAGAATAAGTGAAGAGAAACTGATGTGTAGAATATGGGGACAAGGATCTTCAAGGGATGGAAGAAAGACAATTACTGGATATACATAGAGATTGAAGGAATCTATGGAATGAAGACAAAAAGTAAAAAATAATTGTACACATAATCTGCTTTCTGATATGTTAATGAAATAAAACAGCTGAATTCAGCTTACCTGGCCAGTACACTACATTCTGTGCTGCTCTAGAAGTACATAAGGAAGGGAGAGAACACCAAAGACTTTGACCTTCTAAGTTAACCTTAATTTTTAAAAATGAGAAAGAAAAAAAGGAGAGACTGGTACTCTGTACAGTGAAATATTTCATTCTTTGAAATTAGTGTCTGAGACTTGTTATTTGTAAAGTTGAGCATTTACAGAAAAATGCAACTCAGAGCTTTATTTGCATCTTCAAGATTTGCAAGTAAATAAGAGTAATTGTGAGGTACATCTGAAGAAATTTGTAATTGTCTCCAAAAGGCAGTTAAGTTTTAAAAGTCCAAGTATGTAGGGAAAGAAGAAGGAGGAAACCCATAGCAAAACAGAAAGAAATATAGTGCCTATAGTGATGGTGGTCTTTATACAATAAACCAATTTTAAATCTTAATTATATGAATGTTATGTGGTATTTACAATATACTTGTAATATAATTTACCCTAGTTCTTTATCTAGAAAGAAGATAACCCCAAAAACAAATATAGACTTATTTTGTCCAAATATTTTAAGTATTCTTTTTTTCTCTCCTATTAATTGATTTGTTGATTTAAAGTTACCTAACATGGAAGCTTAATCAGTCTAATAAGTGATATCTTTTCTCTCGCCTCCTCCCTGTGCTGCAATGATTTTAGTGAAAAGATGAAAATTATAAACATTTCTTACACATTGCCGTTGAAAAATAAACAAATTATGATTTAAAGTAACAAATTTGATTAAAGTAACTTCTACATTCATCCATTCACCTTACAACCCACAAAATTATTTTAGTCACATGCAGTGATTTTTGCACTTTCCTATTTACTGAAACGTAGTATGAATAACATAAATTGCAAGTGACTTTTCAAGGTATTTTTGTGTTACTTGAAAGGTATATTTGGAGAATTCTATATGATTCCTTACAGTATTTTATTATTCCACAGTCTTTGCAGATCAATCTCATTCTTCTTTTAATAACATGAACTGCTCTCACTTATTCATATCATAGAAATTAAGGGCATTATTGACTGTGTCGGTATTTGATGGAGACTGGGTTGAGAATAGGGTATTTTGGATTTCAACTTTGTAATAGTGATTTCCTTTGTTACAGCACTTTCAGTGACCAGTATCTTGCAGTTAACCCGATGGAAAAGTTTAGAACAGAAGTTCGAATGCAATTTGGTTGTGAAGACAGTGCTCTGCCATCTTGGAAAATATGGTACCAGGGCCTGAATAGACTAGTTAGCTCATGATTTTGAGCCAGTGCTCATGACTGAAGAATATGAGTTTAAGGTCTTGCAGATGAGTTTAAGAAGTAATTTATATAGTGAATCTGTACTGACAAACTAATTATAACATTGGTGTTATTGAACTTGTAAAGTGTTTCTGTAGGAAATTTGTTTCCGCTTGAATTGCTGTTTAGAATAGACAGAAGCAAACATTTTGGTAAGTAGAATTGTGAATGGTCTTATATTCTTATAGAATGCATTTTGTAAGAAACTTTCATAACTTTTTTTTTAAGTAACTTTTCTGGAAAGGTGTAATTAATATGACTAGTAAAATCAGTCTATTTCAGTAATTAAATGTTCACACTTCTAATACAGCATGTCACTAGATGCCACTCTGGATTCCATTATTTGATATTCTTATGATTTCTGACTTTTTCTGCCTTTCTGTGTCTACTTTCCCCACAACAAACCTGAATAGACAATGTAAAATGTGCATGAATAACACAGAATTGCTGACTGAATGTCGATTTTCTAGTGTGTGACTTCTATTGATCATTCATTATTGACATGAAGGTCTCCAGTGTCTCTGCCTTCCTCTTTAAACTCTTTCTCAGCTAAAATTTCCAAGCAACAGAATCAGAATGCCTTGAAGAACGGGATGATTCAGGTCTCTTAGGATGTTTTACAGAGTACTTTGACCTCAGAAAGGCATCAGAGGTACTTTTTATAAAGACTCAACAACTGTTTGGAATAAAAATTTAAACACTGGAAAAAAGAACCTCCTACATAAATCGAACAGCTTTCATTGACACTTTTTTGGTGTAACTATAACTGACTGCTTTTGGCAAACATAAGGACTTTATGAAACAATTTTTTAAATGTATGCGTTTCCATTCCTTGCAGCCAATAAAATATAAATAGCATTTTCATGGTGACAAATGACATGTAGTACAGTATTCTATGATCATGGTTCCAAGATTTTATTTCTTTTAGCTTTGTATACATTAATTAAGTATACACAATCAGGGCTGAGTGCAGAGACAGCTAAATAAACAAATGACACTGTAGAAAGGTCTTTCTGCATACTAATCATATCCTACATCTGCGAGCAAAAGCTCTATAAATCGATTTGCTCTTTCACATCAAAAGACAAACAGTGAGGCAAGTCAGCAGTTCCTTTGTCAAAGTCACAGAGATTGCTGTTCTTCACAAATGCATTTCTACAGAGCTGAATTCAACCATTTGATGATTAGCATTATTGGCAACTCTTCAAAGAAGATTCATCAAGTAATTTGCAATTGGATTGGTTGCCATTTTTGTGACTCTACCCCATGAAATTGAACAAAAAATGATTGACATTTGAATTCTTACTTGGAGGACAAAGTGAACTAGCATAAGAAAAAGAAGTAATCAGATTCCCAAGAGGTTGGGAAGCTGCTGTGATATCTCTGGTGATTCTCACATGGACCAGATCTGATAGGTCTGAAAATGAAATTAATTGACAGGGCAGAGGTAAGCAGGAAGATGTAGCTTCCTGTGAATATAAGAAAAAAATAAAAAGGCCCAAAGTGCTATTTTTTTAAGATGTCAATTTATATATCTGGGTGGGTGTGCTTATGTAACCCCTCTAAACCATCCATTCCTGCACGAAAAATCTCACTGAGAAGGAAGGAAAATCAGTCTATCAATTCACATGCTTTCTGTGGAAGCATTGAGTTGTCTGCTATTAGTGCACATTAGATATGTGTCGCAAAATGAAAGAATAAGACAACATATTTGTGCATGCATATAAATAATGCGCAGCTGTGTGAGAAACTGCAAAGTGGTGTGATGGAGTACAGGAACTATTCAGCCCTTGATAATCTTACTTGCTCACAGTTTTCCATTTTTCAAAATGAACACACAAAACAAAAAACCAAAACTTTGCTGGAGATTTTGTATTCTGTTTTCTGCTGTCTCTGTTTCAGAAATTATCAGTCAGAACCCTCTCTCTGCCCTGGCAAAATTTCAAAGATATTTGGATACCTCCTTTGAGTGTACTATTCCCTGAAACAAAGGGAGGATGGAACTTAATATGGAAAGGTATAGATAGAAAACGAAGTGTACATGAGCTCATTTGCTGATAGCTTCATAGCTCTTTTCTTGTGTAGGATATTTATTATGTTTTTTTGTTATGCTGAAGCTCATATTGCATAACCTCATTTTTGGAATAATTTTTTCTCCTATGTTTTGATCTTTAATGCTTACAGCTATTTTTGGATAACTTATTATTCAGTTGCCTGGTTATGCTACATAAGCTCAGGTAAATCTACTCCATATACAGTTATGAAAGCTGAAACTTGCTGAAGACTTATTTCTAATATCCTAATTCTTTAATTCTGCAATGTAAATAATCCCACAGAACTGAGAATGAGTAATTGTACATCAGGGTAGTACCCTAGATAAGATGAGATAGAATAATAAACCCCAAGATCAAGTAAAAAAGTGGCAGAATTCACTGGGAAAATTGTTAAAAGAATGTCAAGTGATTTAAATTATCTTCCACATTTTCATTTATTTTAATGTGGGGTAAGCTTGGGATTTTTTTCAGCCAGGCATCTTTTCAGATGTCTTTCTGAAAAAAAAAAAATTTAAAAAAAAAATCTACCCAAACCAAACCAGTTCCTTAACTGTGAGTTTTAACTGAAGTAGACTTCCTTCCTCTAAAATTACTACCCACAAATAGCTAAAGGCTGAACTTGCAATCATGTCACTATAGTAAGTATATCCAAACTGCCTTTCCAAACATATTTGTTGAGTAATAGTAATGAAAAAATTGCTTCTCTAGTCATGACACAGATGGGAATACTGCTTTACAGAACATCTAACACATAGTAATTGAATTTCAGAAGGCTTTGGGTTACATTGTCCAGGATTAATTTGTCTCAAAAAGTGTCGCTAAGTGAAGGATGGATATTGAAGATAGCTGGATCCCTACACAGGATGCAAGGGCTTCCTAGTCTGATCCTGACTCTGGTGGAAGCAACCATTAAAATATGTTTCTTTTACAATCTCCATGGCTGACTTTATGAACAAGGGTGCCATACCTTTCTGGAGTGTAATGGCTACCCGTCTAGGCTGAGGCACCTATCAAAGTAGATATTTTGCTTCATGATAGGATTAATGTAACTGTCTGGTATTGTGTGAAATCATACAAACAGCTAAGGGTGTTAACCACCTCCACGAACTTCAGGTGTTTAAGTGAGGTACTAAGGCTAGGAATGTGGTATCCCTGAATCCTGCCTGTCATCAGCTGGGAGTCTGACTGGGAGGCAGAAGCACCATAAAAGAATGGAAGGTGAGAACCAGTGTTTAAAGTCTTATTAAAGGTGATAGAGTAAAGATATTCCAAATACTCTATAGGGGCATATGACACCATACCGCTTTTTTGTGAAGGTATCATACATATATATATATAAATCTATGTATACGTGTATGCATATGTGTATGTGTGACAAGTGTAAAATAATGAAGTTGAGAACAGTATCCAACATTTTTCATTTTTCTTAAAATGACTGTCCATAGCACAATGGCACACATGTCATATTTTAAATAAGCTGATGCTTGTTTCCTCTTCATCATATTTCTGCCTCTTTTGCAAGTTATGTTAGAATGTTAATGTTGGTAGTATCTCCCAGATCAAAAAACCAAACCTGTCATCTCAATGAAATATTCTGACTTTTAATTGAATGGAAACTTTAAAAAAAAACACAAAAGAAAACTAAATAGAAATATAATTCAGGCAGTGATTGTCCTTATTTATAAGTTATATCAAATAAACTCCAATTTTTTGTTAAATTGTTTGAGGAAATTCAGCAAAACTAAAAACACTGAATCTGCCTAATGACGAGACTATTTCAAATTTTCACAGGAACTCTTACTTACCTTAATTGTCACTGAACTGAAAGAGTACCACGGATTGGTGGTGTTATTTTAATAGCTTTGATCTTTGCCCCACTATGAGATCCCTCACAAAACAATCGGATACTATGAGAAAAAATAACATAATATAATATATATACTAAAAGATCTGTGCCTATCATATCTATGGCCTTATTTGAACTAACTATAATTTTACACCTTTGTTGACTTGATTCATTCAATATCATATTCAGTTCTGGAGTAAATAGACGTGACTCTCAATGAAGTGAACATATCTTCCTTTAGAACAAATTTGGTCCCCTGTAACAGACTATGTATGCTGTAAACGATTACTGCAACATCTAGAGAAACTGAAGGTCTCAGTGTTACTTTCTTGGTGAGTCTGAGGAAAATAATACATAAAATATTTTACCAGATGCTGATTCTTGTATGTACTTTAAGAGTTTCTTATATATTTTTAGTGTGTGCTATTCAGTATGTCTTCAAAAAGAGATTCGTCGCCTTGGTGATGCAGGTTTTGCGTAATGGTATATGAGCTCTTATAGAGTATCATCCTCACTGTTCAGAAAGTTAGTTCTTTGAGTATTATATCTCCAAATTATACTAGCATTAGAGAGAGATTGTTTTTATGAGCGGAAGTCAGGATATCACTCATATTAATTGGCTAGGTCATAAAGCTGTGAATTGATGAAACTAACTACTGTTCTAAGGGGAATACTGTGGTAATGGATTTTAAGAAGACATCTGATTCTGGGGATTATATTAGTCAGGCTGACTATTCATTCAGTAGGTGCTCAGAGACTACTGTAGTGTTTTGTATTTTCCTAAGTACAGTAGCGCTAGCCATTTTCAATGCAGTCTTCTACAAACTCTGGCCAATATTTGCCGATCAGAAGTAAAGCACGAGGCTGTTTGAGTTACAAATGCCAAACAACTAGAGTTTCATTTGCTATTGTGGCAGCTCACGTCTGAAAACCTGTCAATTTCACTTGGGGATCAGATAGAAATAGGGATCTGAGCAATGCATTACTTAGCATGGAAACAGCTCACTTCAGATCCCTGGGACCAGTCATACAGCATTTAGCCTTCCCATACAATGCAGGTGAAATATGAGGCACCTTAAAGCTAGAGTCACAAGGAGGGTGTTGTTGAGCTCCTAAGAAAATAGGTTTTATTGGAATACAGCAGGGAATCAAGATTAGTGGTTAAAGTTTTAAAGACTTTTTCTGTATGAAATAGTTATTAGATAAAATACTTAAATAGTCTAACAAGTGACTGAGTGCGTAATTATTAGATTAGACTGTTGTTACCTCTTTCATACATCTTGAACACCTATTACTGATGATAAACTAGCTTCAACTAAAGAAGACTGTGTTTTCATTTGGGCGGATTTATCCAATAGATAGGGCACTTTCTGACCAGATGGGAGATGTTCTCTCCCTCAACAGTGGAATGCAAAGAAAACAGTACGGCTTCTGCAAGAGGACAGAGTGTCATCAGGATAGTGTACAGGCTGGTAAATAAAGTATATTCGTAGCTCATGGATGACTCTTGTTATCCTTCTGAGTTAGCTAGTCCACAGCAGGATTTTATTTGCAAGAAAACTGCAACTAAAGTCCCATGGATCATCCGTTGACTACCCATGGCTTACCACAATGTCCTCGTCTTTCACTCCTGACTATAGTACACTACAGTTCTCATGCTGCCATGGACATTGAGGATGGGAAATACTTCTTCACTTTGTCCCTCAAGTGTTCTGAACACTTGACGATACAAACGTGAATGTCAGAGTTTGGAAGTGATGCATGGACCTTTAATTAAAAAAATAGTATTTGTTGAAAAAGAGTCTATGTCCTGGGAGAAATTTTAAAAGAAACAGCTGGAAATGTTCTTCCTTTTCTCTCTCCCTCTCTTCTTCCCTTATCTCCTTCCCTCCTTTTTGCCTTCTTCTTCCCTTCTCTCCTGCTCTCTTGCTCTCTTTCTTCTTGCTAGAACTCTCCATTGGTGTTCAGCTTTTCCTTCAGAGAGCCTTTTACCCTGGAGGCACTAGTAGATTTCAACCCAGGAACCCATAGTTATTTATTTGTTTGGACATTGCAGTAGTTACTAATCAGGTGCAATGTTAATCTGTTTTCTAAAGAAAAGGTGTCTTCCTTCATAAAAAGCCATCATAACTGACACAGTTGGCCATAATAGAGATAAAATTGTTCTGAGTACTAGAATTATCTTTCTCAACAGTGGCTTGAACTATGCCAGGAGTAGAAAACCCATTCTTGATTAGGGTAATAAGAAACCATGAAACCACGAAACCACTAAAATGAACAAGCTGGCTTATTAAAATTAGTGTTTTAAATTTGAGATCTGTGTCTTAAGTTCACTCCACTGTAGAGAGACCTTTATCTTCTTGTAGATGAGCATGTACAAAGAATGACTGTAAATCATCAAGTATTGAAACTTGGGGCATATCCTTTATTAATGATGAGGATGGCATGATGCCTCTTGAGCCATGGAACAGAGTGCTATAGTTTATGTGCTTATACGTTTTTACGTACTGGAGTTGACTCTGACTCTTTAACTTTTAACATGGCAATTAAGTGTATGGTTTAAACATCTTAAATAGCTGTCTTCAACTGCAACACACTAATTTATCTTCTACTGATGAATGGAGCTGTTTAGAAAAAAATGCCTGAAAAACCAAAGTTTCAAGATTAACAAAATTAACTTTAATTTGCTTATTGAGCTACTTTAATGGTCAAAATTAGTCTTTCCCCCCACCTACAATGAAATATGTTGGACCTTCAGAGAATACTGTTCTTTTGTACTATGACCAAAGCAAAAAAATCACCTCAACAATTTTTCAGAAAAACTGTAAAGTTACAAGGTTCTATTTTTCCTATTGTTCAGTTGCCTTAGGATGACCTAAACTCTTATTGCAATGACAAAGGAAAGACGCTAAAAAATACTTTGTGTAAGAATACCTGGCTTTCTAGGTCTTGTCCTAAAACATGCCTGAGCATCTTAGTAGAACTGATTTTACTAGGGGGGCAAAAATTCGATTAGTAGGCACACGTAAATATGTGCTTCTTACTCTCCTCACCCCTCTCAAGTTTTCTCTTCAAACATTTCACAGAGAGACTACGGAGCCTAGTACAGCCCACGGACTATTACCTGCTGCTGCATCACGTGGGCACCAGTGATACAGCTAAGATCAGTCCGAGGCATATCAAGGAGGACTACAGAGCCCTGGGAGCAGTGGTAAAGGACTCTGGGGACCAGGTAGTTTTCCCACCAATCCTCCCAGTCAAAGGGAAGGGGACTAAAAGGGACAGTTGAGTTAGGCAAATCAACACATGGCTACAGGACTGATGCCACAGCAAGGGGTTTGGCTATGTAGACCACAGGACTCGTTTTGAGAAACCTGGTCTTCTGACAGTCAACGGGGTCCATCTGTCAGAGAAGGGGAAGATTATCTTGGGTCATAGGCTGGCCAAGCTGGTAAAAAGAGGGCTTTAAATTAGAGTTGCCGGGGGAGGGGAACCTCAGTCCATCCCAGTTCAGCCAGTCCAGTGCCAGGGCCAGCAATAGATGCCCAGAGACTGAGGAAGGATGGCAGGTCAGCAGGAGAGCACCGGAAGAGCAGCAGAAAGGAATTTCAGGCAGTAAGTCAGCATCATTGGGGACCCAACTGAAATGCCTCTATGCAAATGCACGGAGCATGGGGAACAAACAAGAGGAGCTAGAGACGTGTGCATACCTGCAAGGCTACGACCTTATTGGCATCACAGAGACATGATGGGATGGCTCTGATGACTGGAGAATTGGAATAGAGGGATACAGGCTTTTTAGGAAGGACAGACAGGGGAGACGAGGAGGGGGTGTTGCGCTCTATGTCAATGCCCAGTTTGAGTGCATGGAGCTCTGCCTGGGGATGGAGGAGAAGCAGACGGAGAGCTTATGGGTCAGGATCAAAGGGAGGGCAGGGACGGGAGACATTATAGTAGGCATCTGCTACAGGCCACCTGACCAGGAAGACTGAGCGGATGAGGCCCTCCACAGGCAGATAGATGTAGCCTCATGTACACAGGCCCTGGTCCTCATGGGGGACTTCAACCACTCTGATATCTGTTGGAAGGACAACACAGCTGGGCACAAGCAATCCAGGAGGTTCCTGGAATGCGTGGATGACTACTTCCTTCTCCAAGTGATAGAGGAGCCGACAAGGAAAGGTGCTGTGCTGGACCTCGTTCTCACCAACAAGGAGGGGCTGGTGGGGGACGTGAAGCTCAAGGGCAGCCTTGGCTGCAGCGACCATGAAATGGTGGAGTTCAAGATCCACAGGGCAGCAAGGAGGGTGTGCAGCCAGCTCACCACCCTGGAATTCAGGAGAGCAGACTTTGACCTCTTCAGGGACCTGCTTGGGAAAGTCCCTTGGGATAAAGCTCTGGAGGGAAAGCTGGTTAGTATTCAAGGACCACTTCCTCCAGGCTCAGGAGCACTGCATTCCAACAAAGAGGAAGGCAGGCAAAAATGCCAGGAGGCCTGCACGGATGAACAAGGAGCTCCTGGATAAACTCAGGCACAAGAAGGAAGCCTACAGAGGGTGGAAGCAAGGGCAGGTAGGCTGGGAAGAATACAGGGAAATTGTCTGAGCAGTCAGGGATCAGGTTAGGAAAGCTAAAGCCCTGATAGAATTAAATCTGTCCAGGGATGTCAAGGACAACAAGAAATGCTTCTACAGGGATGTCAGTGATAAAAGGAAGACTAGGGAAAATGTGGGCCCTCTCTGAAAGGAAACAGGAGACCTGGTTACCTGGGATATGAAGAAGACTAAGGTACTCAATGACTTTTTTGCCTCAGTCTTCACTGGCAAGTGCACTAGCCTCACCACCCAAGTCACAGAAGGCAGAGGCAGGGACTGGAAGGATGAAGAACCGCTCACTGTAGGAGAAGATCAGGTTCGAGACCATCTAAGGAACCTGAAGGTGCACAAGTCCATGGGACCTGATGAGATGCATCCACAGATCTTGAGGGAACTGGTGGCTGAGCCAGTGGTTGAGCCACTATCTATCATTTTTGAGAAGTCATGGCAGTCTGGTGAAGTTCCCACTGACTGGAAAAGGGAAAACATAACCCCCATTTTCAAGAAGGGAAAAAAGGAAGACTCGGAGAACTACAGGCCAGTCAGTCTCACCTCTGTGCCTTGCAAGATCATGGAGCAGATCCTCCTGGAAACTATACTGAGGCACACGGAAATCAAGGAGGTGATTGGTGACAGCCAACATGGCTTCACTAAGGGTAAATCATGCCTGGAAAATTTGGTGGCCTTCTACGATGGGGTTACAGCGCTGGAGGATAGGGAAAGAACAAGTGATGTCATCTACCTGGACTAGTGCAAAGCATTTGACACTGTTCCACATGACATCCTTGTCTCTAAATTGGAGAGACATGGACCTGACGGATGGACCACTCGGTGGATAAAGAATTGGCTGCATGGTCGCACTCAAAGTGTTATGGTAAACAGCTCAATGTCCAAGTGGACACCAGTGACAAGTGGCGTTCCTCAGGGGTCGGTATTGTTTAACATCTTTGTTGGCGACACGGACAGTAGGATTGAGTGTGCCCTCAGCAAGTTTGCCTACGACACCAAGCTGTGCGGTGTGGTCAACATGCTGGAGGAAAGGGATGCCAACCAGAGGGACCTTGACAAGCTTGAGAGCTGGGCCTGTGCAGACCGCATGAAGTTCAACAAGGCCAAGTGCAAGGTCCTGCATGTGGGTCAGGGCAATCCCAAGCACAACTACAGGATGGGTGGAGAATGGATTGAGAGCAGCCCTGAGGAGAAGGACTTGGGGGTGATGGCTGATGAGAAACTCAACATGAGCTGGCAGTGTGCACTTGCAGCCCAGGAGGCCAGCAGTAACCTGGGCTGCATCAAAAGAAGCGTGGCCAGCAGGTCGAGGGAGGTGATTTTGCCCCTTTGCTCCGCTGTCGTGAGACCCCACCTGGAGTACTGCATCCAGCTCTGGGCCCCCCAACATAAGAAGGACATGGAGCTGTTGGAATGAGTCCAGAGGAGGGACACGAAGATGATGAGAGGGCTGGAGCACCTCTCCTATGAAGACTGGCTGAGAGAGTTGGGGTTGTTCAGCCTGGAGAAGAGAAGGCTCTGGGGAGACCTTCTAGCAGCCTTCCAGTACCTGAAGGGGGCCTACAGGAAAGCAGGAGAGGGGCTTTTTACAAGGGCATGTAGTGACAGGATGAGGGGGAATGGTTTTAAACTGAAAGAGGGTAGACTTAGATTAGATATTAGGAAGAAATTACTGTGAGGGTAGAGAGACTGGAACAGGTTGCCCAGAGAATCTGTGGATGCCCCCTCTCTGGCAGTGTTTAATGCCAGATTGGATGAGGCTTTGAGCAACCTGGTCTAGTGAAAAGATGTCCCTGCCTGTGGCAGAGGGTTTGGAATTAGATGATCTTTAAGGTCCCTTCCAACTGAAACCATTCTATGATTCTATGATTTGTGAATTTACCTTTTTATATAAAATAAGTATTGACACAAACTCCTTATTAACCGTACAATGAGGCTGGACTAGATCTATGTCAGTATCTAGGACCTGCAGCTTGCAAAAAGTGCTAGTAAACGCCTGTCTCAGCTCAAAATAATAAACTTGTCTATGACTCACAGATTTATCTAATATCTTTTGGCTATCTAATGTTAGTATTTTGATTTTTGTCATTCCAAACATTTTCTTTTAAAGATTATAGCTGACTGAGTCAGTTTATCACTTAGCCTATATCAACAGGTTTCAAGCCAAAGTGTAGTACTAAAATATTTACATCACGTTTTCTTGATAACACAGTCATTATTTGTAATATTATATACTTTTTGTCATATAAATTATGTTAGCATATCATATCTAGAAGTAGCTAAGAAATTAAGGGTAGATTGGTACTGGAAATTTAAACTGGTAATCATAGAATCATAGAATAGTTTGGGTTGAAAGGGACCTTAAAAAGTCATCTAGTCCAACCCCCCTGCAATGAGCAGGGACATCTTCAACTAGATCAGGTTGCTCAGAGCCCCATCCAACCTGGCCTTGAATGTTTCCAGGGATGGGGCATCTACCACCTCTCTGGGCAACTTGTTCCAGTGTTTCACCACCCTCATTGTAAAAAATGTCTTTCTTCTGTCCAGTCTAAATCTACCCTCTCTTAGTTTAAAGCCATTAACCCTTGTCCTATTGCTACAGGCCCTACCAAAAAGCTTGTCTCCATCTTTCTTATAAGCTCCCTTTAAGTACTGAAAGGCTGCTAGAAGGTCTCCCCAGAGCCTTCTCTTCTCCAGGCTGAACAACCCCAACACTCTCAGCCTGTCTTCAGAGGAGAGGTGCTCCAGCCCTCTGATCATTTTTGCGGCCCTCCTCTGGACCTGCTCCAACAGCTCCATGTCTTTCCTGTGCTGAGGACTCCAGAGCTGGACGCAGTACTCCAGGTGGGGTCTCAGCAGAGTGGAGTAGAGGAGCAGAATCACCTCCCTCAATCTGCTGGTCTTGCTTCTTCTGATGCAGCCCAGGATATGGTTGCTGGCTCATGTCCAACTTTTCATCCACCGATACTCCCGAGTCCTTCTCCACAGGGCTGCTCTCAATCAATTAATCCCCCAACATGTACTGATACTGGGCATTGCCCTGACCCAAGTCCAGGACCTTGCACTTGGCCTTGTTGAACGTCATGAGGTTCTCATGGGCCCGCTCCTCGAGCTTCTTGAACTCAATAAATACAACGTTATATTCATACATGATTGTAAATGTGATTTTTTCAATGCAGTGTAACATTATTGATAAGACTTATGCTATATTTTAATATAGGTCTCTTTTATGAGCTACATTTAGTCAACAGAGTACAATTTGGTAATTCTTTGAGTTTATCCTTTCAGCTAAGGCAAATACGAGTTGTTAGAGGTTTTTTATTGATAGTATATGAAAATATACTTTTATCACCTAGTTAGTAACAACTTTTTTACTAACTTTTGTGGAATATCTTAAATTCCTTAAAGAATTTCCATTTCTTCTGCTCTTCAGTAAATGAAAGTTGCTTTGAAATAATAAGGATGGAAGAAGAATATATTGTCCATCAAATTTATATTTTCACTTTCAGGGTTTGCTCCATATCTCTAACTTTAAAGTTTCGGGGTATTTTTTAACTTTATATGTAATAATTGACATGCCAGATAAGAGGAGAAGTGCATCTGGTGTAATAGCCTGTCTCCAACAGTGACTGACATCTTCAAAGAAACCTCAAAAAACCATGTAAGAGACAACTGTAGAATTGCATACATCTGAAAGTTGGAGCTTCTTTCTGGTTTGTGCCTTGAGGCACACCTTTGTGTTTGTTTTTTTTCTGTAGATGGTCTTCTAATGCTCAAAGAAGGCTGTACAGAAGTCACTGTTTCAAAGAGTCAAAATTAAACAGGAGAAATATCATCCCTTGCCCTCCAAAAATATCTAAGAATTTTCTGAAGAAGGTGGTTTTTCAAATCTCCTGTATAACAGAGACTGAAAAATACCTGCTGTGTAATGGAATCTAGCAGAAGGCTCATCTATCTCTTCGTAGAAAAGTCAATGGTCTGGAGGTGTTATTACAGTACAACACAGTGTGTTGTTTCTTCGAACAGTTAGTTGTATAAAACTGTCTGTCTCTTTAGCCATTTTATCTTTTCTGTCTCTTTACCCTTGTGGTGTTGTCTTCATTTATCATCACTTTCTTCATTCCCTGAGACTTCAGGATTTTTCTTTTCACTCACAAAATGTCTTCATCATTTCTGTGTTAGTCTTTAACATCTAGCAATTGTTTTCTTACCCTCTTTCAGTCATTATAATGAACAGAAACATACTTTAGCTGCACATAGATCAAACCTATTAGAGCTTTGTTTTGAAAGTGTTTTCAAAGCCACTGCAGAAACACTACTAAGTGTTGAGAATAGAAATTTCTTAACCTTCACAGAGCCTACCATATGCACAACTTTCATACCCAGCGCAGTTTACTCACTAACAAAATCGTACCCTTGTTTCATGTTTTCCTTTATTGTCTTTAAGGGGAAAGAATCTATCATCATAAATCTTAAATATCTCCAAAAGTACAAGAAAAAATACATAAATATATGTAACAGATGCAGAATTGCCTCCTGGGATGCATGTATTATGCATACAGAACTGTCATAACATCCCTCACACAATCACATTTTTTCTTCTGCTCATGGTCTCTACACGTACCTCATTTTGACAATGCACCTGGCTATAATGTGGATACTAAAATGTAACTAACATTATAAGAACATATTTGCCACTTTTTGGAATGTACTTATTTATACAAATATAGAATCAAATAAATCCACCTAGATTAGAAAAAGCAGAAACAAAAGCAATTTCCTTTGCTTTTTAACCAGTTTACTGAAAATAGAACTATGATTCTCGAGAAACAACTATCTCCTGGACAAATGAATAGTCCATGTACCGTGTGGTACAATTTTACAATTTTGCTAATATCTTAGCTTTCATGTTAGAGGAGAGGAAAATAAATGAGGTTTTATTTTTATCACAATAAATCTCTAATTTTGTCAATAATATTGCAAGGGGTCATATTCAGATGTTGATCTATTTCAAAGTCTTAAGTTTTTTAGCTGAAATGTGGTAGATTTTCTTCCCGTTCTAGAGTAAATCCTTTTGAATTTTTTTTTTTTTCTAATTCAAGAGAAAATTATTTTTGATATTTCCTCTACTTGGCACTGGCAACCTCTACTCAGCACTGGTAGTGTTACGCCTGGAGTACTGTGTTTAGAGATATGGAGCTACTGAAGACAATCCAGTGAAAGGCCACGAAGATGATGAAGGGGCTGGAGCATCTCTCCTATGAGGAAAGGTTGAGAGCGCTGCGACTGTTTGGCCTGGAGAAGAGAAGGCTCAGGGGGATCTATCAATGTATATAAATACTTGAAGGAAGGGTGCAAAGAGGAGGGAGCCAGGGTCTTTTCAGTGGTGCCTGGTGACAGGACCAGAGGCAATGGGCACAAACTGAAACACAGGTTCTGTCTGAACATCAGGAAACACTTTTTTACTGTGAGAGTGACTGAGTACTGGCACAGGTTGCCCAGAGAACTTGTGGAGTCTCCATCTTTGGAGATATTCAAAAGCCATCTGAACATGGTCCTGGTCAAGTGGCTCTAGGTGGCCATGCTTAAGCTGGGAATTTGGAGAAGATGACCTCCAGAGGTCACTTCCAACCTCAACCATTCTGTGATTCTGTGATATTACGTTAGAAAGTTATATTTGCATTATAGAAGCAGTATACCACCTACAGTGGTGACAGCATGTCCTCCATTCCCTGCAGTGGGTGTGGAAGCTTTGTAAGTTTTCACCCTACAAACATTTGGAGCTGAATTTGGAGCAAATAAATTTTACAAAAGTTGTGCTGAAGTCCTAGCTGCTGATGGTGGATGTGCCCATTCAGATACAATATGTAGAAGCAGAGAAGAAAGTTTCAAAGCAAGTAAGCAGATAACACCTGGTAGTAACAGTGCTGTATTGAAATTGCCTGTTGATACTCAGTTTTAATATACTGGGAGTGTCTTTGAGAACATTTCCTTTTCTATTTAACAGAAATGACCACAAAGTTAATGATTTACTTTTAAAACTAAAATAAAATGTGTTGATTTAGTGGTCTTACATAGAGCCTAATGAAAGAAACAAGTTGTTTTGGGCTTTGGCAAATTCAGATGGATGGTCAAAGATTTTTAATGTCTTATCAGTAAAATGCTTCAATAAAGTCTAGTACATTAGGTAGGATATTGCGCAGCACTGAGTGAGTGGTAGATGAGCAAAAACTAAAATTATTCAATAATTTCAGGAGGTAAATACGTCACTTTTTTATGACTTCATTTCATTTCATTGTATCAGACAAAATGACTAAACGTGACTGCCTCTGTCTTGGCAGATTCGTAATGTGTGTCATGAGAGACACAGATACTGTCCTCAATATTTTAATTTTTAATTGTAATCGATTTCTAAAGATATACATGAGTAAAAAGATTTTGAAGACAGCTCTGTTAATAAGTATACACACACACTGCAACCCTTCATATCAAAAGTATTAATAAAATGTTAACAAAAATGTATGGAGAAATTATAACACTTTTAACAAACCATTTCTAAGTAATGTTTCATTTTTTTATTATATTGCATATATAATAATGTGTACCACATTCAGATTAACTATGTTTAATATTGCAACTCTTCTTCTACCATACCTTTCTTCCTAAGTATGTGTTATGAACCATGACATTACAATCTTAAAGCTGTAACAAGAATGAGTTATGTTTGTACTATTTCCCATTCTCATTATATTCTTTGTCACACAATGAATTAATGTTGTGCCATTCTCTGTTCTTATTACAATCTTTTCCTTATGAATGGGGCATCAGAATTTTAATGCCTTTTGTAATCTCTGAGTTATAGGAGTGTGTTACACTACTATGACCTTGTTAATATTTTGCATGGTGATTGGCTGGCTGCACACTGCTGCATGTGAGCAGCCAATCAAGTGGTTTTGACAGTGGCTGATTCAAAGTGTTCCACTAACCTGAAGTAAAGCCCAGGGATCCGAGTATGTTACTGCTGCTCCCAAAGACAACTAAACACAAGAAAATGTTAATTCCCTTCCCAGGTATGAATCAAATATCAGTATTTCATCTTCCACAAATTATGAAGCACTTACAAGAATGATAATATGCGAGTGTATACACTTTTTGCAGGTCCTTTTGTTCTTCCTTTGCTTTTATGGTTTCCACAGTTTTAAGAACTGTTGTGTATTGCTCTGTATTAAAAAAAAAAAAAAGGGTTTCTAAATTTCTGTTGTTCTTAAATTGAAAGAAGTTTGAAGTTAGGACTTTAACTACTTGGTGGATCTGATGGACTGAGCATGTGGTTGACAGATTAGAAAGCTTAATAAATGAGTGCACATGCAATCCCTGTTTTCCACTGTTGAAACCCAGAAATAAGGTATATCCACTTTCAATTCTCTGTGCTTACAGCTAAAATTCTGAACATTTTCAGTTGTGTATTTAAATGCCTTCTTGTCTTTTTAGAGGATCTCACTTGGTATAAGTTTGTATGATTAGTTTAAAAAATATCTTTATATTTAAATCATAATGTAGTCTGATGTAAGTCAGAAGACATTGCAGAAACCTGGAAAAACAGAATATAAATTATAAAAAAGATTCATGTTTATCAAATATGCTTTTCATGTTAGTTGATACTTGAAAGCATTTGCCAGTTTACCCAATGTAAATTCTATATGTGATAACTAATAAACGTGGATTTTCTTTTATTTTTTCATCCTATCATGTAGTAAATACATGTTCAGAGCCCTGAGGAGGTGCTATTAAAACTTGGTTTGTGAGAAAAATTCTAAATCAGTTAGGAAAACATTAATACTGGCATGTTGAATATGATGACAAGTAAATTGGCATATGTCAGTCAGTACCATGTTGGAATAATGCCAATAACTTAGTCTTTTTGGGAGTGTAATTTTCCATTTAACAGAAAAGTAACTATAAACAACAAACAGTGTTTTACTTAGGTCCTGCTGAAACCCATAACTACTAAATCACAACCCACCCATCATTCTGAGATATGTAAGCACGTTGCTTTGGTTAGGAAACTCTTGTCATTAAAAATTGTGCAAAACCACTTTGACCTTATGGAGACTGTGGGAATGAGAACACTTACTGGAGCCTAAGAGCTTTGCTGTAAGTCTCAGCAAAGGGTATATAGCACATATAATTCTCTACCTGTTGTCCAGCTTTATTTTCTATCCTGGGGCATTAGTGAAGTGGTATAAGACACACTGATCAGCAGTCGTTGATACTCAGCTTCTTTATTTAATTTGTTTTTCTTTGGAACTCATCGCCATGCATTCTCAGCATCTCACAGATTTTAAATTAATTTATCCTTATAATATTCCCAGTGAGGTAAAGAAATATGTTACAGCTGGCGAACTGAATGTAGATAAAATTATTCGCCTGACTTGGCCTAGTAGCAATATCATTAACTATCTCTTTACACACAGTCAGGTGTGTGACGGAAAAGTCAGGGTCTGGAACCTAACCAATGACCAGTTAGGAAAATGGGGACTAGCAGGCAGGGTTATTTTTGTTATTTTTAAAGGATTTGAGGAAGACTACTCCATTGTAGAAATTTAGAGTGTGGGGCAGAGAATGCACAAAAGAGCTTCTATACTGGAAAATCTGAATAGGTCCAGATTGAGACTGTGAGCAATCTCAGAAAGCATATATTTTGGAAAGGCATTCTGCTTTATCTCTTCTGCATAAGCCTTTAAGAATAAGCTACATATGAATAAGATCCCTTCCATGGCTGCACTGTCATGCTGTCTCAGGAAGGTGTATCCAGGAAACTAAATCTACCACTTACAGTTGGCTTTTCTGGGAAGAAATGGGAGGGCTTGTGCTGTGACACAAGATCACAAAACATTATTACAGATTTACTGATTTATGCAAGAGTCAAAGGGCAATGGTGTTCATAGATTACCTCATTTGTTACTAAATGAATATCTAAAAATGTACCTAAATATTTTTCTTTTTTTTCTCCTTTGTTTGCCTGTTTTTGCATATTCAGTAGCTACTTACACTCTGGTCCTTTGCATTTAAATTGGATGTTCCTGTCAGCGTTTAACTACTAACAAAGTCAACTGTGTAACAAAGTCAAGTGAGGAATATGTGTAAAGTTTTAAATTTGTCTTTGGAGACTTGACTTAATTGGATTTGGGTAATGCAGTTAGGCTAAATGAAGTCCACATAACATAAATTCTGTCCCAGAACAGTGGTGTCCACAACTTATGTGAGGATGAAAGTTCAGGTGTTTTGAAATTTGGAGCAGTCCTTTTACAAGTTAAGCTTATAATTCTGAGGTTTGTTCCTATTATGTTAAATACAGTAAAGTTAGGTGTTTTATAATTGGTAGTTTCTAGCAGATAGAACATGACTTTCATTTCTAAAATTTTGGTGCCTAGATCTGAGACTACTTTCCTTAAAGGAAAACTTAGGTACGTTTTTATGCTTTTTTATTTATTTTTTCAATTTACTTGAGTTGTTGAGTTGAAAACTGTACTCTCTAGAACATTCTTGGTGCTATATCCCACTTGTTCTTATACGTAAATCTTGTGTTTAATACCAAAATCAGTTCAATAGCTGGTTGTATTAACATGGTTAAGAGTTGGAATTCAACATAATGTGCAATAGTTCAAAAATATGTGAAAGTAGTGGCTAAAACTGAAGTAAAACACTGAAATGCCAAAATAAAGACTATTTCTACATCGTAAAGTCTGCCTGTCCTTTTCCATAAGGATGTTTATTTACATGATTGATAGCCTTTTTACCCTGCGTCTTTTTCATCTGATAACCTCTGGCCTTTCTGAAATGAAACAGAAAAACTAACTGCAATTTTGTAAGATAGGGGAATGAAGCACAAGTGTATGTATAAATGGTGATTTGTTGCCAGATGTCAGAAGACTGGGCTGACTGAAGGAAAAAGACCTAACCCAGAGTACGTGATGTGACTACAATAAATAAGTTTATTTATTTGTTGTTTTTTATCAGATTTTGTTTCTCTTTTAATGAGAGTAAAATAGTTGCATTCAGAAATCAATTTTCTCATTTATCATCTGAAGGATTTGTGCTTACATATACTTCAAGTCACTACCACAAATGAAGCTTCTGTGAAATATATATTCTCCTAAAAAAAAGTGGAGGGCAATAAACAGCTATCAGTAGCCTTGGCATTCAAGTTAATAAACATGAATGTCTGCTGAGTTTAGAAGGTTCTAGATTAAGCCCAGCAGTATATAAGGTTTAAAAGACATGACTGCTGATAAAGCGTAGGCCTTACCTGTTTCATCCATTCAGCTCTGACTTAGCCAATTGTATAGCAGCAGAAGGCTCTGAAAGGCCTTGCAAATTATGCAAACATAAACTGTAAATGTTGAGAGAGGGAAAAATCATAAAAGTTTCTTTCATAGTTTTCAGTCTGCTTCAGACAAGAAGATTTTTTTAAAAAATAAGTTCAATTCTGTTCTGAATGCATATAACATATGTTTTTATATTATATAATACATTATATTAGTTATTAATTCTATATGTATGCGTATATAGATATAATTCTAGTTTCCTTGAGAGACATAAAGCCTTTTAGGCTTTCTAGCTAATAGTGACTTCTTTAGCTACAAGTTTTCCCATTTCTGGTGTTAGAAAAAATTCTACATCAAGTTTCTACACAATGATAATTTGCCCAATATTCTCTGAAAGTGAAAATTCTCATGAAAGTAATAACCAAAATGCAGCCACCTCTGGTTGGAAGTACACTAACACTGCACTTCTCAGCGTTTTAGGGTGTGAAGTGAAACAATAGATCTTATTCAGCTGAAATTGTGAGGGGAATTTAGATAAGCAGAAGGTAATTATCCAGGTTAAAATTTGGCCGTAACACAGGAGCTGACACCTCCTATCAAGAGGTACGTAATCACATTACATGATTTTCTGCAAGAAACACTATACAGAGCAGTGCTAATTTTCAATGCTCGTTAACAGCATTTCATAATATGTTATTTTCATGACTCCCAGAAAATTCTCCATAACTGCTCGTAAGACATTTCCCCTACTGCAGAGATATTTTTTCCTTAAGAACATGTTCTGAAAAGCACTGACAGCCACTTCAGCAAAAGAGCCAGGATTGTCAGCCATTGATGTAAAAACCTGAATCTGCTTTGACACCCCAGAATAAGCTTCTGGCTTCTGTTATGTCTTTCTTTTAGATGTTTGGATAAATCACACAGCTCAGAAGCTGCATCATACATTATGCCTAAGTTATAAGCAAATGCTGCTGAGGTAAGGATATTTCTCAGTCCAATGTACTGAATCTCTAGATGTCACTTGGCTGCATCAGTGAAATGTTTGCTCAAGGCTTCGCTGTGTGTTCCAAGTGGCTTATATAGATCTTCCACGAGACCCAACCAAACAGATGTCTGTATTACTGCTAGCTCCTTTCTTAAGCACCTGTGTTTCTCTACCAGCAACGCAGTGGTTAGAGCAGCTGTCGATCCAGAGGAGGTCTATTATAAAAGAGAAGGAGAGAAGAATTTGTGTCAATAACTGGTGCTGTTCTGCCTCTAACCTCAGTAAGGCTTGTGATCATGACAAGTGAGGACTTTCTTTCCAAATAACTGTCCTTGTGTGACATCTGATCACTGCAGATTCCTCCCTTCATGTGGTTTCTAGTTACTGGCAACTGACCTAGACTGAAATAGAGGATTCACTTAGGCATAGCGGTACTGTTGAAATATTTGCAAGCTTTGTAATACACTTACCTCTCTATCTAATGACTGTTTAACCTTTTCATTTGCTCATTTGGAGCACCAACTGTATTGCATGTCTTTCCTCTTGAGTTCTGCAAGGCCCAAAACTTCGGTGTCTGCTCCTAGTCAGGGACAGAAGCTTGATGGAAATCCCACAATAAAACCGCTGTGAAGAAGGATTACCAGGGCAGCCAACAGACAACATATTTCTTCTAGTTTAAGGGGCCTTTTCAGAGCCTTGAACGGTGTGCGTACGTGAAACAAATACCAGGCACAAAACTACCTTCCCTGCTCAGACATCTAAGTTGTTTTTTTAATGACATGATATTTATTCCCTCTAACACTGAGTATTTAAAAGTTGGATTTTTCCATGTTTGGTGGAGAGACCATCCTTGGAAGATTATTCATCTCACTTTTGTGTGGCATTTGCAGTGAATTGTGCTTTGGATGTTTTTTTCTACTCACTATAAAAGAATACCTATACTTATCTAGTCATCTAGGCTCCAACTCCTAAATGGTTAAAGTTATATACCATGAAAAGCACCTATGGACAACTGAATTACTATTTTCATTTTTAAAAAGTGTTATAGTGCTACCCATGTATATATGATAGTCGGACTGTTAAAACAGTTGTTCAGGATATAGAGGATCAGTACTTTAAGACCTCTCTATTCCAAGATGCTGGAACTCACATCTCCCATTCAGGAAATTCCACCACCAGTGCCCATATCGGATCCTCACAGCTGACACTTGACAGCTACCAAACACTAAACTGCTTAGGAACTGTGGCCCCACATGCTACCTAAACCCATGATTTATCCAAGTCTACATCATACCACATCACAAATGACACAAAAACCACTAACAGCAACGTATCCCTAACAAAAGGAAGCAAAATGTTTATTATCTGCATTTCTATTTCATACTTTGGTTCACCCAGTGTGTCATTTTGTGACTTCTTCAGGATTTAATATTTCCACTTTGTTGCCAGATACCCTGCTTCCAGAAGACAGGCAGGGAGGGTTCAAAGTGAGGAGAAGAATGAGAACTCCAAAGGTGAATTAATGAATACTGATGTTCATCTGGCAGATAACACCACAACCATATACCTTTTTTTTAAAACCTTTGTCAAAGGGCAGACAGTAGATTTCAAACGCATGAGAGAATATATTTGTGTCTTACTATATAGGATAAGTTTTTCTGAATGTCAGATTTTAGGGAAAATTGGAAGCATAAAAGTTGCTTCTTCTAAATTCAGCTATCTGTATGGGAGGCATCTAGTTAAAGTCAGTATTCTCTCTCAAGAGTAATGGAAAGAGCTGGAGACATCCAGAGCAAATGTCCTCAGAAGCTGATTTATTCCATCTAGTTTAGAAACTTGTATGGATTATATCACAAGCTGGAAGTGCCATTCCTTCTGGGTTAACAACAGAGGAAGTTAAGACAATTCAGTTAGGCTAAACATCTAACTTTTTGATGAGATAAAGTTAAATGTCATGAATGTTAACCCCACCTGTATCTGGTTTTTGATTTCCTTTGAGAGACAGTGGTTCAGAGACTTGTAAGACAGTTGAAGAATGTGGGAAAGGCAAAGGAAGCCAAACCAGGCAAAAGATATGATGATGACCAAACATCATTAAGACAGGCAGTGAGTCAACAAATATGACCATAGTTGCAAGAAAAGGGAGATTAAGAGATCACATGTAGAACATTTTAAGCTTGGTCACTCCAATGGTTATTTTGTCATTGAAAAGGTAATCACATTGAGACAACCTTGTGAGACAATAGAAGTCCCCAAAATAATTAGAAGACAAATAGTGAAAAAGAGAAGAGAAGAGGTATCTAATCCTTTTGTTGGCCCTTCAGAAAATGAAAAATGACTCGGGACTTAGGTAGGAAACGGTAGCATCATCCACCTCTAGATCCTGAGCTAATAACGTTATAATAAAAATTAATTTCCAGAACAACTCAGATACACATGGCTGTGCTTTGTGGAGTATAACCAGAATAAGTTCAGGATTTTTAGAAGAGAACTGAAAATAGACCAATACTAATGATCGCAAGCTTTCCTTCCCATATTTGGAGCGGGTAAGAAAAGGGGGAGGTCAGCACTGAAGACTAAAAAGTAGACAACAAATTTACGGATGAATAAGAAACTTGCTTGCTTTATTTAGGCTTCAGTTTAAGCAAAGAATAAAAAAAGGAATTGGTTCGAGTTTGAGGTTTCTAAGAGTGCTCTTTTATTTGGTTTGGGTTTGCTCAGTTTGATTGCAGGAATAAAGTGGGGTGTTAGTCCTAAAATCAGATTTGCAAGCAGTCATATTGCATTCATGTAAGACTCTCACAGAAGAAAGTATGGAGGAAGGTGGAATTACACTGAAACATGTAAAGTAGCAATAAACTTAAGTGTTCATATATATCTGTAAGAAACAGACAAGACAAATGAAGTGCATTTATTAATTCTGAAATGATGGGCACAGCTGCAACAGACTGGAGTGAAACAAAATTGAATGTGTCCCCTCAAGTGGAGAGGTGAAAAGAGAAGATACTGGAGACTAACATCATATGTCAAAACACAGTGCCAATGCCACAGTTTCAGATGGGAAGGCTGCTGTGCCAGCAACATTTTTTGCATAAAGTTATTACCAACAAATAAATAAATAAATTAAATAATGACAATGAACTTCTGCTGCAGACTACCACACAGGAGGAGACAAAGAACTTAAAACAGCTAGCTTAGCTCTTGAGGGACTGTCCATGACACTTATAAGAACATAAAAAGGAGAGGTGAAAACAAATACACACAATATGTTCATATGAGCCAGAGAAGTTCAAAGGCAATACAAAGAGTTTATAAAGTATATTAAGAAGAGAGACGCTATAGAAAAAGTAGGGGGATACATGAGGGGAAGATACTTACCTCCTAACAGCCTCCTGTACCTATGCATGAGCATGCAATACTATAACCAAATGGGATTAAATATTTATACAGACAGATATTCCTGTTAGTACTGACACTAGGAGTGGAGGCAACTTGCTGTAGTTTATAAATTCTGAACATTATTAGGGTACAGGTACTGCGTGAGTCTATATTTGTGTATATGAGCACCAAAGGCAGTCCTAAATCCTGGGCATAATACCCGTTTCCTAGGATGTTGAGTGCTCTTGGGCCCCTACACTCAAAAGATCTCTATCATGTAAAAATGAGCTGATCTGTATATTGGTATTTTTTCAGTGTGAACAGGGTTATAACACATGCTGCTATTATTTCCACTTCCCCCAGATGAGATCACTGTTGGCTGCCTGAGATCTCCTCTGCTCCAGCCTAAAACCAGGCAGGTGATCTTAAACATTGAGAAGACTTGGAGAAGCACTCACTCAACCACACAGTAGGCTTGGCTGGTATGTGGCCACCAAAAGCACAGATATGCAACCGAGACTGTACCTCACTGCACAAAAAACTTCTCTGGAACAAAACAAAAACCTCTTGGTTGGCACCATTCTCACCTGGGAGGCAGCAGCTACCAGCTGAGAGGCAAATCCAGAGCCTGTTATTCTCCTCCAAGGCATGTGCCTGCCTGTATCCTAATCTGGAAACAACAGTGGTAGGTTGCTCGAGGTCACAAATGCAGAGTAATCACAGAGAAATATTTGTGGTACTATGGAAATAGTCCAAAGGAAAGAAAAGAGAACAGTAGATGAAATGCATGCAAATTTTGGTTTCATATACAAAAAACAGCATAGAGAATCTTTTCAGCCAGGACCATTATCATGTGAATTACGAGCTGCATGAAAATTATGTATGTGACCACTAATTGATGTCATTTTTTTCTGATATGAGGAAATATCTTATGGAATATTGGTGGGGTTTAGGTTCAGTCTTCTATCTAACCTTTGTATTAATAATTTGGAGGAGACAATAAATTCATTGAGAGGATTAATGACAAGGACAGAAGAGCAATAAAAGGCATCCCAGAGAGATTAGGATAGAAAACAGCAAAATCAGTTACATGCTGAGCTGGTGTGAATTAACACAAGTAAAATAGTCTGAAATACCAATACTGTACAGAAGGCAGAAACTGAAAGGATTCTATGTGGAGCGAAGAAGCACATTAAATGTGAAACTGAACTGTGATGTGATAGCCAAAAATTGCCATCCATTTTGGAATGAAGCACCTCACCACAGAGTATGAAGATAGTACTCCTTTTCACTGGGACTCTGGTGTGATGCCATCCACAGTACTGCATTCCTTCCTGGGTATCTCATTATCAGAATTACAGTTTGGAAAGAGCCAAAGTAATTAGGAAACAAGAAATTGTTGACACTGGGTGGCGGGGGTGGAAATTAGTAAGCTAAATGTGGAGACTTAGGTAGCAATGTTTAAAGAAAGAACATAACACATTAAAAATGTCCTAGAACTGCCAGGGATGGAAAAGAATTGGCTGAAACAAATCCTGACACAACTGAGGTAAGGCTGAAAAGAAAAAAAAAAAAGGTAAATGTAGGCAAAATAACCAGGTATATTTCCCTCCAATTGTCTCTATTAGGCTACCTTCCAAGGGAAGCTTTTTCACTTGGGACATTAAAAAGTGAATCGGACAGAATTCTGTGAGATGTATTGTTTTGTATAGCTTAATAAGTGGTTCCTGTCACTAATATGGGCCAAATATATCAAGACTGCACACAGTTTCTGCTGCTATTAGGAGCAGGTATTCAAGCACAGAATGTGTCTCTGTGATTCTTCTATGATGTTCTTCAGCGAGGTGCCCTTGCATTTACCATTTCCTAGAGATCTTTGATCTTTTCAATGGCATGTAACTGGCTATAGGGATCAGCAAACGCAACGTTTCTGACTGACTTGTATTTAACATGAGATTTCTACCTGAGATAGTGGGACCGTGTTTGAGTATGTGCTGTTTCCAATTCACTGGACTTACTAGCAGTTTATACCCTGTGTTTGGTTAAGAATGTTCTCAGACACTATTTTAAAATGTTATTAATCCTGTTCATTACTGTTTTTAATCATTGTGCCAAGAATAGGCTGTTAGGTTTAGTTTTCTTGCCTGATAGCTTAATAATTCTCTCTTGAATAGGAGAACTTGCTTTCAGAAAGATTTATCAGGTTAAAAAAAGGTTTTGATTTAATATTTGAAGATGGAGTTAGCCTCCTGCTGTGCTTTAAGCATTTGAAAACCTGCTGCAAAGTGGCATTTCAAAGACAGCTTAATATTAAATTCAGTTCGCAATATTCATATCTAATTGTTGTAAGACCCGTTGTTCTGTTAATAAGTGGCAGAATAACAATGTTATTATGTTTGGCTTTCACATGCATTTTTAGACCTTTGTTAAAGGACATTGTTCTTGCAAAGGCTTTCCTCAAAGAAAAGAAAAACATTTACATTTACAGTAGATAAACTCCTACAGCTTCAGAGCAGTCTGGGTGTTTATCATCTTGTGCAGAACTGATTTGAGCGTTATTCTGCTCAACTATTCTCAGAGTACACATTGTATTCTCATTTAAGCATTGGCTAGTTGTGTTATCCAAATCACTGCACTATGAAAATAAAATATCCAAGAATATGAAATTATATGAACAGGAAAATATGCCATTTTTTATGAACAGTGTGCAATCTAGTCCTCTGTGTTTTCTTCTACAGCAGAGGTAATGTAATAAAGAATTTTATATCACTTCAGTACTGATGTTATTGAGTGATTTAAAACTGTTTTGCCATTGTAACTCAGCTGTTCTGCATTTTTAGAGATTTTTTTTGCCACTATTACTGAAAATATCAAGAGAACACTTGCAGAAGTGACACTGGCTACTTGCTTCTCTTGGACAGCTTTTATCTGGCATAAAACTATTAAGCATACAGTCATTATGAATCATTAATAGCCTGACAGCAAAGTTGACTGCAGTGGGAAAATCAAGTCAGTTTTATTATTCATTAAGACGTTCCTGAAGGAGCTAACTTTTCAGAGAAAGAATAGACAATAGAATTATAATATTTCATACTTATGAATGTGGTCATGTGTTAAACTACTTTGCCTTCTTATAATCAAATTTTTTCAGTTACTTATGCTAATCATTTTGGTAACATTTTTATTGCATGTATTCTGCTTAATTCAAAACCTGTCTTCCAGCATATCGAAGTAATGTCTGAATTTCTTTATAATAGTTACATTATACACACCTTCCCGTATTAAATTTTAGTTTCTCAAAGGAATTTTATAGACTAAAATTAGGCCAACTATCAATTTAAACCTAGTCTGAAGACGGTGCCTCATATTCCTCTTCACACAGGTTTTCATGTTTCCTAAACAGAAAAAAATCACAGGTTTTGGAAAGATGAGTAGAGCTGTGATGCAGAACAAGGTCAGGGAAAGGAATCTATACTAGTGGCTTGATATACACATTCCAATAAAGACAAAAGCACTGAGACGTTTGACCTCTTTTTTTCTTTTTCATTTTGGCCTCTTTTGATATGGGATAGTACCAGCAGCTCTCAAGTTGGAGCCAGATAATTAACCTGGTCAGGTGCTGTAAAGAGATATCAGATCCCCAGCTGTTGTTAGGGTAAAATTTGCAAATGTTTCCCTGAGATTTGTGAGCTCAGCCTAACTTTTAAATACACTTTAGATACAGGTCCATGAACATGGTCTCTGGGGTTGGCTCAGACTTCAATTACCTACCTATATGAGAGAGTGAAATTTCCCCCCCCCAACTTCTTTGTGTTTAAACCATGCACTCATTCATCATCCCAATCTCTTAATTTTGCTGTCTTCAGAATATGGATTCCAATACCTCACAAGGAAAACTAGAAGTCTAATGTATAAAGTGTTTTGATTTTTTTGGTCATAAATATAGAAATGGGTTTTCCATGCTCACAAAGACAACAACACTGAACTTCATAGATCAGATTCCCCCATATCCATGCACATGGAACAGTGTTTTACTCCCAGCTTTTCATTTGGTCCAGTTTCTGAACTTGGCTGGGAAGATGAACTTATATGACTGTGCAGAAAAATTTATTTCAAAGGAGTAAGCAAATTCAGAAATGCTGTCTTAGATACGAACATCACAGCTTGGGAAATCCAATGTTACTACCTAACTCCTTAGATTATTCAAGGCTGTCATTTTAAGGTGAGACTTATATGAAAATGACATGATTCAAAATATCACCTGGTATAAAGGTATATTCAGAGCAACCAAGACCAATCAGTATCCAGAGTCGTAAGTGCTGAATATCTGTTTGCAAAATTTGGTTCAATCAAACTCTTGTAAAATAACACTTTAATATTAATGAATCTAGGTAATCTTCTGGTCCACATCATGCTTCCTTCACAGGCATTCTCAAGCCATTCACAAGCTGAAAAGACAGCTTGTGGACAAAATTAGAGAAGTGATACTAAAACAGCACTACAGAAAAGCTACCACATCCTGAGAACAATCTGTCTTCAAGCAGGTTCTGGTTTCTATCATCTATTCTGTTACCTCAGCTCTTAAAGTCTGATGTAGATAACTAAATCTTGCAGATGATACTCTTTATTGAAGGGTGTTTGATATAAGGGATATCTCTAAAGGAAATGTCTTCTGTTCATCCACCTTAAACCAGGATGCTCACATACAAAATTTGATTCCTTCCCTCATCTCAAACTTCCTTTAATCTCCATCTCCAGAGCAGCTCTGATCACTGACAGCTCCTTCTTCAGCTTTCCCCATTCCTGCTTTCATTTTCCAGCTTTGGTGTTGCACTGAAGAGTTAAATGTTGTTGTATTGTGGTACTGTATGATACTATATTTCACATTATTGACATTATAGTAACATACCGATTAAGAACTTCATACACAGATGAGCATTACAGTGTACCAAGCACTATATATAAAAATGGCACAAAAATCCTGGAGCCATCAAATAGTGCTTATAAGATATAGATGGATCACCAACAGATACTGACAGATAGGAGAACAGAAGGAAACAGTAAAAGCATAGTCATAAATATGTTAAGCTATTTTCTTGAAAACATTAACACAGTGTGAACTGGCACCTTTGGTCAACCTCTGAGAATTAAATGAAAGAGAAGATTGTGCAGGGCTTTGGAGATTAAAAGAAATACTTAAACTTTAATTGAAAAGAGATGAGGGAGTCATTGAAGAATTCCAAGAGCTGGTCAAAACAATGAGCTAGGTAAATGCAGCACTTCAGAGGGATACAAACAGACCAAGGACGCATATGTCAAGATCAAAGAAAAGGACTTTTGACTCTGTGAATGTTACGACAATGAGCACCAACAAAAAATCTGGCTATGCGAATGAGTGTAAAATGTGTTAGAGATATGCAACAAGAAACTGCTAGATTTGTTGAAGACATTGCTAGAAGGTTAATGATACCTTAGTCATCAGTGACATGGGGATTATGGGCCTGGGTGACAGATAGGATGCTAGTATTCTTCACAGTGATTAAAGAGCATATAAAAAGGGAGGGATTGCAAGGGAAGAATATCAATGCTATTTCAACCATATTCTGTCATTGTTTCCTATGCTTAGGTGAAGAGGTCTCACTGCCTCTTACTACTTCACAGTGTACCTCTGACAGCTCATCCAGCTCCTTCCATTTAATCATTGGCTTTATTCATTTCATCTGCATTTTAAGCAGTGGCCCATCCCTCTCACTCCTTTCCCACATCCTCCTCAGAAAGCTGTTTAGGTTCCTGACCTATCAACTTCTCTTTCCACTGGCATTTCAAGTCCATTTGCTCTTCTCTCACTGTCTCCTCTCATGAGATTGTAAAAAATATTTTTTTCAGTTATTGACTCCAGTATAAATGACAACTGTTTTTAACAAACTTCCTCCCATACCTTAACTTGAGAACTGCTATGTTTGATACACAAATGTAGGCACATGATATATACTAATCTGTGGAGCAGAATGTAAAATCCCAGAACAAAATCAACATTTATTGCTGGTGTCATCCAAAGAATCTATAAATCTGAATTTTCTATCTGCAACACGTAAGTAAAACTTGGCCTCTATTTCTTTTTAACATACCTTCATTCTAATCATTCCTTACACTAACTGCAAGTGTCTCAAACTTGACAGCTAGTTTAGCATTAGACAACAATAGAATATTTCATTTCTGTAAGTTTATTTATCTTGTTAAAATTCATATTTGCTTGTAAAATACTGAGAAAGGCTTTTAATCATTCGCTGTCAAAATGCCAGGTGGGTTTTTACATCAAGAATTGTTAAAGGCAAAAGATTTTTTTTAAGTAACTAAAAAAATATATGTAAGATATATTTTCATACAGACTGGAAAAACAATAAAACATATAGCTTTAAAAGGAGAAGGAAGAATGAAAGATAAATATCAGGCTTGCAGCTCCTTGGGATTTCACTCCATGCAGCATGTGCGTGTGTGGTGGGGCTGGGGTTAAGCAAAGTAAACAGGAGGATTTTCAGGCCCGAGAGAAGAGAAGAACCTGGAAGGAGGAGCTGCCTGAGATCAGCTCCTGCAGGAATCACATCAGAGAGAATGCAAGCAGGATGGAAATGGGAGCTACCACATGTTACCAAGCACAAACGAAGATGAAAAATCTGAGAAGGACTGGGGAGGAGGTTGAAAGAGAAGGAGGAGGAGGAAGGAAAAACAATGAGTTGAATCATAGTCCTCTCTGTTGGCAAAACAATCTCCTCCATAGCATCTTCTCACAGCCCCAGCTGTTTCTTCACTACCCCTCCAATCTGACTGCTCTAAGAGCTGTATGGAAGAAGCAGTGAAACTATTTTGTGGTACCTTTATTATTAATAATAATATGTTATCCATTTGTATTTATAGGCCACCCATGCCCAGGAGCCTCTGGGCACATAACAAAATATAACTAAAACACAGCTTAGTTTTAAAAAAGGCAACATGGCCCAATTAATTCCCCAATTAATTAATTTATTCTACATAGCTTTGAATTTTGGTCTAAGGATTTTATGTAGGACATTTAAAAAAAAAAAAAGAATGGTTCCACTGACAAGACAGGTAATTATGTTATTCAATGATTTTTCTCAATGCAAAGCTATTAATAGCTGGATCACTAGTGGGGGGCCAGATTCTGCCCTGAGGTAAATCCGGCACCATTTCACTGACTTCAAGGGAATTACTCTTTTACTGGGATCAGAACTGGGCTGTTAAATTATAAGTGCCCAGTTATTCATAGAACTGAACTAAATTCTTTTTCTTTCTTTTTTTTTTAAATTTTCTTCGAATATAGAAGTTAGCTCTAAATCACAAAACCAAACCTGAAGTACGTAAGATGATATTGGTATAATTGCTCCTCTAAGAAAAAGAGGAGAAACAGTCTCTGTCCCAACTCCTTGAGAAGCATCTACAGGCCCCATCTGTGTCCACACGGTTCTGTAAAAACACAGTGAGGACCTGACGAGACCTCAAACATAGTTCACATTGTCAGAAAACAAATGGCATATGAAAGGTAAGAGGACAAAGAAAAGGCAAACATGTTCAAATATTTAATGTTTAATGTACATGGCTGCACATCTTTTCTCCTCCTCCCAAACCCAAAGCTTCCCAGACATTTGTTACAAATACATCATTAAGTATCACAAGAAAAGTTAGTGTGCGCTTTGCTTAGCCTTTGGATGCTGTGAAGAGGAAAAGGATTTAGGTTTTAGGATCACTGTGTCCGTATACTATGGTGACTTCTCATCCTGTGAAGGGAGGGAAGAGGTGGGGAACGAGAGCTGATCTGCCCTTCTTCTCAGAGAGGAATTCACACCCATGTGCTTTCGTGTGCTCTGTTATGTCTAAATAAGGCCTCATTATTAGGTAGCAATAATATTATGTTTTCCATAATTTACTTCCTTGCTTTGAACGTGAATCACAAACACGCTTAGACTAACGCTGATAACCAAACATCAGACTGAAAAGGGATTTTGTGCCTTGTACACGGTAGTAAACTGATACACACTGGTGGCATACTTGAGAGAATGCGCATTAATGTTTTTCTGTTGCACAGAGAAACTTTGCGTCCTGAGGTATTACTAGATAGTCCAGACTTTTCTGTCATAGGAAATGAAATATGTTTGTGGCACATTTTTTCACTTTAGGAGTAAGAGAAGAGATTTTTCTCATTGTTAACATTTTTCTTTCATTCCTTTCCAACCTTCTGCATGCCTTCGAAATAGAAATAGCAAAAAATAGTCTACAGACCCTCCAAATTCAAATTGGAGTGTAATACCACACTGAGAGGAAATGTGATTTAACAACTTGTTAACTTGGGACTAGAAAAAATCATTTTCCAGCATTATTTTAGACTGCTCAGGTGACCTTGAATAAATCCCTCTATCACTGTCTTTGCCTATATTCCCCATCTATATAACAGAGGCAATGATTCGTCTTTACTTGTCACTGTAAGGATAAGTACAAAAACACTGTAAAGCTTCAAGTGAAACAAAGTAGAATATCTGAGTAGAAAATATTTGCAAAAAAGCAACTTAAATTTCAAGCATACTCCTTCCTCCCTTCCTTCTCATCTCCAAAGTTTTAGAAACAGGAGACTTAGTAAGTACATCAGTTCCTCTCAGTTGTAGAATTAGATTTGCCAATAATTTTATTTAAAACTGCCATATATTAGGCAGTTTTAAGTCAATATAAAAATGAATGAAGATCACAGAATCACAGAATCACAGAATCAACCAGGTTGGAAGAGACTTCAGGGGTCATCGAGTTCAACCGTTGCCCTAACACCACAAAAAAAGATGTTTTCTTCTTTGTTTGTTGTTTATTTTTCAATATAAAAAGCCTATAGTAATCACCAAAACTACAAATATATAGAATGCAAACTATATTGAAAACACAAGCAGAGTTTCAAAACCTCATTAGGAAGTAGTCCAGTCATTATTTAGCTGTAAAACAGGGCAGGAAAATCCATGTTCAGCCCATTGGGGGCTGAATGCAGTCTGTATTTCATTATAGACCATGACTGCATCACTTCGGAAGAGTTGTTATATTTCAGAACATTACTGTGTACTGATATGTAGCGCACCAAAACTGTTTGAGAAGGCAGTGAAAAGCCACCCTTGAAGTAAATAATATTGAAAAAATATGAAAAGAAAAAATCTATTGTGAGGGTAAATGTAGAAATCTCAGATAAATACACAGGGTGTGCCACAGTTACTACACAACGTTTGCAATCCAAATAACGTTTTGCATTGCATGGGGATTGTGAGACCTGCTAGGATGCATTTGTTGCCAATTATTTTTATGGGAAAGATCATTATGATATTTGTGTGTTGCACAGAATTTGTGCTGAACTCACTCTGGAATTTGTGTCGTGACATTCTAAAACTTATTTGACACTTGTAGTGTGGAATTTGATGTCCTTGAGCTTTTAAATTTAATTTTTATAATACTCACATTGTGAAATCTTTGCTGAACATCCAGTGAAACTAGTTCCTTCAGTATGGGGGAGTTAATACTGTGATTTTCAAGAAGGAGTTCCGTGTGTTCCAAAATGAGCCTTGTGTGTGTGCTGCACAATTTTTTTGCAAATGATACTGTAAATATACACTGAATTTGAAGATAATATTTTATTACCCCAGACACTAATGAATATGCTATTTTTGTGGTTGTTTTACTGTTTACTGAAGCACAGGTAAATGCCCCAACATTACTAAGATGTCTGTAAGCAATTAGTTGGGGTCTCAAATAAAAAGCTTTAGTATCACAATACAGGTTTTTTCATTTTCATTAATATTCCCTTCAGTTGCTCTTTGTGAAGAATTGTGTCTAAGAAAAGATATGGGTCTGGGCTGCCTGCCAAGAGTTTTGGGTTCTTAACAGATTGTTTTTCCCAGTGGGTCGACTCACTTTCTGCTTGAGACGTCCACTTTTGTCTGTATTTCCTGAAACAAGTCACTCACTTGCCTAACTCCTACACATCTTAAGCGCTTAAAGAAAAGAGGCATGTTGGTAGTTTTATCACCAATTGTTATCACCAATTATCAACCATATTCAAATACAACGTCAAACGCTTTTAAATCATTCTCTAAATGCTGTTCTCAGAATACCAACTTGTTGCTGCAATTGCTTGTTAATCACTGCCCAGTCTCACACCTCATCAATGAACGAAGACATTTGAGACACCAGTAAGCCATATAATCTAATGGGCTTGCTTCTTATTTCCGTGGATCTCCCAGTAGCTTTTCATACTGGAATTCAGACATGGATCAGCCCAGGCCCTCCCGTCTGACCAGTCCCCTGCTGCACCACAGGTGAACAGACAGGTGGGCTGTGGCAAACCTGATCATGGTAGGCACCACTGATGTTACCCTTGGGATTCAGTGTTTGTAACGTCCACACATAAGACAAGTATGATGTAATTTAGAACTTGCATGCATTTAAAGCAGGTCACTGGAAGACATATTCAGAGCTGATCTTGGCATTTTTTGTTCTTGAATGAACTCAGGTTTATTTTTTTTAGCACCTAAAAACTTTGCACATCTTTCCAAAATTGTTCTTCGGTACAGTCTTAGAAAGTAGAAGTGGAATTTGTAGACAGAGTACTCTGTATCATCAGTGATAAATAGGAGAGGAAGGATTTGACTTCCTAATGACAGCTGCACATGGTGCTTTTTCGAGTCCTCAGGGTATCCTTTTCTTTGGCTACTGCTCAGAAAGGTTCCAGTCTTCTGCATGTTCTGCAGCACATCTGCCAGCGTTGTGTGGACTATCTGTATAATTTGAGACATTTAAGATTTCTCTGGCTGTGTATGTTTAGGTTCCTGAATAGGCACCACAGTGTCATCCATAGGAGAGACTATTCTCAAACCTGAACTTTCCATACATGAAGCACTATCATGGGAGAGTGTCTAAACATATGGACACCAACTTGTGGTAAGACTATGCATCAACTTTTTCCATATGCACTGCAAAATTTATCTGTGTTTACAATTTTGAACACCTGATGGATTTTATTTTTCCCAACAAACTATTGTAAGGACAAGACTCAGAAGTCAAAAGGAGTAGCAATTACAAAAACTGAGTTGTGAATACAGATATCTGTCTATAAATCTTTGTTTCCACTTTGGAAAATCACGAAGAAAGTATTTAAAAACTGTTGAATATCACAGAATCACAGAATCACAGAATGTTAGGGATTGGAAGGGACCTCGAAAGATCATCTAGTCCAATCCCCCTGCCGGAGCAGGATTGCCTAGACCATATCACACAGGAACGCGTCCAGGCGGGTTTTGAATGTCTCCAGAGAAGGAGACTCCACAACCTCTCTGGGCAGCCTGTTCCAGTGTTCAGTCACCCTCACCGTAAAGAAGTTTTTCCTCAAATTTAAGTGGAACCTCCTGTGCTCCAGCTTGCACCCATTGCCCCTTGTCCTGTCAAGGGATGTCACTGAGAAGAGCCTGGCTCCATCCTCTTGACACTTGCCCTTTACATATTTATAAACATTAATGAGGTCACCCCTCAGTCTCCTCTTCTCCAAGCTAAAGAGACCCAGCTGCCTCAGCCTCTCTCCTCATAAGGAAGATGTTCCACTCCCTTAATCATCTTCGTGGCTCTGCGCTGGACTCTCTCTAGCAGTTCCCTGTCCTTCTTGAACTGAGGGGCCCAGAACTGGACACAATACTCCAGATGCGGCCTCACCAGGGCAGAGTAGAGGGGGAGGAGAACCTCTCTTGACCTGCTGACCACACCCCTTCTAATACACCCCAGGATGCCATTGGCCTTCTTGGCCACAAGGGCACACTGCTGGCTCATGGTCATCCTGTTGTCCACTAGGACCCCCAGGTCCCTTTCCCCTACGCTGGTCTCCAACAGCTCTGTCCCTAACTTGTACTGGTACATGGGGTTGTTCTTGCCCAGATGCAGGACTCTACACTTGCCCTTGCTATATTTCATTAAATTACTCCCCGCCCAACTCTCCAGCCTGTCCAGGTCTCTCTGAATGGCTGCGCAGCCTTCCGGCACATCAGCCACTCCTCCCAGTTTTGTGTCATCAGCGAACTTGCTGACAGCGCACTCTATTCCCTCATCCAAGTCATTAATGAATATATTGAATAGAACTGGTCCCAGAACCGACCCTTGTGGAACTCCGCTAGACACAGACCTCCAACTGGACTCTGTCCCGCTGACCACTACTCTCTGGCTTCTTTCCTTCAGCCAGTTCACAATCCACCTCACTACCCGATCATCCAGACCACACTTCCTCAGTTTAGCTGCGAGGATGCTGTGGGAGACCGTGTCAAACGCTTTACTGAAATCGAGATAGACCACATCCACAGCTTTACCATCATCTATCCACCGGGTAACATCCTCATAAAAGGCTATCAAGTTGGTTGAGCAAGACTTCCCGTTGGTGAAGCCATGCTGAGTGCCCCTAATGATCCCCCTATCCTTGATGTGCCTAGAGACAGTACCAAGGACAAGTTGCTCCATCACCTTTCCGGGGATGGAGGTGAGGCTGACCGGTCTATAGTTCCCCGGGTCCTCCTTCTTGCCCTTTTTGAAGACTGGAGTGACATTCGCTTTCCTCCAGTCCTCAGGCACCTCTCCCATTGTCCACGACTTAGCAAAGATGATGGAGAGTGGCCTAGAAATGACTTCTGCCAGTTCCCTCAGCACCCGCGGGTGCATCCCATCAGGGCTCATGGATTTATGGACGTCCAGATTGCTTAATTGGTCCCTGACCCAGCCCTCATCTGCCAAGACAGATTCCTCCTCCTGACTTCTTCTGAGGCCGCAGGGGTCCGGGGCTCCTCAGGACAGCCTCCAACAGTATAGACAGAGGCAAAGAAGGCATTCAGTAACTCCGCCTTCTTTTTATCCTCTGTCTCCAGGGCCCCCACCTCATTCATCAGTGGGCCTACATTGCCTCTAGTGTTGGTTTTACCTGCAATGTATTTGAAGAAGCCCTTTCTGTTGTCCTTGACCTCTCTTGCAAGGTTTAATTCCAAGGAGGCCTTAGCTTTCCTAGTTGCCTCCCTACATCCTCTGACAACAGACTTATATTCCTCCCAAGTGGCCAGCCCCTCCTTCCACGATCTGTACACCCTCTTCTTCCATTTGAGTTTGCCCAGCAGTTCCCTGTTCAACCATGCAGGTCTCCTGGTACCCTTCCTTGACTTCCTACCTGTTGGAATGCTCTGATCTTGAGCTCGGAAGAAGCAGTCCTTGAATGCTAACCAACTATCTTGGGCCCCCTTACCTTCTAGTACCCTGTCCCATGGGATTTCCCCTAGCAATTGCTTGAAAAGGCCAAAGTTGGCCCTCCTGAAGTTCAGGGTTGTGATTCTGCTAGCTATTCTGTTCCTGCCACATGAGATCCTGAACTCTACCATCTCATGGTCGCTACAACCAAGGCTGCCCTCAACCTTCACCTCTTCAACCAGACCCTCCTTGTTAGTGAGGATCAGATCCAGCAGCACTCCTCTCCTAGTTGGCTCATCCACCATTTGCATCAGAAAGTTATCATCAACGCACTGGAGGAACCTCCTGGACTGGGGATGGCTGGCTGAGTAGGCCTCCCAGCAAATATCAGGGTAGTTGAAATCCCCCACAACAACCAGGCCTTGTAATTGCGAGACTGCTCTCAGCTGCCTGTAGAAGGCCTCATCACCCTCCTCATCCTGATCTGGTGGCCTGTAATAGACACCCACAACAGTATCATCCCTGCCAGCCTGCCCCTTAATTTGCACCCACAAACTCTCAACTCGCTCCTGATCCGCCTCTGGACAGAACTCAATACATTCTAGCTGCTCACTCACATAAAGAGCAACTCCACCACCTCTCCTTAGCGGCCTGTCTTTCCTGAACAGGACATAGCCATCCATGACCACATTCCAGTCATGCGAGGCGTCCCACCAAGTCTCTGTGATTGCCACTAGATCATAGCCCCCCGACCGAACACGGATTTCTAACTCCTCCTGTTTATTCCCCATGCTGCGTGCATTGGTGTACAGGCATTTCAGGGAGCGAGCTGGGCACACCGATTTCATCCCAGATTCACCCCCTGATTTCACCCCAGGGGGATGGGGGGCCTCCTGGTCTACCTCAACACTAGAGCGTTGCCCCAGTGGTGCAAGCCCAGCTACCACCCCATCCCCCTTCGAATCTAGTTTAAAGCTCTCCGAATGAGCCCTGCTAATTCCTGTCCCAGAACCCTTTTGCCCCTACGACATAAACCTTTCCCATGTATCACTGTCACGCCTGGTGTCTTATAAAACCAGCCATTATCAAAGAACCCAAAGCCCTGCCTGTAGCACCAGTCTCGTAGCCAGGCGTTAATAGAGAGAATCCTACTATTCCATCCCACGTCATCACCTGAAAATGAAAGGAGGGAGGAGAAAACAACTTGTGCTCCAGACTCTTTCACCAACCGCCCTAGGGCCTTGTAGTCTTTCTTCATCCCCCTCAGACTACGGGATGCATCTTCTTCCCCACCTGTCTGGAAGATCAGCAGGGGGTAGTAGTCTGTGGCCTTCACCAGGTTGGGGAGTTGCCTGGTGATATCCCTGATTCGGGCTCAATGATGACAGTTGAATGACAGTTTGAATGAATGACAGTTTCAGCCTCCAAAATAATAATGAGTTCTGGGTTAATTTGCCGTATACTTTGCTGGTGAAATTCAAGAAACATCTATAATATTGAATATTCTAGTGATTTTTCTGAACTTTTAGTTGGACTGGGAGTCTATCTGCTTCTAGAAATGTTATCTATATTCTTTTAAAAGCAGAAGTTTATTGGGAAATTCAAACATATATTGCATCATTTAGTTTGAAGCTTGAATAATACTTTTATAAGAAGAGCAAGCTAGGGAAACTGAGGGAGTGTATCACTATGAATATGCATATGTGTCAATACGCTGTAAGGCTGTGTATACTTCAGGTGTGTATACCTCAGATGTTTTCATGTTTGGGGTACATGTGCCAAGTCTTTTTAAGGAATTTGCATCTCTAAAATATTTTTCCTTGCAGGCCTGCAGGTTATGTTTCAGTTAAACATCAGACAACACACTGCTTTTCAGCAGTATGATTTCAGTCTGTAAAGTCTGCCTCAGTTTTGTCTCTGCACAGTGTGACGGTGCTGTAAGCAATATAACCTGATGATATGTGGCCTACATTCAGAACGTGTATATCCATATCCATTCCAAGACAAAGCTTTGCGTAGTGAAGGAGACAATTTTCGTAATACATACATACATATACATGTATAATGTATTTCTGTGCTTAATTTACTACTTCTGCACATTCTTGTTCAAGCATGTTTGAAGAAAAAGGACCAAAAATTCTCTTCATCTCTCACAGAAGACACTGGTTTCAGAAGAGGAAGGAAAGGGACGCAAATTTTTCCATCACCTAGCAGACAGTCCAGTGCTGGATTTTGTCAAAAGTTCCTTTTATATTTCCCACTGAGGCTTCTTACTTCCACTGCAGTGCCCAAGTATGCGCATATGTCTGGAAGATGTGGGAGCTTGGTGTTTCATAAACCTTTCATGTTTCATAATGCCTTATGGACACTGCAAAGCTTATTGAACCAATATTAGAGGGTCAGCTAAAACCTCATTGATCACTGACCAAGTGCCCAATAAGCTTCAGTAGAAGGATTGAAATGATATTTTAAAATTCTTTACTTTTCCCCCTTTCTCTTTCACTTCCTTTTTGTCAAAAATTGTATTTAGTTTTCGTGATTTTTATCAGATGCCAACTGAAAATATGAACAAAAGATAAACACATTTCTCTGTTTTTTTTAGAGCTGGCCACTTCATTATTTATAAACTTTATCTGTGAATAAAACTGCTAATGTTACCTGGTACTAAGTGGCCTACATCCTTGCAGTTCTCTCTTAAATAAAGCAGACCTTGAAAACCCATGGGCATTTAAATACCCATACTTTGAGTGCAGACTGAACTGAAATGCAGCTTTCAACTCCATGCAGTTTTTCAGTTCTATTTTTTTTTCTCTAAAAAGAATCCAACTACCTGGTAACTATCTTACCACTTTCAGTCTTGTGCCATTTCCCTCCCTCCAGCCCAGATCTACTTTTCTTACCTTCAAAAATATGACATGAACAGAGGAACTCCCTCAAATTCCCACGGTTCAAGCCACCAAAGGATTTACAGTCACCTAAATCCATCAACTTAAGTTTTGCCTACAATGGTAATTCGCCCAATAGTTGTTCCTCCTGAGGTCAAGAGCCTTGGTAACATCAGCGTTGTCATTCTAGTGCAGTTAAGATGTGGATCCCCCAAATGTCCATAATTACTGTGCTTGGGTCCATTTGCACCATGATGTGATGTGAACAAGACAGATTCCTTTCCAGATTAAGTCTAGTACAAAGGAGAAAATCCTGGACTTTAAACAGGGCAGATGTAAAGCTCCCAGCAAAACCAGCTCTGATCTACTTATCCGCTCCTGCTTTGAATATGGCTAGAACATAGTCAAAGGGAGTTTTGACGTTTCATCTGATGAGAGTCTTATATCTGTGAAACCAAACAAATAGTCATTTTAAGAAATTAGAATAGATTTTAAAGTTAAATGATTAGTTATATTAAATAAATTTGGTTTGGAGCTTTTAAAAACAACAGAACCACTTGAACATACAGATGCTGCTTTGAGAAGGCCACTGATTTCTACATTATGTAAATTGGAAATCCCCTTACTTATTTACCTTCTTTAGGAATCATACAAGTTCATTTTATGTATATACATGAGTACTTCTAAATGATAGGGGAAATTTTCACTTGTTTCTTTTCTTAATATTTTCCTGTTAATATGTATTCATTTCTTTCCTTCATCAGACTGCCTTAGGCTTACTGGCACGAAGAGCTGTGTCCTAGTGCACATGCAGAGTCACCCACATGTATCTGTCTGTAGTGGCTCTTGCTTTTTTTCATGCTGACTTGTAGCATTCATCCACTCACAGCACTGAAAATGCAATGCTTGAAAGATCCTCAGAGTGGAGCTCAACCACAGCCTACCAGAAATGTAGGATCAGGCACTAGCACCTTGGTGCAAGGTCACTCCAATTCCCTCCCTCTGTTTTTCTCTTTCTGTTTTATCCCAATGGGAATTCAACAATACAATCTTGAGTGGAGTCTCAGACTATACATTAGCTTATTGAGTAACTGCACCTGCTTTTAAATTTTAATGATGTATTTTTAATATGATAAATGTATTATACTTCAATGGTTTTATATGCAGGTTGAATAAACTATGAGTTTTGTTACTCTTCAAATATTACTTTCCAAAGAACAGCCTTATAATTGTATAGCTTATGTAGTTGCACATGTGCTGTGTAGTCTGAAAATGACTGTGGTTCTGCACCAGTGAACACAAGCTACTTTTGACTGCAAATGGGGAGTTAAGTTTGCTTGTAACTTGAGAGTGATATTACCTAGAACAAGGCTTATAAAGTATTTAGTCTATATGGCTGCTGGGGGAGAGAGAGGAGGTTCTTTCTGTTGGTTGGTTACAGCAGGATTCAGTAAAAAAAAAGTTTCCAACATTTTGTTCGAGCTGAGTTGCTGTTATATGTTTGTGGTACACATTAGGTTTTCTAGTACTAGTCAGATGTTAAAGGAAGAGTTTGAAAACTATCATAAATAATAATTACTGATTTTACAGACAGAAGCAGATGGCTACAGTGAATAGTAAGAATTCTACCTTTTCATGTAACTACCAAACATACTTGATTACAAAAATACTGAGATGTAAGATATAAATGTAGGGTTTTGCTCAGGAAATCCACATGTATAAAACAAAACATTTGCATGCTATTAGTTTTGTTTCATTATTTCAAGTGAAGTATATTTGACCTGGGAAATATTCCCAAACAATTGTTACTGAATGACTTATTTATTTGCTACAGAACAAATACACTTTAGCACAATTTTCTCCACTCTACCTTGCCAGATTCATTAGTGCTGACCTAGAATACCTCTGCATGGTTCAAATTAGTTGTTTGGACTTTTTGCCTATTCTCAATTGTTGATTCTCTTTTAAGATGTTTAATAAATGTGCCACAGGGATAAAAGTGCTTACTTCTGGACACTTATCTTCAAGGAATTAAACTGAGACCAGAAGCTCAATCTTGGTTTAGTGCAATGAGTTCCAGTTGTTGTGTTTTGGTATGTTTTAATAAGATTAATTATCCTTTGCCTAGGCTGATTCTTTCCTTCATTCCAGTGGCTGACAAAGAATGGACAGTCACTGAACTACCTGAGCAAGTGATAGTATCTAGTGTAGGAATATTATCCAGCTGGCAAAGAACTAATGTTACTGGTTTACACCAGCCTCCAGGCAGAAATGGAGTCAAACATCTGTCACATTGCAGCAATTTTCATCAGCCTAATGGGCTGTTGGCTCTGTATGCCAACTAGTGTAACCACAGCTTACTTTAAAGTATTTCAGACCACTGCAAAATGATTTTCAGAATAAAAGGGTCTTAGCCAGGTCTTAGTTGCTGCCCTTCCACTATTCTCTATCAGTAGTGGATGCAATGGAAAATACTTCAACCTTGGTAGGATTCCCTTCCCTTCCCTTCCCTTCCCTTCCCTTCCCTTCCCTTCCCTTCCCTTCCCTTCCCTTCCCTTCCCTTCCCTTCCCTTCCCTTCCCTTCCCTTCCCTTCCCTTCCCTTCCCTTCCCTTCCCTTCCCTTCCCTTCCCTTCCCTTCCTTTCCCTTCCCTTCCCTTCCCTTCCCTTCCCTTCCCTTCCCTTCCCTTCCCTTCCCCTCCCCTCCCTTCCCTTCCCCTCCCCTCCCTTCACTTCCCTTCTTCCTTCCCATAGAATAGATATAAGATCCCTACCAGAAAATACCTGAATTCATGGACATCTCCAGTGGTTGAGCATTTAGCAGAGGTTGCATTTAACTTCTCTTTAATGCCTAAAAGATTAATCACCTCCTGCGTCAAAGCATAAAAGTGACTAAAAATGCAACCCATTTGGTTATCATCAGGCTCTGACACATCCTCCTGGAAGGATGGTTGACAAGAAAATTGCACTCAGTGACACTGATTCACTCCAGGACCTTGGTCATACCCTATCCTTCATTCCTCTATCAGCAAATGATGCTTTCCTACTTAGAAAGCTAACCCTAAGTATTTGAGCTGTACACACAAATGCCACCAAATATTACAAATTGCTCTAAGTTGTAGCTTAATTCTGAATCACAGCATGAGAAATTTGCAATAGCAGCTGGTCCAGTGGGTCTATGATATTGGATTAATTCCCTTCATAAAATGGTCATGGAAATTGTGAACTGGAAGATGTAGATAGATCAGAAGTGTGGGCCTGATTTGTTCCTAAGAGTTACTTGGTGAAATTTTTCGCTAGGAAAACTGAAACGAGATTTCACAAACCACTATTTGCAGTTCAAGCCACCTTCTTGTGGGGTGGGAATAAATTGATTTGGGGCAAGGGAATCTGTAAAACTAACAGAAAATTCCTTCCTTCAAAAGTTTGGATGTGATATATGTCTGTTTTCTCTGGAAGCCTTTATATTTTCACACTATTAATGAATGAGTGCTTAATCGCTGCAGTGAAGCTGTCTGGGGTTACTTCCCAGCAGAGTCTCTTGCCAAGGCCAGCTGGAACTATGCTTGTATTATGCAGCTGGTTAATGGAGGTTGCTGGTGTTAAACATAAACAAATAAGAGCCTCCCACACCAAAAGTGTGGAGTCCAAGAAATGTGTAGTGCTCCCGTGAAGTCAAACAATTTCTTTGAATTAGAAAAGGTGACAGTGGATCAATACAATATCTCCTGATATATCCCTAGGAAATAACTAGATGTGATCAACCTACTGAATGCCACCATTTTCCCACAGAAAAGCAACTGAAATAGCTTTTCTCTGACATTAACAAATCAGACTGGTTTTTTCCACCAGAAAATCCTGAAGTGCCACTTTAGACTAATATGGATATCTGGGTTCTTTTCTGTTTCATGGAAACAAGAAGTGTTCAGACCGATTTCTCCCTACAGGTTTTTTTTTTTGTCTTAAATATTTAAAGCTTGAAAATTCATTTTGATGTGGCTACAAGATACTTACATAAAACACTAACCTTGCATACCTCAGTTCTCTACTAGATTCAACTCCATTATTTCTCTTGCATTATATAAGCCCTGGATATCCCTGGACTTTGTGTGGTAGAACTCATCTGCTTACTGATGTACTCTGTTAGAAGTTCAGTAGAAAAATAGGGGGTTTTGTTTTAAAATTAGGCAGGCCTTTTTAAAGGTTATCTACGTCAAGGAAGAGTTGAATAGAAAGTGCTCTGAAAAGTAACTTCCGTGCATGGGTTAGGTTCTAGGTTTACATCGTATACATGACAATTTTAAAGATAACATCTACATATGAGATCTACTGATTAAGATGGTGGTAGATTTCAGTATAAATATATGACTGAATAGAGAAGATATGATGCACCAATACAAGTGCTGATTTGTCCCTGACCACACAAGTAAACTGCAGAGGTACCTACCCATAACCTTTGAGTTATATTAGTACAACACCAATGCTTTTACCAAGAGAAATTCTCTGCTAATAGATAAAAACTATAACAAGTATTAATGGAGTGGATGTGTCTACTGATTTTAAGTCAAAGTGAATGAAAGGAACAGCTTTGATTTCCAAAGCAAGAAGCTGCCTGATGTTTCAATGCGGCCATTCTGGCAGCTACTTCTCAAGCCTGTTTTCTGCAAGGCAAGTAGTGTCCTATAGTTCTCCCTATTATAAGAATGACTTTCTCTTTTTTTCCCGAAATGGAAGATGGTGGTTCATCCCACAAGCTGGTACTTACCTGTGTAGATATCTAACAGCTGGGATTTACAGAAATAGGCCTAAAACTTCTGTCCCTGGTTTCACAGTTTCTCAGATTGTTCATCTATTTCTAAATTTTACTTGAAAAATTTTTCTGGATAGCTTGACAGCCTTCCAGATGGGATGGGGACTCTCAGGACTCCTGGTCTTTCTCCACCACAGAGCATTCAAACCCTGGGATAGACTCTGGGAGATGCATCTGTATTTCTGAATAAGAAAGGCCAGGAGGGATCCATTGTTAAAAAGTGCAGGTTTCCTGACATCCATCCTGCTAGCTCCCTCTCAAGGACACTGGTGTGCCTACATTACATATCATTGGTGTGTAGGTGTATCTCAGTTCAAAGTATCTAAAATAATGTTAAATCTTTGTTATGGCTCTCTACAGTGATATTTTAATCAAAAACAAAAAGGTGTTTGAAATGAGATCATGTATCATCTTTCAAGGGGCAAGGCCTGTTGAGTTGATGGTGAAGGACTACGTAAGATGGAGGGATCTGGACCTGATGCAGATGTGCCCATTCTGCCTTTCAGGAGTGGTCACTGTTGACCTGTCCCCAGACGGTACCTAGGCTTTGTCTGTGAGAGCTAGTGAAGCTGTGCAGAGCCATGGCAGCAGGTGAGCTAATAATTAAATGAATGTCTGGTGAGTGGTCTAATGTTCAAATTATTTTCCTTCACATCTTTTACTTTGCAATATTGCTTCTACAGAGGGTGGAAGCAAGGGTAGGCAGCCTGGGAGGAATATAGGGAAATTGTCCAAGCAGCCAGGGATCAGGTTAGGAAAGCTAAAGCCCTGATATAATTAAATCTGGCCAGGGACATCAAGGGCAACAAGAAATGCTTCTATAGGTATGTCAGTGACAAAAGGAAGAGCAGGGCAAATGTGGACCCTCTCCAGAAGGAAATGGGAGACCTGGTTACCTGGGATATGGAGAAGTCTGAGGTGCTCAACGACTTTTTTGCCTCAGTCTTCATCGGCAAGTGCTCGAGCCACACTGCCCAAGTCGCAGAAGACAAAGGGAGGATGAAGAACCACCCACTGTAGGAGAAAATCAGGTTCAAGACCATCTAAGGAACGTAAAGGTGCACAAGTCCATGGGACTTGATGAGGTGCATGCACAGATTCTGAGGGAACTGGCGGATGAAGTTGCTAAGCTGCTATCCATCATTTTTGAGAAGTCATGGCAGTCTGGTGAAGTTCCCACTGACTGGAAAAGGGGAAACATAACCCCCATTATTAAAAAGGGAAAAAAGGAAGACCTGGGAAACTGCAGGCCACCCAGTCTCACTTCTGTGCCTGGCAAGATCATGGAGCAGATCCTCCTGGAAACTATGATAAGGCACATGGGAAATAAGGAGGTGATTGGTGACAGAAAACATGGCTTCACCAAGGGCAAATCATGCCTGGCAAATCATGCCTGACGAATCTGGTGGTCTTCTACGACGAGATTACAGCATTGGTGAACAAGGGAAGAGAGACTGATGTCATCTACCTGGAATTGTGCAAAGCATTTTACACTGTCCCACATGACATCCTTGTCTCTAAATTGGAGACACATGGACTTGACAGATGGAGCACTCAGTGGATAAGGAATTGGCTGGATGGTCACACTTAAAGAGCTGCGGTCAATAGGTCGATAACCAAGTGACAAGTGGTTTTCCTCAGGGATCAGTATTGGGACCGGTCCTGTTTAACATCTTTATCTGTGACAAGGACAGCGGGGTTGAGTACACCCTTGGCAGGTTTGCCGACAACACCAAGCTGTGAGGTGCCGTCGACATGCTGGAGGGAAGGGATGCCAACCAGAGGGACCTTGACAGGCTTGAGAGCTGGGCCTGTATGAACCGCATGAAGTTCAACAGGACCAAGTGCAAGGTCCTGCATGTGGGTCAGGGAAATCCCAAGTACAAATACAGGATGGGAGAAGAATGGATTGAGGGCAACCCTGAGGAGAAGGACTTGGAGGTCATGGTTGACAAGAAGCTCAACATGAGCTGGCAATGTGTGCTTGCAGCCCAGACAGCCAACCATATCCCGGGCTGCATCAAAAGCAGCGTGGCCAGCAGGTCAAGGGAGGTGATTCTGCCCCTCTACTCTGCTCTCGTAAGACCCCACCTAGAGTACTGTGTCCAGCTCTGGGGCTCCCAACATAAGAAGGACATGGAGCTGTTGGAATGAGTCCAGAGGAGGGCCACCAAGATGATCAGAGGGCTGGAGCACCTCTCCTATGAAGACTGGCTGAGAGAGTTGGGGTTGTTCAGCCTGGAGAAGAGAAGGCTCTGGGAAGACCTTATAGAAGCCTTCCAGTACCTGAAGGGGGCCTAGAGGAAAGCTGAAGAGGGAGTTTTTACAGGGGCATGTAGTGATAGGACAAAGGCTAACGGTTTTAAACTGAAAGAGGGTAGATTTAGATTAGATATTAGGAAGAAGTTCTTGATTGTGAGGGTGGTAAGACACTGGAACATGTTGCCCAGAGAAGTTGGGGATGCCCCCTCCCCGGCAGTGTTCAAGGCCAGATTGGATGGGGCTTTGAGCAACCTGGTCTAGTGGAAAGGTGTCCCTGCCCATGACAGGGGAGTTGGAACTAGATGATCTTTAAGGTCCCTTCCAACCCAAACCATTCTATGCTGCTATAATTCTAAGCCCAAATATTGCAGCCCATGTATGCTCCATGCCCTTCAGGTCAATCAGTGGACATAGATGTCAAGTCTGTAAGATGCATTGGTTTTGGAAACAGCATGTTCTGATGCCTCTGCAACAATATTTTTATCAGAATTTCTCATTCATATGGAATTTGGTTGTTTGATGTTCTTTAAGTTGAAATTTTAAAAAAAATTTCATTGAGTTGAAGCCCTGTTTGCCAACAAGTATCAAAAATGTGTGGGAGCTTTACCATTTTTCTATGTTTATTAAGAGACCATACTTAGAACATCAATTTAAAAATACAATGGTAAGAATATAGGACTCAGTCTTTTAAATTGTATTTATGCAAAGTGCTTAGTTATACGAATGATCACGTTGACCCAATGGCTTGCTTGTGAGACATTGAGGTTGCAGGGTTGCCTTGCTGCTTTACATACAGATTTGCTTTTATAAACTCTTGAATTTTCCAGAAAGAGTAAAATTTTAAGCTATCATATTAACCATTGTTTTATGACATTTCCCCAAAAATATTTAAAAGTGATCTTTTTCTGGGTCTCCTAATATAACCATGCCTGTTTATATGGTTATGATCAAATTGTACTTTAATCTAAACTGAGATAAAGAATGAATAATATCAAATCAGACTACTTTATGTGTAAATGAAATCAAAATTTAGCAACTTAAACCACCAAGTACTCAAAAAAAAAAAATCATCTGGCTTCTTTTTATGGTTTTCATGCTACTAGTGGGATTCTTCTCCAGTTACATTTGTTAGTAACCTCACCTATAGTTACAGTGAAAGGAAAAGGATAGTTGTCTCTGGAGGGTGATTCATTCCAGCCTAAGATAGATGTCTAAAACAGGTTGGATGAATTATCCTCTAGTAGTGTCTATCTCTTCACAGACTAATGAAGAGATAGGTGGTTCTCAACTTCTGATCTGGGAAAGGCAAAAAAAAACCCCAAGACTATTGCCAGCAGAATTGCTGACAGGAGGATTCATACTGCTTTTGGAAAAATCTGTGAGATCCACAAGCTGAAAAAAGTTTAAAACTGTAAATGGAGTCTGGATGACACACTATGACTGAACGCCTGCATTTGAAGTTGTGCGTATAATGGGAAATACTGATTTATAACCAATTGCTATACCTTGTTGTTTCTCTACGAAAAATTAAGGTTGGACTTTTGGGAAAAGTAAAATATTGAGAATCCATTGTAAGCTTTTTCCTGAAAATAAATGGGATACTGGGGAGATCTTCACTTGTTATACTACTAAACGGTCTATAAGTCATTCATGTCTTACTGGGACTTCTGCCAGTACGATATATCATTCTTTTTAATTAAAATACTAGTACTACCCAAAAGCACTAAACCCCATAAAAAATTTCAAAAAATCTTGTCCTTGTTAATGTGAAATGTTACTTTGACTGAAGCAGGGACATGATTTTGTCCATGATATCATCCCAACATGAAGAGACAATGTTTCATAAGGCATTACTGTCTACATGTGTATTTATAAACACAAATATATAATTTTTCAAGATGTATTTAGAACAACTATGTTATCATATTTTAGCACAGATTCTTTCATTTTTATGACTGAGTTATACAATGCTTCTTTCCATGAACTTACTCCTTAAACAAATCATTTATAAAGCACTGTGTATCAGGAACTGTGTTGGGATTAGTTTGTTTAGACACAACAGTTTTCGTAACTGCCACTGCGCATTGAGTTTCTTGTATTTGCTTTGGACAGCAAACTGCCAGCTACCTGCAAAAGCTAGCAATTTCATACAATTTGTTTTGGCAAAAGGTCACCATGCAGAAAATTTTCTGTAAGATGTGGCAAGTCAGATTTCATACATGCTATCCTCACTGGAACTAAGGCTTGAGTTTGTTGTTTCTATAATACTCATCAAAGCTAGAACAGCAGAGACAGATATGCTAGTCAGGTCACTCTGTTCTTTCACTATTAAAAGTTTCCTGCGTTGTTTAATTTCTGATCTTGTTAAAGTCCTGTGTAGCTTCTACAGTTAAATTAGGTCTGATCATAGGAAGAGAACATTAAGTTAGATTTTAATCTCAGTTGCATTCAGAGCAATTCCATGAACTAAAGTCAATATATTTACTTTTATGCAAATGAGTTCAGATTCAGACTCTGACTGTTTGTTTTTATTTTTGGAAGGAAAATACAGCAGTTCACATTGACACCCAATAACTGTTCTTTTATCTGTTCATCACCGCAGAAGCAAGTGGTGTTTTCTGTTCTCCTCTGTTGTTATGGCAGCATATTTTTCAAGATATCATATTAGTCTGTTTCCTACAGTTTCTATTGCTTTTTTCTTATAAAAAGCCTTATAGATAACAGGTATATGTCCAGCTTGAGGTAAATCAGATTAAAGAGATGAATGTCTTGAACTGCATCTAAAAGTATCCAGATGTTGATACTGACATTTTCTAATTCTCTTGTCCTTCCTTCAGGCTTCGTTCCCCAATACCTTTGCTTTGTTCCCCATTATCTTTATTACCAATGACTTTTTGAGTCAGAGTTCTGGATGGGCCAAAATGCTCTACCCATACAAAAACACAAAAATGCATTTGGCAGTCTCATCCCCAATATAACACTCCTGCTTACTGATCTAAATGTGGTTTTAAGGTAGATTCTAGATATTTCAACGAATGCTTTGCTGTGCACAGAATCAGAAAAAGACACCAGGAACCATATGTGAGTTCAGAATAACCTGTAATCCACGGGACAGAAACGTCCTGGCATCATGGAAAATGATGTTGGTTTACAACAAAATATGAGCAACTTGTACCCAAGAGCAATAAGGTTCTGAGGTTTGCTGGTTCACAAGAAATCAAAGAATCCTTCATATGCACGTATTTTAAGGAAGTGCATTGATTAGATCATTATTCCGACTGACGCTGAAGACATTTATAATCATAGGTAACTTAAGGTATGCTTAAGTGGAACGCTGCCACTAATGAGAGCATTCACAAACATGCTTTTTTTTTATGTACGTGTCTCTGTTTTTCAGTTACTGAACCATTTGCAACACCAAAGAAAGATTTAAACTGGAAGGCAAAGAACATTCCCACCCACAGCAGCCTCAGACCTCCTGGTTAGGGCTCTTTCTGCGAAAGTGGGTGACATAACTTTGAACTAAGCTTCTTAAATGTTAATGAAGTTACCCTTTTGTTTTTGTGTAACAGGCTCACACCCCTACACCCATTCACAAACGCTTGTTCCCACTCCCCGTCAGAATTTCTTTCCCCTCAAACAAAGCCAGCAGACTCAGCATTTCATGAAACTGTGGCAGCAAAAAACTCTTGAAGGAGTCATGGGACAGGGAAAAGAATTAGGTGGAAGAGGAAGGAGGAGGACTCCTGAGGTGTTTTGGCTGATGATAAAATAAATGTTTCCATAAGTAGCAGACCCACACCAGGACATTTTGTCACTCCTCCAGCTTCTTGTTCCTTTCCTTGTCCAGTCAGGCTTTAGTCTACTACATAGGCCACAGATGAACTGTTTGTGTGGCAGTTCTCTAACTAAGAAAGAAATCCTTTAGGAAGAAGGTGAAAAGAATGTATTTTTCTTGATTCACTTGAAATTCATTGTCTGTTGTGCTTACAAGGCAAAATAGCAGTTCTGACATCATTATTTCAAACCTCCTCAAATTGAAGTGGTGATTGAGTTGTCTGTTGCTTCCCTAGTGAATCCTCTAGTCCCTAGGCTACAAGATGAAGTGGTACTTGCTACCAATTGTTTCCAGAAAGAAAAATGGTGAGCTGTCCTCACTTCCCTGAAAGGAAGGACACTGATTTTCTGAAGCAAGTTCTGACTGTGGATTCCCAGTGAACATAAATGCTTTTCTGGGGGTCTATATGATGCACTTACTCCCCAGTAGTCATGTTGATAGCCATTATTTTGAGTTAGAATTCAAGGACCTGCCTGTTAAGATTAAATGACTTGCTCATGGATATTCACTGTGCTAGAAAAGTAAGAACGCAGGTTAGAAATAATTGTCTCCCTTGTCTTTTCCTCTGGTCACTACATTCCAGAATAGTAGTGTGCCAAAGCAGGACAACAGGTTAGATAGATGGGCTGAGACCAATGGCATGAAGTTCAACAAGGCCAAGTGCCATGTCCTACACTTTGGCCATAACAACCCCATACAGCACTACAGGCTTGGGGAAGAGTGGTTGGAAAGCTGCCCAGTGGAAAAGGACCTGGGGGTATTGGTGGACAGCTGGCTGAACATGAGCCAGCAGTGTGCCCAGGTGGCCAAGAAGGTCAACAGCGTCCTGGCTTGTATCAGGAATAGTGTGGCCAGCAGGAATAGGGAAGTAATTGTCCCTCTGTACTCGGTACTGGTGAGGCTGCACCTCTAGTACTGTGTCCAGTTCTGGGCCTCTCACTTCAAGAAAGACATTGAGGTGCTGGAGCAAGTCCAGAGGAGGGCAATAAAGTTGGTGAAGGGTCTGGAAGGTATGTCCTATGAGGAGTGGCTGGGGGAACTGGGATTGTTTAGCCTGGAGAAAAGGAGGCTGAGGGGAGACCTTGTTGCTCTCTACAACTACCTGAAAGGAAGTTCTAGTGGGGTGGGGTTTGGCCTCTTCTCCCAGGCAACTAGCAACGGGATTAGAGGACATGGCCTCAAGCTGCGCCAGGGGAGGTTCGGGTCAGATATTAGGAAAAAGTTCTTCACAGAACGGGTTATTAGGCATTCGAATGGGCTACCCAGGGAGGTGGTGGTGTCACCATCCCTGGAGGTGTTTAAGAAAAGACTATATGTGACACTTAATGCCATGGTCTAGTTGATACAGTGGCGTTAGGCCAAAGTTTGGACTCAATGATCCCAGAGGTCTCTTCCAACCTAGTTAATTCTGTGATTCTGTGAAAAATCAGCGTGAGCATTACAAGTTAAATCCCATTAGTGTTGGGAGTTATGGGTATGCTGTGAGGGCAACAGAGACATAACAAACGCAGACATTTATGAAAGTCTAGGGTGAAGGCTGTATTCTTGCCTCATCACATCATTTTGTCCCTTCCATTTTTTGTTCCTTATGTTTCCATGTCCTTCAGAGGACCATGTTTTATTGGCTAAATGTTAGGAGTCAGAACAGTATGTCCAGGTTTCTTGTGGTCTTGCTCGTTAGGGAAGCCACTTACAGTTTTCCACATGCCACTCATACGACAGGTTACTAGTACTTTTTTATAGCAACAGATAGAGCTAAGCTAAGCTGCAAAGTGTTTTGGTATTCTTGACTAAAAGGTGTTGCACAAAATGCAAATTATTATTGTTTCTCTTCTCTTCATCATGACACCTTTTGGCTCCAATTTTACCACAGTATACTCTTCTGTTTCTCCTCACAATTGTGTTATATTGTTCTCCTTGCTCCTTCCTATCACCTCATCTTTCCTTCCACATCAAGGAGCCTTTCTCAGTAATAGTTCTGGCATTTGGGCATAAGGAGCATGCCCCACTCAGAAACATAATAATATTAAATCACTATAAAATGCAGTTATCTTCAGTTCAGCTCTGGATGTCATTTGCAATAGTTCAATAGAATATTCAGTAGGATAGCTGATGATGGGTCTGTTTCCTTTCACTCGTGTCAGGTTTACCCTTATGTAACTCCATTGCCTCCAACAGCATTCAGCTGATTTTAAATGAGTAGTAATGGAATAAATGTAGCTGAGATTTTTTAAGCATCCATAGCAGATCAAGTGTGTACTACAGCAGTGGACTGCACATTTTCATCATTACCAGACAAAACAGTGATGTCACTGTGGAACTCTACAGCCTCCAAAGGCCTAGATAAAGCACATAAGCACTAAAGATAAAGCCTACAGTGTACATATTAATTTTTCAAAATTGGGAAAGCAGAATTTGCCAATCTCAGGGAATATTGTAAGACCCTACTTATTGGGAAAGCATTTTCATTTTAACAAATATGGGTGCTAATGCAACATGTTTCCTGTAACTTCTTTCCATGGGGAGTAGCTTAGAAGCACAAGGGAGAAAGAAAATTCCTGGTGTTAATTCACAATTTTCACAACATTGAGGCATTAACTTGAGCATGAGTAGTGATCCTGTTAGGAGGATTCTTGCAAGGTTTGTGTCAAATTATTTCCAACAACATTTGCTATTTGCATAACGCTAGTAAAATATTTTTAGATGCTCTGTCCAAGTAAATTTGTTACTGTGATGTCAGTGAAATCACATTTTTTTCTATCCAAAGAAACTTGCTAAAGGTTTTCTAATAATTCTTAGATATAGAAGTAAAGAGCTATAAAACTATTAATTATAAAAAAGCACCAAGAGGCAACCTAAGAAATTAGAATTTAACTAATTTCTTTAATCAAAATATTCAAAACCGTCTTCCGGTTTTTAATGAAGGACTGCTCCTTGAAACAGTGATAATCAATGTGGACTTGTGCTAGAGAGGTCACACTTAACTAACTTATGGAATTTTTTTAAAGACATTACTGCCATGATAGATAAGAGAAATTCAATACATGTACTATACTTAGATTTTAAAAAGGCAGCTGACAAGGTTCTATACCAGAGATAAATTGCTTAGGTAAAGTCACGGAACAGCAAGAATAATAGGGTAATGGACAAAACACTGGTATAATAGCAGAACACAAAAAGATACCTGAAGATGGACATTTCATCCTATTAAAGAAGTGGACTAAATATATAAACTAAGAATAAATTTGAAGACTAGTCATCTAGATCTCCCAGACTGGATGAGGTGCATGACTGGAAATGGGAAACCAAACACTGAATGAATCCATTTTTGTGCTTACTCCACTTCTCATAGGGCAGGAGGTGTATAGACCTGCCAAGGGTCGTCATGCAGATGGAATTTAGATATGTTGTGCCTGCCATTATTGGACCGAAGTAGCATTTATGATGATAGATAAACAGTTATTTAAACAAAAACAAACAAGTCTTCTAAGCTGTCAGTGATTTTAATGTCAGGCAAGCAATGACTAACAGAGGGTGCTTCCAGCTCCCCCTGTGTACCACAAAGCAATGATAGGTATCAATGTTCTTCCCAGGAGCAAGGAATGAGGAAGAAGGAGTGGGTCTGAGGCAAAGGAAAGCTGAGCCACTGAAGCCTTGAGGCAAGCAATGGGTCTACAAGTAAATTGAAATGCAAACTTCGCATGGTTACTGGTGCATAGAACAGGGGGAGACAGTGTCCATAGTGTGGATGAAAGATCGTCCTACTCCTTTCCTCCAAATTCTATGCTACAAAGCTCTTCCACTTGGTGTTTGTGCGGGGTTCACTTCTATACTGTGTGTGGCAAGTATTTTCCTGTAAGACGTAAGAAAACTCTTGAAGCCAAGCATAAATACAAAAATGTAATGTATATTAGGAGTAAATGTGAATCAGTATGGTATTACACCGGCGCTCCACCAGTAAGAGGAGTTGCATTAAAGTAATTCTCGTAGCACAGTGTAACCAAATGGTTGCATACGGGACAATGATGAGGAAAGAGCAAAGAGCATCCGTGAGCTCAAGAAATAGGTATATTTGTTTGTGGAGGAAAAAATATTGAGGGAAAAAGACCAGAGGGCAGACGTGTTGGTCTGGATAAGACTGCATGATCTTATGCCTTTATTAGCTAGTTCTACGTGAAGTTCTTAAAGTATGTAAATAAAAGCATTCTAGGACCACTACAAACAAATAAACAGGATAATTATTATAAAAATGGTACTCTCAAAGCTTAATCAATTTTTTATTAAATGTGAAAGTTATACTGATGTAACATTAAGAACGAGATTTTAACCGAAAGATTTAAACCAAAGGTTTCTTCAGAAACCCTCACACTATCCCCATGAGTATATGCATAACAATAGGCTCTTTCATTATGTACAGGATTTTTTCATCAGTCACTGAATAATAATTATTGTCTACTGTAACTTCACCCCAGCCTGCCTGGAGTTTCACAACACTGCAGCAGAAAGTTGATTTCTGAATAGGCAGCTCCTCAAACAGGCAGTGATCTACCAGATGCTAAGAGGATACACAGAAACATGGGGGAGGGCTTAAGTCAGTATATAGGAGAGAAACCAGATGTGTGAGAAGCATTATACAGGCACTGTCAAAAATGAGGAAAGAAATAGCCTGAAGAAGCAGATGGGTGGACAAGGTGACAATAATATCAAACAACAAAATAGACAACAAAATGCCTAGAGAGAGGGAGGAAAAAAAAAAGAAAAACTCACAATACTTGAAGAGATAAAAATAGGTAAATATTAAAATGTTTGAAAATAATGAGGGACTCGTGAGTTTTTCTAAGATGTGTGTATGCAAATTCAAGAAGCATAGCAAAGATAAGATCAATAGTAATAATAGTTATAGCTCTGAATTTATCAGGGTCTTGAACAGGTTAATGACTTTGGTGTATGCCTGTATCTAGAGTTATATATGGCTGAAATGAACGGTACAAATACCTAGATCTTTTTAGGAACTGTCTGGAAATTTAATCTTAAAGTATACAGACATTTTAAAAAGAGTTATACAAATACATTGATGTAATCTTAATTGATCTATAGCACGTTTAAAAAGGCATAAAATCATCCATGCACAAAGCCATATTGATTTTGTTGGTATTATACAAACATTAATGTTATCTTTAACATTTAGTTCACATCATACAAAAGTATTGCATAGATAAACCATAGTTAAGTTGATTTACAGCTGTTACTAGTTGACAAAAGCTGTATTCAGTTTTCAGTGGACACCAAGGTTTCACTGACAACACTGCAAATTTTTAAATTGATTTATAATTTAGGTATTTTCTCTCAAAAATCTCAACAAGATGTTGGGAGGAAGAAAAGGGATACCAGTCTAGAACAGCTTAATTGATACAACGAACTTGATCTGTGTCTGATAGATGTTGATACTCAGGCAAGGCGAGTGTTTCAAGAGCTTTTTCGATGGTTCTTTACATTTCATTTGCATGAATTAAAATAATTGACCAAGTACAAAGTATGTTAGAAACCAATCTATTATACCTTTGGAAGGCATAACATCTTTGGGTAGCATTAGAAAAGTGAGATGGCTACAGGAAATTCCCTTATTTACAGCAGGTTGGGGGCCAGGGAAAATTGCAAAATGAACACAAAGTAGAAAACAACATGGAGAAAAAAGAGGAGCAAGACTAAAAATAAAATTGATTGCTTTGCTTTCTTGCATGGTTCCTATAATATTTTTTAACAGAATTACTTCTGAGTTATGTTTTTGTAAAAGGAAGGAGAAACCAAGATTAAGTTAGGATAAATTGACTAATAAGAACAAGACATCAGCAAAAGAAACAATAAGGCCTCAAAAAGATAGTGAAAGTAATTTATTGACAGCCTAGGTAGGCATTGCTAAAAATTCTAATGAATTCTGAGCCTCAGTGTTCACAAAGGAGGATTGGGAACAGATGCCAGAAACAGACATAAATTTAACAGCAGAGGTGGAAGGCATACTGAAGAAACTCAAGATCGTGCCAGAAGAGGTGACCTAGAAATCAGAACATTTAAAGACTGACAAAACTAAAGGACCAGAAGGTACACATTTGATGAAGCGTCCCAGAAGAGACAGGGAAACATTTAGCAAGTTTATTTATAATCTCTTTGGAATTGCAAAGGGCAAAGTAGCACGTATTTAAGAAGTGATCTAGCTAAAATCTAGAAAGCTTGACTTGTAAGATGAAAGGTGAATCAAATACTTTAAAAGGTAAAGACGTCAATTAATTACATGGATTTTCCAAAGCTGTACAAGACCACAGGCTGAATTTCACATCACTCAGAAGTGCATTTCTGTCTTAAAACCATATGAATGGTTATTTATCTAACACTTTTAAGTTCTATGTTTCTTAAGTTCTGTGCTCTTTCTTTGTTAATGAGCTCTATAAAATGACAGGTGATCACTATTAGCATACGTAAACACTGGAGACTTTACTATACAGTTCTAACAATAAGAAGACATTGAAAGCATTGGATCATGTCCTCTGAGAGAAAAAAATCTGTAAGATGTCAAATGGAATTGACAGAATTGAATGAAACTGAACCTAAAAATACCAAAAAAAAAAAAAGGAAGGAGACTAAATTGTAGTCTTTGCTCCTTCCCCTCTGAAGAAGTACCGTCATATGTTTGTGATTTTGTGACTCTGGCAGGACTGGGTCCCCACAATTCAAGAAAGAGGTGGACAGACTCGAGAGGGTCCAAAGGAAGGCCATGAAGATCATCAAAAGGCTAGAGAACTTGCCCTATGAGGAAATACTGAAGAGTTAGGTCTTTTCTCCCTGGTGAAGAGAAGAGTCAGGATGACTTCTTCTTAGTATTCTAGTACTTAAAAAGGAGCTACAAAGAGGATGGAGGCTCTCTCTTCACAAGGAGCTACATGGAGAAGACAAAGGGCAACAGGTACAAGTTGCACCAGGAAAGGTTTCATCTTGATACAAGAAAGAAATTTTTTTACAGTGAGAACAGTTACTGGAACAACCTCCCCAGGGACATGGTGGAGTCCCCATCCCTGGAGGTTTTCAAGATGTAATTAGACAGGGTAATAAGACAGATAATCTCGTCTAGGCTCACTTTCCCATGAAAGGTTGAACCACATGTGATCTTTCAAGGTCCCTTCGAACCTGGGCTATTCTATGATTCTATTCTATGATGAATTGGTTCATTTGCCGTATCCTTCAGTGAGCTATGGAAATGTATAATCATTTGGCAATACTGAGAAAATGCTCACTAATACACATAGTCACATATTCTGTTTTGTGTGCTAGAGACGCTTTCAGTATTCAAAGGAGTTATCTGTGTCTCTGTTTATGGCCATCTACTTTTTTAGGGATGAATCTGACATTGCCAAGCATTTTCTCTGTAGTCCAGAATCTCCTAGCCCTGCACTGTGCACCTGACTGATGCTTGAAATGGCTGTGATTTCCAGTCCACTACTTCTGTTGCTTGACAGCTTGTGGAGTGACTGCCAGGGGCAACTTATGGAAACTTATTGAGAGGAAGTAACTGAAGTTATATCCGCATCCTATAGAACTAAGAAAGCATCCAGGATTGGAACGTCGTTGGCATGTAAGGAATCTGCTCTGTGATGGTTCCCCAGGCAACCTGGCCTGCATTCTCAGATATTCAGCGCCACGGGAGCTTGGTGTGCTAACTCTGAGAGAACAGAGGGTGGAACGATGAGACAACTGTGGCCAGGCTCTGTGCTAACGAGGCAGGTATGGGAACTTGATGGTACCTTGTAGCAGATAAATGACACAGCTACTGTCAAATGAGAGATAATGCCCTGTTCCACCCCGAATGCTGATCACTGAACCAGCAATTGTGGTGAAATCGTGTCCTGTGGATGAACTTTGCTCATTATAATCACATTATAATACCAAAACACACCTCCATCCCAAAAGCTACCTGCCTCTCTCTCCCCCTGAGCATGCTCTCTGAATTTTTCTTAGCCTATACCTTTAAATTGAAGTAAGAGAATTTTGCACCAATCAATAATAAAGGTATGCATGACTAGAGTCACTCAAGCTCCAGCTAAACATAGGAAAATAGTACAAAAAGTCCTTAAGAAAGAGGCAAGGTTGGGAAGATACTATCACTGAGAATTCAGGGAGACATCACCACGGTCTTCTGGGAGCAGCCGACGGGCTGAACCTCTCTTCCCCACCCATAGGGATGCCTTTGGGTAAGATTTGTACACTTGGTTATACCAGGTGCTTCCCTGGAAAACTTAGAAATCAAGCTTGTATTTGTAATCATATTAGTAGTGCTATATAGTCATCCTGCAACATATATATGTTCATAGGTACCTAAGCATGCTTTGCAGACAGTGTGTTCATCATCAGCTATCTAAAAGAATCTGTATCTGTTGCTTGAATAAATTACCTTAACTGTGGAACTGGTCGTGTGGATTTTATTTCAGTGGATGCGCCCAGATTTACGGCATAATCTGGAACCGTGTTAGTTCATCGACCACAACTGGGCCCCGCACTATGAGTGCATCTGGACCTGTGTTAGTTCAACATATTATCTGTTGAACGCAGCCAGACTGATAGTGCCAATTTTGGCCTATTTCAGCCAAAAATTAAGGTGTCAAATCGGGCATCACTCAGAGGCTAAGCTCAGCCATCCCTCAGCCCCTCTAATATCTGAGGACAAGCTGGAACACGAGGGGGTTTAGCTTCTGCCAAATTAGCCCTCCTATACGCAACACACCTTAAATGCAACACAGCTTTTCTTTAAAAACATAAGTCTGGCCCTGTATATAATTTGTTAAACCTCTGAAAATACCAGCTCACTGAAATTTTCACTCATCCCTGATTTTATCAAAGAATTTCCTGTGATATAAGCCTCTAATCCAGAAGTCTTATGAACTTAATTAAATTCAACAAAAAGAAACTATGATAACTACAGAATTGAGATATTTTGCTTAGTTTGCAAAAAAAAGGTTTAAAGAAATTCAAATGGATTAAACCAGACCAAAGTTATACAAGAATTCTTTCTTGAGTTCCTAGCAAAGTTTTTTCAGAGAACTCAAGAGAAGTTTGCTGCAGGCCTGATGATGTATGGTACTGGCAGTATGTTACATTAATGTCCTAAGAATTGACATGTATATTATAAAGGGTAGTTATAAGCTCTAACAGTTGTGAACGAGAGAAGTATCAGACAAGTATAAGGCCAAAGTATCACTATTAAGACAGATTTTATTCACCTTATATAAAAGCAACATGAAACACAGAATGTGCAGTAACAGGCTGAAATTTGATGACTGCACAAAACTGGAAAATAAGTCAAAATGAATGAGGTGGACACTAAAATAAAGAGCAGTAGGAAAGGCTAAGACCAAGGACAGATATATGGTTATGAAATAATACAGAAAAATGTAAGAGAAAGACACTGAAGATGAAAAGAAAGATTTTCAATTTTCAAACAGCAATACAGAACATCTAGGGGTAGTGGAATATATCACGTAAACCTTTGACCCATTGCTTATAAGCAGTAAATTGTAAGAACTAGGGCCACATAAGAAGGCTTGGGAAATGTAATTGAGTAGGAATTATTTGACTGATATAGAAAGGGGACCAGGAAAATAGTGTTTTATTGGGCATAAAACCTACAAATAATGGGTTACAAATATCAAATAAGGAAATTCTGATAAGGACTAAATTCTATCTTGGGAGAGATTTCATTGAAATGAACAGGCTACTGCATATATCTCCATAAAAAATAGAGCTGACATAACCCAAGTAGATTTCACTTGTTTTTAGCTAGCATTCTGATTACTTTAACCAATACCTCAGGTAGTTTATCACATTATACTGTTCAATCCAATGAATGTAAATTCACTGAAGTTCACCTTTTGGGAAAAAAAAATGCTTGTCCCAATGAAGAAACTGCCCATAAGGAATGGGTAGTCTTTTTATAAATGGCTGCATTCAACCCCATGCCTAATCTCCCCAAGCTGTTATCATCGTACTTTTGCTGTGGGTCTCCCGTCAAGAATGAGTTGTCCTTTTTCCAGAGGTATGTTCAGTTTTGGGACTACTGCACCCAGGACTAGGTTATCCAAGATCTGAGGATTCTGCCTTCAGTTTGAGCAGCAGAGCTGAGGCATCTCAGCAGCAGTCAGGAAATGTGTGCTCCTGAAGGTAAGGAAAGATTTGGTTCTCAGTGGCTGGTTCTTCCTCTGAAAGTTTCTGGCCTCCTTTCTCCTGTAATGGTCCTGGGGCCACAGAGCCCCAGAATGGCTCATCTTTCCATTCCCTAGTCATCTAAGTAGCCTCCTCTGAAGTCCTTTTCTACAAAATATATCTAGTTTATTGCCCCAACAGTGAATGTGAGGTTTATGCTTCTGTTTTACTTCATTGAGATTGTCTGGTGAACTGGTGGGAGTAGCTGGTGTATGTAGCCCAGTACACCCTCAGGTTGAACCCCTATACACAATGAGCTGAAGACCTGGATGAGAATATGACTAGTTGTTCCTGGTTCTTCTGCCCGTCTCCAGATAACTGATGTTGTCATGTACACATGGAAGAAACACAGAATATAAACAAGATAAAAATCCTGTGCCGTCTCTAAACCATCCCCACTTACCTGCATGTCTCTCAGATAAGCATGTGATTTACCAGCATGTAGTTCAGTGAATTTCAGTGTAACCTAATAGACAAAGCAAAGTCATCAGACACACTGAACACTTTGCAATATTTTTAATGTTTTAACAGTAATTAATATGTGTGGTTAACAGGTTTTTGTGAAATGGTACAGTGGACAACATAAAGAAAAGGCAGTGGATTTTTTTTTTTTGAGAGAGAGAGATCTGCTTTTTATAGCAATTGGGATATAAACACCTAAAATAAGGATTTTATACTAAAAGGGCAAGCTAACCTTACTAATGGTGATTACTCACTGTATAATAGAAAAGGAAATAAAAGTTTTCTATAAAATGTATCAAATCCTAAGAGTGCTGTTAAACTCATTAAAGAAAAAATGAAGTTAGAGAAACTGGTCTTATTTTTTTTCACTCCCAGTAGAGTTCATTTCTACTTCAACAACTAAGCCAAGGTCACATTTAACTCACTTCAATTTCACCCAGTGCACAAGCTAATGTCAATAGTACAGCTGCCATGCAGAGCTAAAGACTGATGGTTAGACAAAGCCATTTACACAAGGCTGGGTCTTTCATCTTCTCTCAGCTAGTGACATAAGAAAGCACTGAGGTTATTCTCAACTAGAGACTAAAACTGGCATATTAGAAAAAATGTTATTCTCCTTAGCTGTCACACAAAGGATCTGAAGAAATGTAGAAATGTTTTTTTCCTTGGTCATCTAGGGAGATCACAAAGTGACTCTAATAGCCTTCACTCTGAAATTTTCACATGGTTTAAGTGATTGCCAAGTCTGATATTTTCCATTTACACTTCATTGCCATCAGAAAAAGAAAAAAATCAATATACCTACCTACTCAAGTGTGTCACAGGATGAGCTTATAAAAGAAGACATCAGTCTTTTTAGGGCATGAAAAATATACTTATTCAAATATATCTTATTTAAAATGACATAAATTGCAGTGGTTAGTCAAGATTCGATTTCCTCCAAAATATAAGACTTAAAATATCCCCTGCCTTGCCAAGGAATAAGAATCCTTCAAACTGTTGATATGTACATATGTACTCGTTTTCTCTTGTAAGTTATACCCTCCGCAGTGTACCAGTATTAGTGACTACCTTTAGGAATTTTAAAGGGGAGGTGAGATCTAACGTATTATCACATTTCTCTGAGATGATACAAATAACTGGAACGTTGCCAAAACAGGGGAGCAATAGCTTCTTTTTTATTTCAATTTTACTACATATATGAATTTGAGTTGCCTTAGCTTTTTGGCCCTAATATGATTCCATGTGGTGTCATGCAGCTCTTACAAGCTCAAGCACCCTAAGCAGAGCTATCTTCCTTTCGCATGCTATAGCTCTTACATATATTATCTGTACCATTAAAGATTTCTAGCAATTTCCATGCAACAATATGCAATATCTCTGTTCTTGATTAATAAAATATCATAGGTACAATGGAATCGTCTAGTCAAAGATTTGACTGCTTGGCCATTGTCAATAACATTTGACAAGTGAGAGCCAATTTTGTCCCTGACTGTTCTGCTCTCAATGGAAGCTGAAAGGTCATCATTCACCTTATGATGTCATTTCAAACCCATTATCTTTTCTACCTTGTTTTAGCACCTTTCTCTGGCAAAAGGAGTGAGTAAAATGTTGAAGAACTGAGATGGTATTTCAGGCTATCTGCCAGCAAGTGCTAAATAATAATGGAATTTGTTTGCTTACGAATTGAGCAATTGAATTTAGACATTGAGCAGGTCACCTCTGTGATTTTTCCCATCCCCAGCTGGTCAATCATCTAAAAAGGCAGAATTACTACGATCAATCCTGAAACTCTTTCCCCTATGTGGTAACACAACATACCAACCACACAGCTACTAGGCCATCCCCCACAGTTACAAGTATTTCAAGGTCAATTTATCAATTTAACAGCTTCATCTTCCTAATCACTAAACTTCTGTCTCTTTGAGCTTGTGCTGAGAGACTGTGGCTGCTAATTAAAATGGAGCTTTACTAGCAAGTACACAAATTAGATCCTGTCAGTAAGTTTATTCTAACTATTGGTCATTTCTAAATGCCTTTTTAATCCCCTAATTTTTACATTAAAATTCAAAAGCCTAACAATCTTAATCACCCCTACATCAAATTCATCATTAAGAACAGGAAGCCAGATGGTATAATTTTGATTTACCGGACTTCAGCGTGAATTAATGTACTGAGTGCCGATAATGAATACATCAAACCTGATATTGCAGAAACCTATGAATCTGGCATGTTAAATTAATAACACACTTTGCACAATGAAAGCATGTAAGCTCATATAAAACCAAGGAGTAATGGTCCCTTTTATTTTAAATGGTCTTTATTAACCTGCAGTTTTGACTCTTAAAAAAAAAAAAAGATGAACATTGTGCTTAAGAAAGTTCTGTCTGTTTCATATCTGTCCTTTTTCATATAGGCATGAAGTGAAATGAAAATAAAAATCCACCTGATTACAAACTTTATAGTTGTGAATGATATATTGGTGGAGAAAGGGCCCCAGTGAATTGACTTAATCTGTTCAATTTATGTTGAAATTATGGCTGAAAGTTTGACTGTCATGTTGAAATTCACTTATACCAAAATGTAGTAGTACAATATTGTTTACAACATGTGATAGTTACTCATTGCATGGAGTACATAATGAATTATGCAGATTATGCTGAGTTTTTTCCTTTATCCTTTTCTTTCTAATGTGTGTTGCTTCTTATTCAAATATACCTTTCCACTCTGTGGTGAATATGAAGCTGAATAACATTTTGTTGGAATGGAGGGTCAGGAACTGGTTTTACTGAAAAACAGACCAATCATACATTTGGCAACAGTTGCTATAAAAAAAGTACCACGTAGGTAAGGTCCATGCCTACCACATTTTCTTATTATCTAGCTATTATATAGCATGGAGATGGCATAGAGATTAGTATTTTTGAAAGAAAATAGATGGATAGCAATTTTAAATATTCCAGAACATTTGAACCAGTGAGTAGCTTGTGTTCTAGCAGTGAGAGGTGACATAGGGTTGAAATTATATAAATACATCACTTCTGAGCACATAATTTTACATTTACCTAGTGTAAATTAAAAATATGGCAGTTGTTACATATTCTGGTGGACCTATGAATACAAGGACCCAACCTAATTCCTGTTCACACCAAAGACAAAATTGCCTTTGACTTTAGTGACAGCAGGATCGGGCTCAAATACTTAAGTAGAGGATCTGCAACTTCTTTTTCAGATATGTAGCAGCAACACAAATAGAAGTGAATTCTCCAGTATGAATTCTAGCTCTGAAGTATGTCTGAGTTATATTACTTCTAAATGAAATACAGTTTGGAATGGTTTTATACTGAACGACCTAAAATATACAAATGTAGGCCTATAGACCATAAGCCAGAAAGGCAGGATGAGAGTGGTCTCTGTTTTGAAAACCACAGGCTGTTTGCTATAAAAAGCATTTAGAGAGTTAGAAGATGCCTAGTCCAGGCCTGAGCAGGATAAAGCTGACTGAATAGGTTAACGTGAGCATGAACATTTCCCCAACTTTATTCTGTCTCTCTATCTCTGCACAGTAAGTGAATGTTTCAGCAGTCTCAGTGTAGCTGTAGGAAATATATCCAATATAGTGAGGGTAGGATAATACTGGGGAAAACATCACAAACCTGAATTAGGTGCTACTTTCCAGCTAGCTTTCCTTATTGCACAAGTGTGTTCTTGCACTTACCACTATGGCATATAATTTGTATTGCTTAGAGATAAACTGCTAAGATTGATCACTAAACAAAACAAAAGATGCATGACAGATTTGTCTAGAGAGGATATAAAAAACCTCTTATGCCTCTTCTTTATATATTGTAGTGTTTTTACCCTTCAAAGAAGTAGTACTTTACTAATATTTGGGGAGGGGAAAGGGAGGAGGAAGATAGTTGTTCCCAAAAAAGAAATTTACAGTGCAAACTGTTCTAGCAACTTGAACAGAATAAGTCAGTTATGCCTGGATGGAAATGTTTCTCACTCTTAAATCTCTAGCTGAAGCTCATTTGACAAACCTATTATAAAATGAATAAATGTAGCTCTGTGTGATTTGTCCATTGTCAACATGTTAACACACTTTATTTGAAGGTAGATTGATGAAGGGTGGCTGAAGGAGTTTACCCTCCTGAGTTAAAGAATAGAAAACCTTTTTTTCTTAGCATTTTTCTTTTTTTCTTAGAAGTTCACAAGAGTAGATATACAATTATCCTCGACTTGCTGATGTAAAGGAACAGAGCATTTAGTTTCTTGTCACTGTCTCTGAAATTCCTAAAGGTACAATTAGCATTTCATTTGACATAATGTTGAAAGGTTCATAGATTGATCTTCCCTAAAATGCAGCAAGAATTTTTTGAAATGCAAATTTTGACATTTATTAACTTTTATTCCAGATCTGTTTATAGACTGTAAAACTGTGCATACATTTAACTCAAAGAAGCTAAAAGGACAATGTTTAGGTGGATACCCTGTGTTATAATAAAAGTCTATTTTATTGTTTCAACAATGAAATTTTTATTATCAGAGATTTATGATATCAGCACAGCAGTTTTTACTGCATGATTCACAGTGTTTTTATAGATGTATATTCAACAAAACAAGGAGAGAAATTGTACTGCAGTGCTCTCTCTCAGGAGTGCATTTCCCTGTTGAAATAATGTCAGCAGTTTTCCACCTTCAAAGCCCTAAGTTTTCAAATCAATTAACAATTCTAATTGTGCTGGAACAGTTGTTCACTTAGCTTGGCAAATGGGACAGGAAACATTATTTCCTTTCTTTGCCTAAAATGAAGACTTTAATCTTCTGAACCATATTTAACATATAAAAAACACACAACTGAAAAGTTAGGCAGTTTGGAAACTCACTCAATTGTAAATGTTGTTTTTCTTAGTGTTCAGGCCTTGGTCAAAGAATGGAGCAAGAGCACTACAGTTTCCCCTCTGGGTGCCAGCAAACCATCTTAGGATTCATTCTGAATATTTCAAGTGAGATTTGTATCTATCTGGACAGCTGTAAGAGTTATTGCTTTTGCAAGATGGTAAAACAAACACTGATTCTGACTGAACTAGTGATACCAGAATGCATATCTATATCGAGTTACATAGGGCTGACATAAAGTAAGTAATACAACATGCCAGAGACAAGACTTAAAGGCCAAATTTACATTCCATTTTATTTATATACATATATATTGTGTGCTTGGATAGGGGCATAGTGAAAGACATAATTACTGTGACTTCATACAGAGACTAACATCCAACAGTTCGAATAAATATGTCTGTTTCTTCTGCAAACCCCAAAGTGATTTACCAGATGGGAAAAATAATATTACCTTATTTAACAAACGGAACTATCTCATGGTACAACGTAGAAACACACAACAAGTCCTTTTCAGGATTACAGAAGTCAAGGATCTTACAGTTGAACATCATGCATAGTGCTCTATACTAAACAAAATGAGAATCCTCCAGCAAAAAATAATGTACAAATACGAATTTAAGGTTGTATCTTTTCATACACACTTGCATTACTCAGAAGGTCACAAAAACAGTAGTAATGTGTATTGTTCATATCAGGAGAAGTACTCAGTACAGATTATCTGTATGAAGTATCTGGCGAGCGCTAACACGTGTATTCACCTCAGTCCTAACCTTGTGTAGGAACTTGCCAAGAATATGGTCATACCTTGTGCATGAAACTCCTGGGTGGTTAGAATGGTGGTTAGAACATCATTTTTACCACAACTGTAGCCATGTCTTAGTATAATCTAAGCAATCTTCACATGCATAGCATTGTTGTAGATACTGTTTCTAACATGATACTTGTTCAGATTAGTTCCAAGAAAGAGCTAGAACAAAGTTTTTACTTCCATGGTTGTGCTTTTTTCTTTTACTGTTTTTCTGTGGAGTCATTTAGATTTCTTCATTATTTATTTGTTTGCTTGTGTGATGGTGCATTTAGACAGGCTGTCAAAGTAAAAATGGCAGCAAACTTTTAGAAATTAATTCAGAATTCAGGGTCTAGAGTTGAATTTATTTGAGTACACACAGATTACACAGTTTTTTCCCACTCCCTCCTCTGTTTAACACTGATGCAATTGTTGTCCATCCTCATGACTAAACTTAATTGTTCATTGCTGAGATGGACAATACTTTCTTATTGCACAATTTTCATTATTCACTGATGAGGAAACTGTCTCATTTGTTGCATCTGCTAGAGGAATGGCATCATACAAAGATATTGGTTCTGGTATCATTGTCAGGTTTCTGATTCAGAGCCTGAAACAACTCAAACCAGTGAAAGCTAGATGAAACTCACCAGAAACTATGGTCCCTCTGGGGTGGTGAAGAAAAGGCTGTGAGGAACAGGTGGATAATGGCCAGTAACTACCTGCCATTTACGAATTGATAATAGTATTTGGCATGGATTTAGTTCTTTTTGTCTGACTTATCATCATACACGTCTCTGCAGAACCTGGTATCAATTCCCTATTTTGTAAATGATTAATTAAGCCAGACATTATTCATGGTACTTAGTCACTGTGACTATACCAGCTAAATTCAAGAAAGCCTGCCTGCCATCCAAGGCTGCCAATTCTTCACTTTTTCTGTCCTCTCAGTGATGATGAGTAGTCATAACACCTAAACTAGGTAATGGTAGGAGATAATATTAACAGGATTTGCTCATTGGTTTTGTCTAAGCTGCTAGCAGAGATTACAGTAGAACACAGATACATGTGTGCCACTGCAGATTCATAGACATGTTTCACTCTGGGTGACTATACTTTTGGAGCAGTACTAGTCCTAAGAACAGACTTAGGTACCTAACTTGAGAGTTAGGAGGAAATAAGATCAAAACAGCACTCTTGGAAATATTTGTTGCTCATTGGGTACCTTGATTTATCACTTTCCAAGAACAGCAGGAGGCACACTATGATGCCCTAGTTCCTGTTAATTTTCCTTTCCATTTCAGTAACGGAGTCTTTCTCTATTTAAGCTTCCTTGGGTCTCCACTCAGTGGGTTTTTGTACTGATTTTGTCCCAGCACTACCAAGTTCCCCACAAAATACAAAGCAAATCTTGCTCTCCCTGAAAAAGAATGGTGTTCTTTTTTCCCCACGTCTATTGGCTAGAGCACCCATACAGGCAGTCTCTGTTCCTTCACATCCTCCTGGGAGAAGGTTCTAATCACTAGGACTAGCACTTGCTAACACCTCCACTGAGTGTGAACGTTTATGGCCCCTATTTCAGTGGGACAGCCCTGTATTTCTTATCCCTACTTGTAGTTATGTTGCTGAGTTTTGCATTCAATGATCATTGGCTTATATGCCAAAATGCTAGATATTTTGGGGGACAGAACCTGGAATCACTAAGCGGCCCTACTCACCAGGCTAGAAAGCCATATTCGCAGTTTGCTTTTCCTTTTTGGCCCAACAAATCTCAAATCCACCTTGGCACAGAAAGGCATACCTCTTAAGCAGGTTAAAACAAGGGCAATTTCTTCCAACAAGTATTTAACTTTCAAGATTGAAGATTTGACAGCAGAAATGTAAAAAAGTTTGTGTCCCAAAAGCTTATCTTTTTTGCCAGTTTCAGTCAGCTGGTGTAATACATTCTGTTATCCCTTTTCACAAACCTTGTTTTTTTCTTGCATAATTTCTTGGGGAGGGTGAACAATGATGCTTCCCCAGAGTAGATCTGTTCTCCTAAATAAAAGATAACAGCAGAGCAAGCTTCAGCACTGAGTCCTTGCTGTCCACACTGCTTAACTCTTAGTTCATACACTACTTATGCTGCCTGCAGGGTAAATCTTCTCTAAAGGAGACTAGTCCTAAGGAGTATACAATCTGCCAGTCAAAGCCTTGTGGCCTCAAAGCCAGAGACTGGTCTTTGGCCCTTTTAATTTACTGGTATAGATACACCCACACTGGCTGCAGTGCTCTACTACAAGAAATAGGTTTGAGAAGTGTGCTATATCACTAGCTACACATAGGTATCTTTTTCTTTTAATAGGAAGGAAAGACATTATTAAATTATTTGGGAAAAAAAATAGATGGAGGAGCTTTTCTTCAAAAATCAGTTTTGTGGTGTGGATTCTTAGCTGGCAAAGTGCCCTTCCAAAGTCACCAGTGAGACATCTCAACCTAAGGAAGGTATAGGGCTTCAGCTGACTTTTGTCACTGGTGTTTCTCACTTACCCATCTTTAGCTGTTCTGGGTGTCTCCCTTCAAGAGAGGAGAGTATTTCAGGTACCTCATGCGACATTACGAATTCTGTTCTGGAGACACTGCTAAAGTTTAGGAGCTATGATATCTGTCTCTGCCCTTTACCAAATCTAATGCAGTTACAGGTTGACCCTGAACCTTCTTTGACCTGGAAGCTGTAGCTTGTACAGAACTTGCCTCTCATTTGCACCTCTGGAGAAGAACGAGCTATTCACTTCTGGTATGCCGCAAGGTTTATTCACTTTATGGTCAATTCTCAAATGCCTGTGAGAAGATTATCTGTGTTATGGATTATATGTGTCATGCTTTAAAAAAAAAAATTGAAATCCTTTTCTGACCTCATTCCGTGCTTACAGTTTTATTCTTAAAAGGTAAATATACTAAACAGAATGTGCTAGCATTTACTGTATGTGTGTTTTGTTTTATCCATGCTTAACTTGATTTGGTTATCCTGTTGCTTCCTTTCTCACGGTTCTTGGAGACTTGACAGTATCTATGCTTGAAATCTGCTGCTATAGAGTTACACAGGATTTAGTATCTAAAGTACCGTGAACACCTACAACACCGTAAAAAGTCATCATGATTTGGGATAGCTTATTCTTGACCACTCTTTGCCCTCTCCAGTGTGTAACTCATTCCTGTTATTCCCTTTTTTCCTATTCTTTGTACCTGTGAGGAATTGATTTCTTTTGATAGGAGATTTGATTGATGTTGTCTTGGCCAGATATCTGAGCTTTTCAAATTTTGTTTCAGTGTTTTTAGTGCTTTGTACTGTGGTAATTGTATAACACTTAAATATTATAGGCGCCTGAGACAAGATTAAATAAATAAAATTAAGTGTGGTATGAAATGTAATCCTCCTTTGTTTTTCTTCGTATATTTTGGTTTATTTAATGAATAGCTTGCATTTTTCAACTGATATTTGTTCAGTATTTAGCATAATATAATTCAGGGATTTCTATCCTGAATGTTTTTTATTTTTGTACAAAGTATTGTATGACACTTATTCCAACTAAGTTGATTGTTTTTCCTGTCATTTATTTATTACAGTTCAGTGTAACTGAGATACACTTCATAATAATAAGATGATAACATGCTTATTGATATTATTTTAATCCTTCAGTTTTATCTTAAAATATGAAATTAGAAAAATGATTCATTTCCCCTTTGTTACCAATATTTATTGCCAAAAAGTCTTATCTAATGAAAATATTTCACCTTCTTTTGTAGAATTTTAGGCATTTAACATCAATTCAACAATTGCATTTCTGGACCTCATACACAAATATGCAAGTGTCTTTAATATTCTGAAAAAAAAGATCAAATATTCAGGAGAATGAAGCATGAAACTTACTTAATATAACCTGTCCACCTTTTGTAAGACTTATTCTCTCAGAGGAGCTACAATGGCTGCTTGGGTAATGATTACATTAGTTATTAGATTAGAACCAAAAAAAGATTACAAACCTGTGATTAGGTATATAGTAAATGTTTTTAATCCAGTTGAAGCTAATATGTATTTCTGTTAAATAGAATAGAGCTTATGGCATGTTTATGACAACTATGAAAGCTTTTTCTATTACTTTCTTTATTTTGCCAACTTACTAAAAGACTAAGGTAGTAGTTTTCATGATTTAATATTCATACTGCACATGCTACAGTGTATCTGTGCAACAAACATCACATGTTATTAAAACATAAACATACTTTCGGTGTCATATCTAGGAATAGAGACTTGAAATTCTGGCCCCAAGGTCTGATACAATGCACGCTGTATGAAACAGTGACCACCACACATTATTTGAAATGAATGGACTCGATTTTCCTTTAAAAAGTACTCTGAATTCCATCATAAAGCATTTTCATTTCACCCATTTTAATGGTTGAAAAACTGAGGTAGAATATTAGAGCAAAAATGTGTCCGTTGTTGTCCCAAGAGAAGTGCCCAAAGGCAGTGAGGAGCTGGTTTTGATGTCATGACATTTTCAGCAAAAGAACTTGTGTTCAACAGCTCTACAGTGAGTTCAGCAGCATGTTCCAACTTCCTTCCTTTTTCCAAGATCCCTTTGTCAGGCTTTTGCAAGGGCTTTTGCCTAGGCTTTGTTATGGATGCGGCCAAAAAGCCAGTGTTTGTGAGAAATATTGATATCAGTGAGGGGATTTTTCAGTTGAATTGCTTTGATGATTATTAATTCTGTTATTTAACAATGTTCAGATGTGTGTAGGGAATTTGGCGAGTAGCTTGTACTAAAAAATCTTTTTGGTTTCTCTCATTAATCATGCAAAATGTTAATAATGCAATTATGATACTATGTAAAAGTTAAAATGCCAATAAATAACAATACATCATTTCAATACTTTATTAAACTGGGCTGAGGGGGTGTGTCATTTGCAGTCGCTCCGTAACTCTGTAGGGGACAGGAGTAAGCATGAGGAGGAGGTGAAAGTTGGAGAATCAGAGAATTTGCCTGGAAGACCTTTGCTCAGAACTTCTCCTTCCTGGATGACCTCTACAGTACACACTGCTGATTTAGACTGTGATCCAACAAATATTCACATGCTTCCCTTCATTTATTGGAGAAAACTAACTGAATTTCATAAATTCAGCCTGCTTGCAAGGGTTTTCAGGATTAAGCTTTCTGATGGATGACTTTATCATGGAAATAGTGAGAACTTTGTTATTTTTTTTTTCATTTGCTGCATTTTTTAGATCTACCAACTGTGCTAAAATATGTAGCATTACAGGAAAGTTTAATGAGAAAGCATACTCATCTTAATAACAATCTAGATACCTTAAATTCTTTTTTGCTGCTTTATTTGAGAGCATTTGTGTGCTGTCTCCCTATATTATTGGGCATCAGTTACTGCCAAAACATCTCTTGAGATAGAGATATATATATATATAGATATATCTATATATATATAAAATAAGGCCACATATAAGCATTCACTACTGAATTATTGTGTATAACGGGAGTGCGGAAACTTTGCACCTGTCAGTTCTGGCTGATTTTCAAAATTGTGTGCAAGTGTCAAAGAAATGACTTGCCAGTCTGTGCTAGTGATTAAGGTCCCACTCAGATTCTTCAGTGATTTAAAAAGGGTGTTTATCCTTGAAGGGTTATTTCTGTGTGAATCTGTCCATCTCATACCTAGCATGTGAAAGGTTTGCTGTCTGAATTAGGGTTAAAATGATAGCTCCAACAACAGTAGCACAGCACTGTCCATGTTGTGGCTAGTTTGAAATCACATCAGATGAAATACTCACCCAATTGAACAGTGTGAGTTTTGTCATTAATTTTCAACCTAAATTATTTCTGTTGATTAGCCATATCTACTGATGACCTGTGTTATAATAGTCGAGTGCTTTTTCTGGGGACAAAGCTGTTCCCTGAGGGAGCAATGCGCTTTTCCTAACTTTAAGCACCAAAGAGACATGTCCAGGATGGGCTTCTTAAATTCTGTGTAGATCATGGAGAGACAGATGAGATCCACAGTCCTCTCAAGAGGGTGACTCAGAGCACCTACATTAATCTCTTTCTTCAAAGTCTCTGCTGAATAAGTGTATTTCTCTTCATGTTTGTTGAACATACAGCAAGCCTGAGAAGATCACAGACCTCAGTTAGACACTGAGGTTAGACCATAGAAACAGTATGCTCAGTCAGAGCGTTTTGGCTGTGTATTGGGGGATGTCGCATGGCAGGCCTCAGTGTCTATGAAGAGATGGGCAGATATTTCATGTTCCTTGCTGCATCTTGAAAACAGGATTAGTCGATTTTCTCAGCTAAGGATTAGAAATTTATTGCATCCAGAGAAAGAAAGACCTAGAAGAGCTAAATGAAGGTCAGTGTCTTCTTCTCAACCCCATTTCTTTACTTGGCAGTCTGAGGGAAGAAATGACATTAAGCTCAGTGATACTCTGTGAGTAAGAGCTGGTGAGGCTGGTGAGGCCTCTTGTCCTACTGTACATTGAAGACATTCCAATAAAAGCACTTTGATGTATGTATTTACATTAAAGAAAGATAGTTGTACCGGTTACACAGAAACCAAATGTTCACCTAGCCTGCTACAGATCTAACCACAATATATGACTGTGTAACAGTCGCTGCACTTACTGAGTTCTATTCAAAGAATTCAGTGCCCAGGGGCATTCAAAACCAGTATTCTTTCAAAAGATGTATCTCTGCAAACGAAGTCTGCATGCAGTAGGAAGCATAAGTTCCTGACAGAGGCTTTCAGATACTGACAATACTTGAAACATCTAGAAATGCTCCACAGGACCACAGTTAAGAACCACTCATGTGGGGCTTAACACCAAGCAACCCTATTTTGGTTTCAGAAAGTGACAAAGGCATGAGTCTCACCTCTTTCCTACCTTCCTCTGCTGGACAAGAGTTATGTATTTACAAGAGCAAATAAATGAAGAGACACTGGGTGAAATCATGCTTGCTCTGAATAGGTGAATGGTCCATCCCTTCGGTGGGACCAAGTTTTTATCTAAAAAATTTAGAAATTTGAAAAACAAATTCTCTTGTGGGACTTGATCTAGAAGGTGCTGAGTATCTCTTGCACGTGAGCACTAACTCCCATTTCCTCCTCAAGAGAGGTTTGGGTATTGTGGTTTCTTTTATGCCTTTTTTTTTTATAGTAGAAAGGTCTTTTTTAGGCCTCCATTCTGATGAAAAAGAGTGAGCTACATGCATCATCAAGATATAAAATAAAGAGTGTATGAGCTGAAAGAAATGACTGATTTTGCCCATCACTTCCTTCAAACCCTGTTGGCTGACATGGATTGTGTCGAATTATTATCTTTTTAGCTGTACATCTTCCTCAACGTGCAGCTTGTTTCCTTGGGCTGTGCTCTGATTTCTAAAATCTGATATGGTTTCTGTAGCACTTATTGTAGGGCTTTGTGGGAGAGGAGTTTGGTCAGATTTATGCTGGCTTCTTTCTCCATATGCTAAAATGGTATAAAATAAAATCAAGTACAAATCTGTTTTGCAAGGCAGATTTAATATTTTTGAATGAGGTTGAACCTGTAGTGTAGACTTTAACTATGTTCTAGACACAAATAATAGGAATTATCTGAAGTCTCTGCTTAGAAATTTCCTTTACAAGACACCTGCTAATTATACTGGACTTGTTTTCCTATGTCACTGCAAAGACAAAGCAAATGCTGATTAAAGCAATTAAAACTCTCCTTTGTTTGCAGAAAGAGATGTATTCAGATATGGCTTTTTTCTTTACAGACATCTTAATAAGCACCAGCAGATTGAAATTAAATCTGTCATCAGTTATATTTTCTCTTAGACTAACTGTCTACTTCACATACATATTAAGAAAGATTTGTTACCGAAGTTTCCTTATATGTTTTCTATTTGTTGTTGTAAAATGGTAAATGTTGAAATAACACTAGATCTATCAATCTGATAATATAATGCAATACATCTGACAGCTGAAGAGAGGAAAAAAATGTAATGACTTATATAGTATTTCAAGTAGTGCATTTTTTTGTTGTTATGGTTTTCTTCGAAAACACAACTGTGCTGTTTGGGTGTCTGCCACCATGGAGGGATATAAAGCATTATTGTGGGTGGAGGATTCAGCTTTAGCAGAATATAAATTAACTGCCGTGTAAATATAAACATCAATTAAGTTCTGTCACTTGTTAAATATTTATTTACTAAAATGATTTAAGCAGAAAAGCTTGCTGAGGGGAAAATTGTCTGCTTCTATCTATACACTGCTGGTACCTCTTAGGAGCCTGCTTTATTTCTATTGTTTCTTTATTTATAATCTGTTATTTGTGGTTGCACAGGTTGCTATTTCAAGCAGCTGAAAATTTAAGGTGCATTTCTCACCAATGTTGAGCTGAATTAGGCATGTAACTCCCATTAATGATAATGGGAATTAAGCAGATAAATACCTTCTTGCATTAGTGGATAAGCAGACTCCCATTTTCTAAGGTGACACAGACTTCATCTGTGCAACAAGAACATGGTTGTACATGACAAGATCAGAGCAGTGCCTAGATACAGAGGGGAAAAATAAAACATCTGCAATGTATTTATCCTTTTATTCTGATTATCTCCTGAGTATAAACTGTCAATAGCTTTCAAATGATGGTTAGGTTTACACAAACTCACGGGGAAACATTGTTAAGTTGCATGGTCTTTTTTCACTCTTGGCTAGATGATATACAAGGAGATTCTTATGACACTCAATAGTCCCTCGTTTCTTTTCTCAATGTTATTCAGAAATGGGTTTCCTTTCACTTCTATTGTCATAAAATAAGTACATCAGAATAAAGTCTCATGAAATAGAAGTTACAGAATGAGTCATTTGTACCACTAAAATAGGCACATAATCATTTTTCTTTTCTGAAAGAATAATTCAGTTACCCTCATTTGTTCTTTGTGTTACGCTCGATCCCGTATTTATTTGACTTAGGCAGATGAGAATTATTTCAGTAAGAACCTAGATATTTTAAAGAAATGTCTATAAAAAATGCAGAAAAAGATCTAGTTCTATTCTGGAAATACATATTGATTGGAAGCAAATGGGGTCCACAATGAAACTTTCTGGTTTATGGCTTAACTTTTTTTCAGATCAGGTTTAAAATACAGAATGGTTCCGTCTGATGTATAAAAATGACTGAGATCAGATACACAAACATAAGAAGACACTGACAAGTTCTAAACAAGCACTAAAACGTTAAACTTCTTGTGCAGAAAACCAGCTCTCTGGAGCCACATGGAAATTTTAAAAGGCAAATAAAATTTGTTAAGCTTTAACTGATTTCAAGACTAGGCATATACCTGCTCCTAGATTTACTTTTTAAAGAACTTTTTAAGTCCACGCTTTTTCTCTCCACACAGAACCATACAAATCAGTACATACAAATCACACCAAAAACTTTAAGTGGTCATTGTTAAAAGACGCCAAGAGGTAGGTGCCTAATTGCCATAAATGTTAATTCCCAAAAGTTCTTTTTGCATTCCCATCTAAATTTTCAATAATGATAGCAATCACACAAACCATTTCAAAATCCTAATCAAATGCCTTCTCAGTGCATTCATAAAATGAAATGCTGATGCAGCACATACTATTTAATTGAGATACACTTAAACTAGGAAGTCCGCTTAATCAGGACGTCTCCCTGGGAACAATTTAAGTCCAATGATACTTAATGGCAATGACTACTGCTTAATGGGGACAGCAATTCTGCTTAATTGAGATTTCTTCCAGTGATGTAGTAGTTTATAGCTGTACACTTTTAAATAACTGAGACTAATTTTGTTATGTTTTATGTTTTTCTAAATATATTTTAAGTATATATGATGAATTGGATTGAATAACACTTGAAAAATGTTAGTATCTGTAGCAAACAAGGACTTATAGCATTAAAAAAATCTATCTGGGACAAAGTAGAAGGAGATATGCTAGAAATGTTTTTAATTGAAAACAGTAGTGTTAGAGGAAATTAAAAGTTTTTCCTGTGGGAGGGGTTTTGTGTGAAACCTCTAAAACAAGTAGTTTTATTCGAAGAGGGCTCCAGAATTCATTTCTGAATCTAGATTAGCATCTTCTGAACCTTTGAGTGCCAAAAGATAGAGCAGCAAACAAACGAGGAGTGCAATCTAACAACAAGGCCATAAGAGTCAGCACAAAAAGCAGTAGATACGGCACATCCACCACGTACATACTGTGGAGGGCAGGAGGAGACATCCCTGAGGTGTTTGTGTGAATGTTCATGACAATATCCTCTCATATACAAGGTGTGTCATGAAAGAAATCAGGCAGCAACATGTTTAACATGTAGCTATTCAATGAAGACCAGTGTACAACGGAAAGGCGATCAACCACCTGAATAATGGGTAGGGTAGAAAACTTCCAGAGAGACAAAGTATGTGAGAAAGGGGTCCAAATCCTACTCAAGACTAGTCACATTTTTAATCACATTATGGAAATAAAGTGGAATGTAATGTGTCCCTCATGGATACCTAATCTAGCAGCTGCATGGAATTGATAATGAACTGCATGAAAGGCCCCATCACCTACATTATGAAGTACATGCATGTTGAGAAAGTAGGTCAAATTATTATCATTGTACAAATAGTTGAGGAGCATAACTGTTAATGCTTAACAGGACTACCGTGCACCTGTATTCAGCACACCAAAGCTTTCTGGCCTTGGTACCCAGAGCGTAACTTGGGATGTGGAACTGCATAGACTCAAATGTGAGTCAGTGGGTTTTTGTTAGAGCAGTTCAGCCACAGGATGCATTTGTAAAACAGGGAAGTTCAGTGCAATGATGAGGTGAAGAGACAGGCTACTATTATGCAAAGGAAGGCTTAGAAGGGTATACTGTTGAAAGAGGGCTTCTCTTCTGGGGAACAACTAGACACTAAAGTTGCAGGAGGAATTACTAATTTTGAAAAAGCACTTTTTCTACAGTGGACTCTGCATGCTGAACAAATATTGCACAGATATGACAGTTGATAAACCTATTCATCAGCTTTAAATCTAAACTGGCTAAACCTTTTAAAAACCTTTAAGTAAATATAGTGCTTTTATGACAGTAGGATTGTGTGGCTAAGGAAGTCATAATGCTGTCGCGTTTCACAGTACTGTCTGCATACATTTGTCATCTTCAGCACCCTGTCCATCCCTCACCCTGTCCTATGATAAGACTGCAGGTCCTGCCAAATTTAGTGTGGTGGCTTTATGATGTGCAGAATAACAAAGAAACTTGCTATGGTCTTTAAAAAAGTAAAAATGTCATGTTTTGCCTAATACTGTACTTCCTTCCACTATTTCCTATTTGATAGCCACAGCACAAACTCTTAGAGGTGGAATTTAAAATATGACACTCTGTCAAGGCTACAAAAATCCTGAATAATCTGTAGCAAATCAACAACTTCCATATCATCAGCAAAGGAAGGTGGTTCAGACTTGTTGAACCCTAGTTATTATAGGCTTGAACAACTCCTGATAGAGAGAAAAGATATGCATGATTATGCAGGCAAGCACATGTTAAGTAAAGCTGACTCCTGCTCACTGCAAATCTAATTGACAATTTTGTTGCCCTTCTCTGGCTATTTAAGAAGAGTAGTGAGGTCAATGGTAATGACATGTCTCATGGTTGGAAAATGCCACCCACTTGGTTTCTTTTTACAAGGCATTGATTTCAAAATTCTAAGCTCAGCTTTGTTACAAGGAAAGAAGATTTTAAAGACCCTTGTTGAGCGAATTTTCTGCTTGTGAAAGGTGACTGGCTGAAAGAGACTGAAACGCTGTTTTCGCAGAAGACGCACTGTATTGTTGCATTCCTTCTTTCAGTATTATACTGGCAGTTCAGTGTTCACTTTCTCATGTTTATGTATATGCTTCAAACTTCATCTTGTGGAGTCATTCCTAGGCTGAAAGTTTCTATGTCTTAGACTAATTCTGGAGACTTATAAAAAGGGCCCCAATTAATGACATTTGTCAAGATTGTTGAAAGATTTTTCAATATTGCTTATTTTAAAGAAATAAAAATATAATTTTCTTATTGTGAACATCATGATTAACAAAAACGAAGCAGAACCGAAACAGAAATAGGATAGAAATAATGCAGTTAAGCCATACATCTGTATAAATAATTATCAGAACTAACGTACTCAAACAAATGAGTCTCCTACTGCCCTACAAGCCAGGAAAGCTCCTTGAATTCATACAATATAAAATACTGTTTATTAAACAGAGGGAGTTTCTCTGATGCCAAAAACCAGTACAAAAGGTGTCAGTTATTCTTCAGCCATTAATATGACTTTCTGGCAAATATTCATTAACTAATTTCTATATACACTTAGTAATATTTATAAGCCAGCATTTTACAGTATCAGAGGGATGGATTATACCTTGTTTGCTGAAACTAGACCCATGTTTAGGAGTGACTTGTGTACTTTGTTGCTACCTACCATACATGAAGAAGATAAAAGATAAAGGTATTAATTTTTCTCTAGTCAGAACACATTTATGAAATAGAATTAAACCTTGACATTTCAATGGCTGTCTTAACAAGAAAATAAGTTTGGAGTCACTGCCCATGGAGATGTGACAGATGCAGAGTACTTTTCCTACAGTAAGGTCAAACTGTGATGGATTCCATGCCCTGACACTTTGGATCCAACTGGCACTTAAATACTTGTGAAACTTAACCGATTAAGAACCTGGTTTTCCACCACTGGCTATTTGCAACCACACAGTGTAGTATCGCCCTTTAAAGAGCACTAAACAGTTTGTGAGCAGTGGTGATGAACTCTTTGTATTTCTGCTCAAAGTGTGTGTTTTACAAACATTTAGTAATGTAGAACTGTTTCACTGGAGATTGGATTTAGCTCCAAATTGTTCACCTACATTTAGGTGTGCAAAGACAGATGGTTATATCTAAGCTAAGTATCTGCCAAAGCAATTGATGGAATGTGAAAAGTGGCCAAAAGGAAAGGTTGACAAAACAAGAGCATCTGAGACAATCAATCATATGCGCTGTTATGTAAGGCACAGAACGTGTGGAAAACATACACCCTCCAGCAGTGTCAGCAAGACACTGGATGGAGAAGTTAAGTCATTTCAAATAGTACTAGTTATTTCTGTTTTGATAATTGAGCCATTTTTGGGGGAGCTCTAGCCCTTTTTGAGAAGTTTTCCATTGCCTACAAGACAAATTCAGACAAATCCCTCAAATAAAGACACATACATTTAGACAGACAGATTCATATGTCCACCATCTGAAGTAGAAAAATTTTCTAGAGAAATTTTCTAGAGAAATTTTAGGTAGAAATTTCTAATTCTCATATACTGGATGATCTATGAGCAGTTTAGAACCATGTCTGAGCCCAGCTAGCAAATACCTTTCCTTGCACTAGATAAAGTCATATATGAGAGGAGAGAGACAGACTCTCACCTTAGTTCCCTGACCATGGCATAAAGTAATATTTCCATCTCACCTAAGGACTCACAAAAGTGAATCTTTTACCCTTTGTTTACTCTCAGTATCACACTGAGTAATCCCATACTCCATCTGTAGTTGGTGGAGGCGCTGTAGGCACTGACAAAAATAATTCTTTTTATAACAATGTTGAACTCCTGTCTGGTGATATCTGCCTCTCCCCATCTTATGAAAAAAATGAAGAATTAGTAGTATTATCTTTGCCTAACACCTTACAGTTTAGTAACTTCAGTAAGGCCTTTGACACTGTTTCCCATAAGATCCTCATAGGCAAGCTGTTGATGTACAGGCTGGATGAGCAGTGAGGTGAGTTGAAAACTGGCTGACCAACTGGGCCCAGAGGGTGGTGATCAGAGACACAAAGTCTAGTTGAAGGCCAGTAACTATCAGTGCACACCAGTGGTCAATACTGGGTCCAGTGTTGTTCAACTTCATCATCATTAATGAACTGGATGATGGAGCAGAGTGTACCCTCAGCAAGTTTGCAGATGACACAAAACTGGGAGGAGTGGCTGTTACACAAGAGGGTCATGCTGCCATCCAGAGGGACCTCGGAAGGGTGGTGAAATGACCTGAACTCATGAAGTTCAACGAGGAGAAGTGCAAAGTCCTATAACTGGGGAGAAATAACCCCATGCATCAGTATTTGCTGGGGGCCACCCAGCTGGAAAGCAGCTTGGCAGAAAAGTACCTGGGAGTCCTGATGAACACCAAGTTCAACATGATGTAGCGGTGTGCCCTTGAAGCAAAGAAGGTGAATGGTACCACAGGCTGCATTAGGCAAACTATTGCCAGCAGGTTGAGGGAGGTGATCCTTCCTCTCTACTCAGCATGGTGAGGCCACACTTGGAGTACTGTGTCCAGTTCTGGGCTCCTCACTGCAAGAGATACATGGACACACTGGGGAGAGTTTAGAGAAGATCCACTAAGATGGAGCATCTCACCTATGAGGAAAGGCTGAGAGAGCTGGGACTCTTTAGCCTGGAGAAGAGAAGGCTTGGGGAGTGGGATTTTATCAATGTATATAAATACTTGAAGGGAGGGTATAAAGAGAACAGAGCCAGAGTCTTTTCAGTCATACCCAGTGACAGGACAAGAGGCAATGGGGCACAAACTGAAACACAGGAGGTCCCATCTGAACATGAGGAAATACTTTCTTACTTTAAGGGTGACTGAACCCTGGCACAGGTTACCCAGAGAGGTTGTGGAGTCTCCATCTTTGTAGATAATCAAAGACATCTGGGCAACTGGCTGCAGGTGACCCTGCTTAAGTAGAAGGGTTGGACCAGATGACCTCCAGAAGTCCCTTCCAACCTCAACCATTCTTTGATTCTGTGATTAGAGCATTCATCAAAGATGTGAACGATTTGAATTCAAGCCTTCCTCTGCCTGATTTCAAATAAGGAACCTGGATCTTCCAGATAAAAATAAACTGCTACCTAGGCAAGACTTTGTGGTTCTATATTTCAGAGTCAGTTACAAAGCCTTGAATATTCTTTAAATACTGTGGCCAAGTTGCAGGGAGATGAACACAGGTCTTTTAACAGTGGACTAATTCCCTGTTGAATCACTCCTCCTTACTCTGTGCCTTTTGGAGCATGCTTGTAGGTGCTAAGAAATTTTTACTAATAAACATACTTGCAAGATTTCCTGTATAAAGTGCTGAACTTCACTTCTTGCTTTGAATAAAGGGAGGTGTTTATCTGCACTGCCATGGGGAAAGAACTGTGACTCAGACATTTGCAATCATTCCCTTGAATCTCTCTTTTGTTATGCTTTTTTACAGTGCAAACCAGCCTTCCCAGCTCACAACCAGTAAAAACCTGAGAAGACACAGCAGCTTCTCTACCCATTCTCAATTCGTCCCAACCCCATCTGTATAGTTGTGGGCAAAGGAAAAAGCAGGAGCTCTGAAGAGCCTTAAGTAACTACCCAGGCAAGATAAAAAGGCACTCTGGCGATTTTATTCACTGTGTGTTTCCACTTCAAGAAAAATCTCTCTTTAACGTTGTTAAAAAAGCAACAAATGACAGATAAGGTTTCATTTTGACTCTTAAGACCAATGAAAATGGTCTCCTGTGGGTACTGGACAAATTAGCAAACACTTTATTGAAAAACAGTTCAGAATGTAGACATGCCCATAAGCACCTAGGAAAATTTAAGTGCCTCCAGGATTCTGTGCCATGTGAGGAGGGGTTATCCTATTATTATATAGAATAATAGAATGTTTATTTTATATCAGCAGCTCTGCCAACTTTTCTTGTACTTAAAAACCCATCCCTGAGGTCATGTGAATGTGTTCAGATTTCATTTTAAAAAGAAAAAGAAAGATTCTAACATCATAATTGAATAGAAAGCTTGAAAACAAGAACGTTAAAGATGTAAAACCTAAACAAAAAGAGAGATAGAATTAATATTTATATGTGTGTGTACAGTACTTATACATGTACATATATATATACACACATACTTACAACTAACTCTGGTTATTAAGACAGTCTTTGTTTTCTTTAAGGCCATAGCTCATGATCTTTTACAGTGTGGGCTGGTAAACCTGTGTCTATCAATTTTTGGTACAGACTTATACATGTGTATATAGCTTGTTGATGAATGAAATTCAACCCATACAATAATTAAATATTACCTTAACAAAACTGTGAAAATCATTCTCCAAATTGCAGTTTCCCAATATAATAGAGAGATATGGCTTTGGTTTTACTGATGTCAACATCAAAAACTATAGGATTGCCAGTATTATAAAAAGAAGTTAGTTGTTTAAAGTTTCATCGTCAGAGTCTCTCAGAACCTCATCTAACTTCAGCAAATAAAACCCAGGCTGTGCATTTACTAAAATGAAAAAATATATAGTCTACACACATTATTTTATTGTTTAAATGGTTCTCATTCATGTTTCATTTCAATAATATTTCCCCAGCTTGTAAAGCTTATGTTACATTGAGCTCCTCTTTAAATTCACAATGCATAAAACTGCCAGGTGGCCTAATAACAGAGTGCATTAACAGATTGAACTATAAATCAGATGGTTGTGCTCACATACTGTAAAAACACCACCATTTTCTTTCAGATCTAAGTTTGTACACAGATTCCTCAGAGAGTGTGACTGCTCTCAAACAGTAAAAAATTCCATATAGCTCAATTTTAACATTAAGATTGATTTTATATTTCAAATATAAAATTGTTCTCTTCAATCCTACCAGAAAATGTGCACAAAATATGATCTAGTTTTGACACAGGAAAGAAAGGAATGGAAAAACAAAAGAGAGAGTTTGAATGTTTTCACTGATGCCACAGTAAGACTGTGACTCTAAATTGAAAGTACAACTTGCAGCCTTTGTTATGAATGGAAAATATATGACCTAAAAGAATTGAAACCGTCCAAAAATCATCAACAACAATCATAGGTTAAGAATATTCTGGTGAGGGGTATATAATAGCTTCTGGTGAATGCATTGACTGGCTTCTTAAAATAACCTTTTCAGTGAGTTTCATTTTGGTTTCCATTACTAAAACATAGTAAGTTTTTCCATGGGACTAGAAACACTGAATAAATCTGAAAAAGGTAAGATTTCATTTTAGAAACCTTTAAGAATATGAAGAGGCCATTTTTTGTTTATTTATATATATACATATCTTTTACACACATCTATTTATAAAAAAGTTTTAAAGCAGAAATTATATTTTTCTTCTATTTTGTTTCTTTCCAGAAGAGGCAAAGCAACAATGAAATCCAGCAGTTGAAGTTCGTAAGATTGTAGGATAATTCATGTTTCAGGGGACCTCAGGAGGTCATTTAGTCCAATCTTCTGCTCAAAACAGGATCAGCTGTGATGAGGTCAGACCAGGTCAAACTCAGGCCTTTATGCAGTTTGTTTTGCTTCAAAACACTGGATCCACTATCTATTTTCACCATCTACTATTATTGCTATTACAATATATGCACGGTACATCCATAGCTAAGAGAACTAGGACCATTCTAACTGCTAACTGCTGAATAAGATTGCAGAATCTTGTCTCAAGGAGCTTGCAATCTAAGAAAAGTAAGTATATAGAAATAACAACAAATATATGGTTAGCATTTATGTGCCAAGTCATGTGAGATATCTCTTTTGAGAGGAAAGATTTAGAAAAATAAAGGAATCACAATCTCACTCAGTAAAAGAAAATTATTTTCATCGAGTGAAAATTATAAATCTGTACCACAGAGGCTCTCATCAAGCAGAAATTTGTCAGAAGTAGGGCACCAGAAAATAAACAACGGCTATTCAAATAATGATGAAACAGAATAGCAGCTCAGGATGTTAAGACACAGTCTGAATTTTTCCTTTATGTACAGGGGATATATCTTTCTGTATGCCTGTACAAAGGTATAGGAAAGACTGGATACAACTGAAAAAAAATGTTAACAATGCTGGTGTGGTTTTTAGAGAAGCAGCTCTTACAGGTTTTTAACATTTAAGGGTTTTGTGTGTAACCTCTGGGTCAAAGACCATGGAAAAAATTTTAAAAACACTCAGATGACTTAATACCATTTTTTAAAGTGCTAAATAGTTCAAGTTCTATGACTTTCAACATTACCTTAGAAGTCTAAGGCTTTCTGTTTGGCTTTCAGGAGAGCGAATGGCATGAAAAATAAAAAATAATTTAAGACAGTAAATTTTTCAGACATAGATGACCAGTTTGGTACTCACAACCCCTGAAATGCTACCTCAATTATTTTTCTTAAGTTTTCCAGAGGACGTTGCCGATAAGAGTATTTGCATCCCTCCAACGTTTTTCACAATGTACGAATGTGCATCATGATGTTAAAGATGGAATCAACCCCAAAAATTAACAGCATAAAACTACAATGTTGCAACCCCTTTGTAGGTGCTCCTACTGTTAAAGGCTATTCTAGACAAAAGGACGTTCATAGAATCATAGAATGGTTTCAGTTGGAAGGGACCTTAAAGGTCATCTATTTCCAATCCCCCTGCCACAGGAAGGGACACCTTTCCACTAGACCAGCTTGCTCGAAGACCCATCCCACCTGGCCTTAAACACTGCCAGGGAGGAGGCATCCACAACTTCTCTGGGCAACCTGTGCCAGTGTCTCACCACCTTCACAGTAAAGAATTTCTTCCTAACATCTAATCTAAATCTACCCTCTTTCAGTTTAAAACCACTACCCCTCGTCCTATCACTACATGCCCTTGTAAGAAGTCCCTCTTCAGCTTTCCTCTAGGCCTCCTTCAGGTACTGGAAGGCTGCTAGAAGGTCTCCCTGGAGCCTTCTCTTCCCCAGGCTGAAGAGCCCCAACTCTCTCAGCCTGTCTTCATAGGAGAGGTGCTCCAGCCCTCTGATCATCTTCTTGGCCCTCCTCTGGACTTGTTCTAACAGCTCCATGTCCTTCTTATGTTGGGAGCCCCAGAGCTGGACACAGTACTCCAGGTGGGGTCTCACGAGAGCAGAGTAAAGGCGCAGAATCACCTCCCTTGACCTACTGGCCACGCTGCTTTTGATGCAGCCCGGGATACGGTTGGCCTTCTGGGCTGCAAGCGCACACTGCCGGCTCATGTTGAGCTTCTCATCAACCATGACCCCCAAGTCCTTCTCCTCAGGGCTGCTCTCAATCCACTCTCTGCCCAGCCTGTATTTGTGCTTGGGATTGCCCTGACCCACGTGCAGGGCCTTACACTTGGCCTTGTTGAACTTCATGCGGTTCGCACAGGCCCAGCTCTCAAGCCTGTCAAGGTCCCTCTGGTTGGCATCCCTTCCCTCCAGCGTGCTGACCACACCGCACAGCTTGGTGTCATAGGCAAACTTGCTGAGGGCGTGCTCAATCCCACTGCCCATGTCGCCAACAAGGATGTTAAACAGGACCGGTCCCAGTACCAACTCCTGAGGAACGCCACTCGTCACTGGTGCAGGGTCATGTCTGATCAACCTGTGAAAGCAGATAAGAAATCAAGAATGGGATTCATCGCACTCCACTTTAGCCTTTTAAAAATTACTTTCTCAAGGTACATGTACACAATCAGATAACTTATCTTCTTCATTCATTCCTGGGTCTCAGTTCCTGAGTTTATCACATCACTCCTAAACTGTTTGGTTTGGGGTTTTTTTGTTAACTGCTTAATTCCCTCCAAAACAAAACAGGCTTGGTTTTGGTGATAGTTTGTGCCAGTAGTCATTCCTGAATGGTAGACTAGGCAAGACTGAGCCAGCCTTGGCTTTCTCTGCCACACACAGTTCCAAAACTCTTCCTCAAACACTGCTTTACATTCTCCAGCCAGGCCTTGGGGTATGAAATATACACTCAGTTTCGTGTTATAAACACCATCAAGGTAACCTGCAACACAGGTTTCACATAATTTCAAACTCTTTGACATAGATGAAACAAAAAATAAAAATAATGGTTTAGGTTCACAGGGGTCACACATGGGGATAGGGGTCACCTGTTACCAAGTGCATTGTGGATGAGACAAGCTGCTTCAAATGAATCTACCTGTGAGCCATACGAAAGTGAACCTCATGAAAGTGAACCTCTTGTACCCCTTGGCCTGAATAAATACATTTACTAATAGAGTCCTCAGGAGTGGACATGGATGTTGTTAGGAGTACACGTAGCATTGGTCTAAGTTAGTGGCTCTGGCTTCCCTTATTCTCAATGGACTGTAAGCTGAAGAGTTTACACTGTAAATGCCTAAGAAGGATGAGATCAATCCCATTGTCAGTGTAAATCATGACAATGTAAGGAGTATGCACCTCAATGAGTATAAAATAAACTTTGGGAATTAAAAAATATATTTAAGATCAGAAGAATTACATAATTAGTAAAAGTTTTAAAATGGCTCAGAAGCAACAGGTGGGGAATAAGAGATGCAGACAAGCACAGAATTGCTGGCTTGGGGCTGTTCTTGCAACAAGCTGTTGATTTTCATTCTCTAAACCTAGAAGATTTATTTAATTTAGCAATTCATCCAGTTCTGATCTCCAGTGTCTTCCTCCATGTACCTAAAGGCATTTTTCTACAAACATCAGATTTTAAATAAGCATTTCCAAATTCACTGTGCTGGTCCAGCTCACGCAGGCACAGGCGAGGGAAGGTGCTCTGTCAGTCACTGTGCTTCCTTTTTCTGACTGATGGAGAAAATAATTAGGGAACTGGGGTGTGTGTCTATACTGTGGATAAACTAATGTAACACACTAATGCAGAGACGCTGCCACGAAAAAAAAATCTGCTTTTGCCCAAAAGATCCAAGACTAAAAGGAGACACCAGCAGTTGAAGCAATCTTACTAAGTGATCTTAATACAACCACCAAAGTAGGAAATTTGAGTCATTGTTTGTATAGCTACCCCATAGATGCACACCTGCCTGCCAAAGGATTGCAATTTAAATGCTTTTACTCTCACAAGATCATTTGTGGTTACTTTTCTTGTTGGGACCCTGGAGCATGGGTTGGAACAGCACAAATGAATCAGGCCTGTATTATGCAGGCTTCAGCTCTTTACCATCTGACTGTACACTGTTGACTGTTAACAGAGAACACTCCCATATAGAAGAAATCAAGGTAAAGAAATCCTAACCTTAGAAGTGTATATTAAAATGAATATATGATAACCTCAGAATGGTGATATGGTGATACACCCACCCCTGTTACAACTCTATTTGTTTCCCATTCTTATAACATTTCACACACCTGTAGCTTTTCACTATGATGTGGGAAAACTTTCAGGTTCAAAGGTATCTTAAAAAATACAACAGTTGATATTTACAGTTACAAGTCCTGTGAAGTGATGCCCTTTAGCACTGCATAACATGAAATTTAAATAATTATGATCATAAGAAAGCTTAGAACAAGGAAACACAAAGGAAAGGAGTTCAATTAATGACTGCAATTTACAATTGCTTAAGCCTCTATAGAATTTTATTTCTTCATTTTGTTTTGCATTTCTACAGTAACAAAAGGTATTTATCTCAGCACATGTTCTCAGGAAATTATTTAAAAATCCAATTCTACTCCGTTCTTAGATCATCTAATTTCTTCCTCTGCGTTCCTGAAAGTCCCTGACCTTTTGTTTTTTTTGCCTCTCCAGAGTCTGTAATGATTTCCTTTTTAAAACAGCTAGGACTGGAACACACAAAATTTAGAAAAGTCCGGTCATAATGGGCATGATGAGTTTGTTGTCCCTCTAAACAGAGAAAACATCCATGCAAAAACTAGACAATCTAAAGGTGACGCAAGCTGGGTATCAACCCCCCTCTCATTTTCACAGTTATGAGGCCTATTGCCTTTCTCCATGTTTTGCATTGCAGCACACAAGGCACAGAGATTAATGATGCAACCATAAAGCATGCTGAGATGGTTGCTGAAATATATTTTTGTTTCTTTTGCTTACTGTTTTCAACTAACACATTCCTGATGTCTAACATTCAATGCAAGTATTTATTCAGCTTCATTTAATTTCTTATTATGTCCCACTCTTTTGTCAATAGTGCATTTGGAGAGCATATTTTCAATGCTCTGCACAATAAGATTCTGACTGCTGATGTCTTGACAGAAATTGGGATATTATGCCAAATTGTGGGTATTGATCTAAATTTGTTTCTTGCCTGTACCAAGACAAAGAGTCAGTATACAGGTTGTTGCTACTAGCGCTGTCTTGTGCTGTACTGTTCTTGGCCAGAATGCTTTTTGTTGATGAACAATAGATTCAACAATCTAGAGTTTACCACAGATTTTTTTATTGATATTCATGATTTGCTCTCAAGGAACAAATCAGATTTTTGCTCTGCTTTCATGGAGAGATGGTAGCTTATCAAAAACTTAGGAGAAAACAGGAAACATGAGGTTTTCAATAAAGGGATCTGTAAAGGTATGAAGTTTTAGGTGCTCTCTGCTTCTGGATATGCAAGGGTCTGTGCACTCACAGTAAATCATGGTAGTGAGAGATGGATTCTGTGATGTGTGCCACCTTCAATCAGGAGCAACCAAAGTTGATGTGATGCAACTCACGGCTCTAAATGTGAGGCCAATATGAGTAGGAAGCGTCACAAGTGTCTGCAACAACTCAGTAGGCCCCATCTGAACTACTTACATGACATCTGGGTTTTTTTTCAGAAACTGGCACAGGAAACAACATAGTCAATCAAGTCATGATCACCATGATTCAAAGAAAAAAAAAAAAGGTTTTAAAGAGGCAACAAAAACTATTTCATACAATCTACTGGATCATACAATCTACCTGAACTAACTTTTAAGACAATCCTAGAGCAGAAAATTGTGCCTCTCTTGATAATGAGAGAGTTAGAAGAAATTTACAGAAAGCTGAAGAAAGTTGGCAGAGAAATACAAGTGGATTTTCTAGCAAGCAGCAAAACAAAACAGACATAGACAGTGCAGGAAGAGAAGTGGAGGACTATGGAGAGGCAAGCATCAGTAGATAAGAATTTAGCAAAAGAAAAGAAACTTAGGCATCAGTAGTGTTAACACATTAAAATCAACTTGCAGGGGAAAGAGAAAGTGTTAAAAAGCTATAAATTCTACTAAAAACGGCATGACTGAAACTAGAAATAGCCCTTTTCAATCAGAGACTAAGACAGTTGTAGGCCAGTGATGTAAGCAGTATGGGCTACATGTCAAATATTAAATACCAAAATATTAGTAAGCAGGATGGGAGTAGGCTTTGCTTAGGAAAAAAGTGGAAGAACAGAGAGAAAGCTTTGAAAGTCACAAGCCTGTAGAATCAGAAAGAAACAGCTACCAAAAACGATAGACACAATCTACTGTACGCCTATTTAGTAAATCATGCAATAACGACTATTCACAAACACATATGGACAGTAATCTGTTATGATCCCAAGTTACATTAAAAAGAACCTATAAAACCATCACTCACCTGCCTAGTTAGTCATTGGAAAGAAATGTTATTACATAACTTTCTGAACAAGCCACCACCTCTGGAGGAAATATTACTAGCGGAAAAAAAATAAAAGGTTTCATGAGCAGGCAATGTGCAACAGAACAGATTTTCAGTCTAGAACGTCACCTTACGTTGCTTCATTTTTTCCCTTTGTAGTATCCCATTTGTGGTTTTTTGGGGTAGTGCATATGTTATGAGTTCTTTGAGACAAGGAGGACTAAGTATTAATACCTACAATATAGAGATGTACTCTCGTTTATGGTCAGTGGTGAGAAATAAGGAAATTCAGGCAACAAATTATCTTGTTCTAAAGTGGCGTATAAAATAGGTTAGATATACCATGAGAATCACATCTCAGCATAGTTTCTTTCCTCTCATTATGAGTGACAGGTGGTCAAGTCAGACATAACACATTTAGATCTTAAATGCCTAAATTAGAAAGATAAAACCCACTCAAGTCCCTAGGTTGTATTTTTTTTTAGTACTTACAGTGCAGTTCAGATGTTTTCTTAGGGATTCTAGGCCTCCTGTAGTACATCTAAATGAACAGAATTCAACAGACAAACAAAATAAATGGTAAGGTCAAAGCAATGAGCTAGGAAAGAATTGTTTGCCACAGACTTTTGAAAGTCCAGATGGGAAGAAGAGGCAGTAGTTGTGGCATGAAAACAAAAAGCATGGATTCACCTTTTCTACGTCTTTTTACCTCTGAGTGAGATCCTAGCAGTAATCATTATTGAAATTTGTCTTTCATTCTGCCAGTTTGAATTTATCAAAGACTACAATGACATAATTGTCTGTAGTTTTCACTGGGCTCTAAGAAAAAAAAAAACAGTCATTGTTTTACATTAGATTGGCTTTTTCTTAGCACAGAAGTCCTTTTGAACCACACTGAGACAGTATGTCCTGTCTGATGCTCCATTGCAGTATCTGGAAGGATTAGACCGACATTTGCAGTGATTAATCTGAAACAGATGAGAAGCTGGCACAGGTGGCTTTCTGCACTACTGACAGGCAACTTAAGGTTCTTGTTTTGAATCGTGGGGTTTTTTCCAGTGGTGCATTTTGGGAATGTCTTCCTTAGTTTTGGACAGCACATTGTTAACTTTTTTCAGTATCAACTGAGTTACCTATATTTTGTTTACCATTGCCTGGTTTTTGCATAATTTTTCTGCATGTTGACATATTAATATTAGAATCTAGTATTCTGCATTAAGCCTATTTTCTCATGGTTGAAACAGAGATTTCAGACTATTATGAAAATGCCAGAATAATACTATAAATAACACTCACTGAAAATTATTTTTGATCTAGTGGAGATTAATATATGAAATCCTATATCACTGTCTCAGCCTACTGTCTTTCAAAAAGGGACATACTAAATCAAGTATTCTGAATATTTCTAGGGACTGGTGTTGCAGAAGAGAGAATCTCAGAGTGGGATTTTGTTAACATTTTTCTTTATCTCTAATAAACGCTGTTGTGATGGTTAATGAATTGGCTCTAATGCAAATGACTATAAGAGACTGCCGAATGCATGTTACCAACCATTATGACCTGCATTGTGTCATATCACCCTAAGTATTTCTTCCTTTCAAAAGCACTATAGGTCGTAACAAAATACAGTCCTTCTTTAAAAGGTCAATGCAGTCGAAAGTCACTGGAGTCAGACTGAAATAACTCCATAAACCAACCTGGCTGAACTTGTTTTGTCTGAATGCTAATCAAATCTGTATCTTCATACAAACTTGCTTAGCCTTGTTTTAAAAACAACACCTTCTAGCTGTTGGGATCAAATCCAATTTTACACAATTTAAGGATGAACTATATAAATATTACTTAGCATGAAGATGAAAATTAGAATTATACTTCTAACAGTGAACATATTTACCCCAAAATATTGCTCAATAACATAGCCGCAACAGTAATCATTTTAATTAAAAATACCTTTTAATCTCTATGTGTTTTGGAATAAGGAAAGAAAATCTCTGCCACAAACATACATGGATGCACAGAATAACAACCATCTTCAGGAAGAAGACAATAATGCTGCTATTGCTGGTTATTTACATCAGCTTTAAGATGTAAAAAGTATCAAATGTTTGGATTGGAAAAAAAGGAGTAAAATTTTATTTTTAATGACTTTTTGATAATTGCAATAACTAAGATTATTAAAAATATATGTTGAGGTTAAGAATCTTCTTTTCAACTAACCAGCTTGGATTATGGACCAGGGCCTATGAACAAATCAGTCTCAGAGTGTTAGGTTAGATATTTCAAGAGGGACACTTGAAATCTTTCCTCACATTAAAAAAACTCTTACTATTAAAACAAGGTGATCTTGAAATCTGAGACTGAATGTGTTTTCATTGCATTTGGATGGTTCAGACATTAAGGATGCAGCTTAAGATACACTTAGGCTATAACCTAGCTATTACCAAGTCCACTCTGTTAACATGATGGAATGCAAATTATTTCTCCTTATTCACACTGAGTGATGAGACACTCAGAACTGAAAGAGTGAAAATCACCTTTCTCCAATAAACTCCATATAAATTAGAAGTTAGTTGTTAAAACACTGTGAAGAGTGCATCAGAGGGAAGGCCAAGCATTGGGTAGCTGAAATAGGAAAGAAAAGTAACCTTTAAGAGTCTTGTCTTTCATGTTAATAATATCGAATTTAGTGAGTCCTTCCCAATGTTTTACTTGCAGAGCAAATATTTTCTCTTCCAGTTATTGAACTCATGGTGTGATGTCGGCTAACAGCACCTTCAATTCTTCTAACTAATGAATAAAGATGACCAGAAAAGTGATGAACTACTACAAAGTTTTAAAGAAGGGTGAGACAAATGAGTTTTTACATGTAGTTCAGAGGTTGTCTTCTGGGTTTTTTGAAGATGAGTAATGTGGGTTTGATTCTGGTAGACGTAGGCACGTAGAGTAATTATATGTCTAAGAAAGGTTCCATATGATTTTAGTGAGACTGTGGTAAAATTCAGCTGACCTGGCTGGAGAATATTTGGGGACTGGTACTACACAGAAAGGGAAAATGTTCAGGAAAATTTGCTTATGCTTTCTTTTTTGTTATGTTAATAATTATTAATAGCAATTCAGATAGATTGAAATTTTAAGTGTTGCTGAATTTATCACTAATCTGTCATTTATAGTTTCAGCAACACACTTAGTTGTGTGTTTTCCTTCCTGGTAAGGATCTAAATACAATGATCAATGCACTTGCCAACTGTAACCATGATAGAGTTTCACAGAGATTCATCTACCCCAATTTAGGAGTCTAATAGTAGCTTATACTGTAGTAGGCCTGCTGCTGCCTTACAGTCTCTTTGTGGAAGCAGAAAGAAGAATTTGGAGAGAAATTGGAATGAAATAGTCACCTGCTGAGGATGACATCCAGTGTTGTTGATTTAACTGCAAATTAAAGAAATGATCAGTGGGATTAGTAAATAGTAAATTTGCTTGCTATTTTTGTCAGGGATCAATGAAAGACAGATGTCATTATAATTTGGCATATGTGTGTTCCTTGCCTTTAAATTCTTGGCTGTTCTAGCATTATATCTTAAGTGCCATTGCCTCCGTTGACATTGCAGAGTAGTTATCTTTTAATGCTCCCAGTGTTTAGGTGTCTGGTTTTGCGTACCACAGAGGAACTGCTGATCTCCTGGTCCCTGCAAACTAGTGTCTTGGCGCTGCTTTGTGTGAAATCTTGTCAAAGGCTGCAAAAGGAAACACTGCCTTACTCAACCTGCTGGAGTTCTGTGAAGGACTCCTAAAATGGGATTTCTCCAAGTCTGTGTGTATTTGAACACATACTGAGGTTTTCTAAGATCTAGCAAATCTTTTTTTTTTTAGGATTGGTCAAATATAGGATGTTTTAATGGTTAAGTATTAAGTGAAAAAAAATCATACAAAAATTAAATATCTAGATTTTTTTTGACCAGAATATCTTAAACATGTACAGTGACTACTTGAATGAATATCAGTTCTTCTTTTTCTTACTTTCCTGTTAATTATTGAGTTTTGCAAATTTTCTCCAAATTATTTTATGATGCACTGTCAGCTGGTGGTGTTGCTATAGTTGAAAGCAACACATCCAATGTTAAAAAAAGATCTATTTAAACTATTATTATTTATGCATGATATCACATAACTTGGTTTAATGTTATATGTCCTAATTTAATCTCTTCCAGGTATATCCTAGTTTAATCTGTTCTTGATTCAATTTACCCAGCCAAGAATTTATCTAGTTCTATACATTACAGCTCATGTTCTGCGTATGCTTCCTATTCTAGAAGTGGCATGGCGTAAAATCTGCTACTTATTCCCAGTGATTGTATTCATTTTCCTACTATTTACCAAAAGTGCTTATTGGGGTTTTTTTCCTGCCAAAGTCATTTGTTGCTATTTTTGACTTCCTTTAGTAAAGCAAGCATTTATTTTCAGACTACAGATAAGGTCCTCGGTCAATATCCATTTCTTCACAGAGGTTATGTACTTTTACAGAAAAGGAAGTTTTGTCAGATGGCTGCAGTAGTGAAAATACGTCTAGGAAAAAAAAGGATTCAATCAGCAAAACTGAAGTCCAAGAAACAAGAGTCTGCAACTGAACATAATAAAGGGTAAATATGTAACATACTTTTATCAAAACCCATATGAATCTAAACATTAGCATTAGCTGGCTTTTGATGGATTGAAGGCACAATGCTGAAACTTGGTATATGTTTTGTATAAAGTAATGATACTTTTAAAATACAACATTTCTGGATGAAATAGCCTGTACAAAGTCTACAGATTCAAGATTATATTTTTTAAAATGTCATTTTGAAGCCTTCAGTTAACTTTATCGAAATGTTTCTAAGGAAACACAGACAGCAGGGTGAGATCTCACAATAGAAAGACAGAGGAACTTTCCTAATAGAATTCAAAGAGAAGGACAAGTAGAATCTTCTAAAGGTCAAATTTTAATGTTAGGAAAAATGTGTTGGAAATTGATTGAAGCTAAAGTTTGGCTCAAAGGTAGAAGCAAAAAAAATGCTTGACCATTTTTTTTAATGAAAATGTTCAGTGTTAAGCAGAAGTAGTCCATGGATGTTATAGCGACTTTCCAGAATTTAACCAAGTTCCTAAGAGCACTATCATACACATATGTATGACAATGTGTTCAGTTAAAGGAGTAGTTCGCAGTGAGGCATTTTATCCATATTTAGAAGTTAGTTAAAAGAGCAGAAGGAAGAAATGAAGCAAATAACAGAATAAGAATTATATAAAGTTCAATTGTTATGTGACTGGAGACTGTACTACAATGCACATGTATACTGGGACAGCTGGTATTGAGTGTCCAGTTTGATCTTCAGCATTTTACTGCTTAAGTATTAACCATGCAGTATGAAAGGTCTCTTTCCATTTTTCTGTTCTTTGTCAGGTTGACAAGCTAGTTACTCTTATCTCTAGGACAGTTCAAGAAGACAAATACCTTCTTCTCACTCATATAACCTAAAGTTCCAGAAATATATTTCTTTCAGAACAAGAAGAAAGATATAAATTCAGACAAAATCTTATCTTGTGATAATTCAAACATCCGTGTTTTCCCCATAAAATTAGAAACAAGGGCATGAACAAATCAGAGACCTTTAGCAACAGAGGGGGTGGCTGGAGAGTACCAGGACCTGGAGACCTTTAGGAGAAAGGGAATATAGTATTTTTCAGTATGAGGAAGCATGAGCAAAACTGACTGTATAATTAATGTCATTGCTTGAGTTGCTTATTTGAGGAAGTAGCTACTAACGAAAAATTGAGAATTTCCTTGCTTAGTACTTTATAAGTATAATCTGATATGATACAAATGCAACAACTTTTCTATTCAGTACTTCAATATTATCAACCTGACCCTGATGACTATCTGATTAAACCACATGCAATGACTAAGGTTTATCCACTTCCATAAACTTCCTTTCTGTGAGACTTTTAATGGACTCTATATCATGTTGAGATACACTTAATCAGAAATGTAATGTAACAGTAGCTTTCTCTTGCAGCATAGTTAGAACAGACACTTTTTTGGATTTGAACAAATGTTTGCATCACTCATAAATTGACAGTGTTCCTGTATCACTACAGAGAAATATCTAATCTATCTTCTGGCGGATAAAATTTCTGCAAAAGAACTGCTTCTTGATGCTAATGACAATACAGTTCCCAAAAGAACTTCAATGTAGCATGAACATAGCTCATAAACAGTACCCAGAAGTTGGCTTTGTGTTATAAGCTAACTTTTGGGGGTTTTCTGAATTCAGTGCCTGTATTAGTGGTCTCATGCATGAACAAATTAAACTAGGATATCATTTATCAGCATGAATATTATCAAATGTTTGGTAATTTCTTTAAAAACAATCTATTTTTTTTTCCTAGCAATGAGAAGTAAAGATGATACTGCAATATAGATTCCTTTTAATTTGCCAGATAACTTTAACTGATCTTATGTGACTCTTTTCTGGTACAATATTTCTCAGTTACCACCAAGACATTTTCTCTGCAGAATGTCACACACCTTGACACACATACCCCCGCGCTTATGAAAAAAATTAATGCTTAGTGAAAACAACTGTCTTATTAAAGAAAAGAAACTTCAATAAGAGGAGTTTGGAATCTGCAGCATGACTTAAAAGTCTACTAAGCCAACCACAAAGTCTCAGGTTGGTTGTATCATATAATTTTGTGAGTTACAGGTAAAAGTATGTTTTAATAAGTGCAGTGGAGGTGTTTCTAATGCACTTCTCTTGAACAGCTCTTCAATAATGATTTAAGACATACTATAATAAAGGAGCTTGTACATGGATTTAATATATTTTGGTTTATTGCAGGTTTTAATACATTTTATTTTATTGCACTGTACTTCATCTCAACCTATTTTCATCCTACTTTGTCTCAAATGACAAAACATTTTCTGCCTGTAAGCATGATAAAATAATTTCAATGTTTCAAAGCAATAGTTAAGGAGTTCTAAGAATATATATATGTTTTCTTTGTCTGTTTCTAGTCAATAAACAAATAATGATCTCTCACTGGTTAGATTACAGTGCATTGCAACAGTATAACTAGTTTGCATTGTCAGCTCCATACAGAAGGGCTGCCACATTGAAGGCTAACAACTTTATCTCAGAGTTCTACAAACTATTCTCTCTCTCATTATCCAGATAAAAAATTCTTCCTCTGAAATGCCACCTCCTTCAGCATTCACTTCTCTTTTTTTTTTTTTTTTCAGCTTTACATTTCCATTTGGAAGTTTTTCATTTCCCACCTAAATTTTGAGGGGAGCTCTAGATGACTTTCAGACTCACTCACATTCTCCTTATGTCTATTCCTACCTGCAGATGACAGTTGCAGCTTTCTTTGCTATGTGGCCTTCCCACAGAGGCACTTTTCATACTTGATGTTTTCTTCAGCCAAACTAACAATGTGGTATTCCTTACCAGTGTTCTTTGACACCAGATTTCAGTTTAAAATCTGTACAGTCATGGGGAGGATCTCATCTCCTTTTGCTTCTCCTCCTTTCTTTTTGAGTCACTATGGGTCACTGCTTTCTGTTCTTCTACTTTGGAGGCCCTAGTCCCTCTCATGTTGTCCACCTACACACATAAGCAGATTAAAAGGCATAGCACCAGTGGTCTTTCTCTTGGTAGTTTCACATCAGTTAGTAGAGGTGAGACTAGCACAGTGTAGAGATGTTCCAGCTGCCTCATGCTAGCTACCCTGAGTACCAATAGCAGTTAAACACAATAAAACAGAAATCTTAAAGTTTAGTTTACGCTCCTTCTTAGTCTTCACTAAATCCTGTGCTGTAAGCTTGTTTAAAGCTAACTCAGATATTTCTACACTACACTTCAGTCACTCATGTTGTTGAGTGATAAAATAGTCTCAGTGCAGGCAATGTTTGCCTGTTTTAGTTTTACATTTTTCATAATTTTATTGCACTGTTTCCTTAAACTCCGTAAAGTACTTGTATACTTCTCTTTCTTTTTTTCACTGACTAATAATTAATTTGCTTCTAGGTGTTAGTGACAGCCAGAAAGCTCAGAAGAGATGAGGCTGTGCCCAAACAAATAACGAGAAAAATCAGGAATTATATTCTTCTTCCTTGTTTCTTGTGAAATGTAGGCAAGAGCACAGTATATATGGATTGACCTGCAGCAGTTCAAATAAATATTATTTGCATATGAAATCTGTCTTGTTTATAGCAAAACTGAAACATCTTTCTGTTCATTTTCTTTGATTTTAAAAGATTATGTCATATGATTTCCCTCCTGGTCACTTCTTCAGCTCTCATCCAGACATTTTCAGCAGTTTACTAGTAGTCATAGCCTAGTACTAAACGCAACAAACTGGAAGCTCTCAAGTGCATTTTAACGGTGTGTTATAGACGTTAAATCCACAATCATTATATTAAGGGCTATGTTTTATTTTTGCTTTATTGCTGGGCCCAAAAGTAGGCTGGGGAGAAGAGACACGGGAACAATTAAATTTTCCAAAAATTATATTCAGTAGTGGAAACATGTGTGAGTTTCTTAGTGGCTTGGCTGTTTTTTTCTTTTCCACATGAATATTTACAACCCATTAGGAAAGAAACAAGAGTGTCAACATACCATAAGTGATATGATCGCTCTTGATATTTTTTTGGTCCAAATAGAATATAGACCCTCAAAGTAGCTTAAAAGAGTCTGTTCTAGCAAGACTTCCATGTAAGTATTTTTGGTCGCAATTTATTCCCATCAATATCCTAAAATTTATTTGTCTGTGAGAACTGTTGAACTACTTGAACACTTGAATTTAGTCACCACTATATTAACTAGTTCACCGTGGCTGCAATTTTCAATGTTTACCTTCTTTTATAATGGACAAGAGAAATCTACTTGCCCAAAAAAAGGCTTGTATAACATTGAGGATGAGGCGAAGCCATTGGATGCATATAAAACATGACAGATTTACTAAGAATAATTTACTTTCTTAGTTACAGTTTTTACAGTTTAGGACACGTTATATTTACAGAGTACCTCACCTGAAACCTGGAAATAGTTCTAACAAGATACCTTTCACATTGTGCGTTTTAGATTACTTTTGATATCTAGCTTATGGAAACAAGTGTTTAGCTTTTTCTTTTCCCTTTGCTGCGTTAAGAATTTGTGCTTGTGTGGGACACACCAGCCGTGTTCTCTCTAGTATATCTGACTCCACTTAAAAATTAATGAAGAGGTACATGTGGTTGTCGGTAATGCTGGGCAGGACCGATCAAATTAATAGATGCTGATTCTGGACAGCAGAAGGAAACTAAAATTCTACAGGGTTCATGCAGGAATGTGACAATTTTGACGAACATAAAATTTATGCTGTATATTTATTTCTGATTTGTCAGCTGATTCCTAAAATAATATACTTGAGTTTCCCCCAGAGTTAAATTTTCTTTGGGAGGTCTAATTCCATCGGAACAGGGCTGCCATTCAATACAAGTCAAGTAGGCTGTTGCCTATGGCAGGGGAAGAAAAATCATTGTCCATAGATGAAAATGTGGTCTTGTACCAGTAGATTTATTTCCAAGCCCTGCTTGTAATGATGTCCACAAATCCAGGCTGCCTGTTCACGGGCCTTCATCCCCCCTCTGCTGCTGAAGGCACAGAGGCAGTGATGGCAGCTCAGGGCTCCATGGCCACTTTACGAAGATGGACAGCCAGGGTGGTATCATGCCTCCTTCTGCACTATTGCCTGCCAGCTAGCAGCAAGCTTGCTAGTTACTGTCTCGGAAAGTACAAAAGATCCCCATTTCTGCCCTAAAGCTGGAGATTTCTTTCCCAGCAAAGCATGGCACACAAACAGCTGGTTCTGTACAACTGAGTGGGTAAAAGCAGCAGGTACAGAAACAAGCACCTGTCAGAAGGATTACTGTAAAGATAACACATCTCTGTCAAAACAGAGGGTTATTCTGTGAGGGGCTGATATGTTTGAATGTGTTTATACCTCTTTGTGTCAGTCCTCTTGTTCCCTCACCTTTGCTGTGGATTACCAAACGTGAGAAATGGTGAATAAATTCCCTATATGACTATGATCAAATCAAAAGAGAGAGACAAAGAAGCTGGGAAGAAAAGGAACAGAGAGGCTGGGACAGGGAAAGAGATCATGGTGGTTATTTTTGAAAGTGGCAAATCAGAAACCAGTGCCAATTCCTGCAGCCCTAAAGGACACAGAGTTCTAGTCTCTCTCAGTGTGAACAACAGTATTTGAACCTACTGCTCACTTTTCCAAAGGGACTAAACATTCCGCAATGGAGAAGTGGAGCTCAGAACTCACTTTTTTCACTTTCCCACTTATTATACAGGAGTATATAAGACCTATGGTGTGGGGGAAATGGAATGTGATTGAGGAAACCACCTTGATTCATAAATACCAAAATTTTGGGCTCTCTTTTCAGTACCATTCATGCATTTGACTCACGAGTCCAACGTTTTCAATACCTTGTACTGTAAATTACAATGTAATTATAGTACATTGTATTGTTTTACAATATTTCAGGCTGGGAACCATTATTCAGACTTTCCACCATTCAGAAAAACAGATTCAAGCTTCTTTTTAATTATACTTTGAATCTACCTACATAGTCAACATCACTGAGAAAATTATGCTCTTTAAAATAAAATTTTATAGAAGGTGACAGAAATTTAGAAAATATCAAAACCAAATTTTCTTGCTATGTGAATTATCAAGACCGCATTCATATTTTACCTAACTATTTATGCAATAACTGTGGTCACCACAACATGACAGAAAATTTGGAGGAGTGTATTTCTTACAAGCAGAATGACTATATTCAAGCAGAAAATACTGGTCTCCTGGTTGTTATTAATAATTTATTGGAGTGGTGTCAGAAAACTTCTTATAAACCTACAAGAAATAGTAGGATGTGGAATCTGTCCTATAAGGCTTACAGCTTGAAAAAGATACAGGAAAAGCATTCCCTGGATAATCCAGTAGTAGATAACCATTACAGCATCTTTCCCCATCTTCACTTCCTGATGTTATTTTTATTTGTTTATTAGTGATTTTAGATTAGAGTAGTGACTGTCAGAAGCTTTGGGGTAACTCTTCAGGATTTTAGTTTATATAGGATATTTTTCTCAGCCCTCCAATCCTTTTGCTATTTTTGATTCTAGTAAACATTACATATATTTGTCAATTGAATTAACAGCATAAAAAGGATGTGTTTTACGTGAAAGAAGAAGTTTGAGTAATATGAGAAAGAGGCTAAGCAGGAGAAGAAATAATTACCCAGGCATATATCAGCAGCAGATGGTGATTTCTACTGGGAAATGCATGCAAGGATTCAGAAAACAAGTACAGTATTATGGCACTTTTAAAATCTGATGACAGCTCTAACATCTTTCAGAAAATGAATGTTCACAGAATCACAGAATCACAGAATGTTAGGGATTGGAAGGGACCTCGAAAGATCATCTAGTCCAATCCCCCTGCCGGGGCAGGATTGCCTAGACCATATCACACAGGAACGCGTGCAGGCGGGTTTTGAATGTCTCCAGAGAAGGAGACTCCACAACCTCTCTGGGCAGCCTGTAATGTTGAACTATATCTCAGTGTTTTAACAGAGACAGAATAGCTAAACTGAAAACAGCAAGCAGTATGTGGATAACTTCAAATTAGTATTCCATCATACATGCTGAACCCAAAGACTTACTGAAGAAGGCAAAGAACTGATGCAAAATGGTCAAGAGGCTAAAAAAGAAAATTTGAATGGTTCTGTACTACTCAAACTCTGATGACAGAAACTCAGAACAATTTAGGGACTGGAGCTGAAAACGTACTATGGAGTCTCTAGTTCCTGCCTGCTTTGGTTTGGGAGTAGAGCTCACTCCGCCAAGTTACAGCAGCTCAGGGGCTGATATGACTTGGTGCAAACCGATGCAGAGCAAGCTCCACTTCTGTGAGCAACATAAACAGTACTAGCAACCTGAGCAGCCTGGTTGCTCCTTCTTCGATCTGCCAAGACTTTCCAGTCCCTCCATTCTGCAACAGAAAGCAAGAGTGGCATAAGAGCTTCCACACCAATTCTAAAAGCATACTTTTTTTTGGACTGAAGTGAATGACTTTTTCAAGATAGGATATACCAGCTTTAAGAAATAGATCTCATTAGAAAGCTTGTGAAAGTTAGCTCTTAAATAGCAATCTTTCCAAATGTGTGTGATGCATTAACTACCTTGTGTCCTTTTTCCTGCAGTTTACTTGAGGAAAGAAAGATAAAATTAAGGCAATTGCTGTTGTGAAAATCTTGTGCTTCATGTAGTTCAGAAATGTTTCCTGTTAGTTTTCCAAGTCCAGAAGTGGTGCCGTTTGTTAGTGATTGCAGTGTTCATATTCAGCATGTGACATTAACATGCTCTACTCATTCTGAATTGTGACCACTTAAATATACAAAATATTCCTCATAAACATAAAATGAAGATATAAAAAAATCATTAAAACTAAAAATCCAGATCTGACTTTTACTTCTAGTTACAATGTACCTAGACTCTTTATATTAGTGAGTTTGTAACTTAGTCTTTCACTTAGTTTTATAAAACAGGAATTTACAGTTAGATTTGGTCAATTTGCTTCAAATTTCATATTCTTATCCATCTTTTAAAAAGGATATTTATTCTCTATAAAATAAGGAATTGCTTGGTTTATTTTCACTGAAATAATTTTACATCCCCTGAAAACTGTAGTGTTTTCAGTTACCCGGGTTCAGCTTTGACTTTAATGCTCTTCCAGGTACACTAGCTTCACCTTACCTTCTTTGGGATAGGAGTCATCTCATTGATTGTCTTGAGTAAAAGGAAATGGCTCATGCATCTTTCGTACATTATAACAAATGTCCTTTTGCATTATAATTGAATGGTGATTGTTGTGTTCAATCAATGAGAAAGGTTAAGGGAGCTTCTCTGCCAGCATTTTTAATGGAGAAGTCGATTAAGATTCAGTTTAATCATTCTGGCTGCTTCAGAATTAAAGCAACAAAGACCATCAATGGCACTATAATTACCAGTCTTTCTGTAAGTTTACACTGCTATTTATGCAGCCATAAATTTTGTTATAATGCACAATGTGACCAGGTTAACTTGCTTTGTTTCTAATGCAAAATATTTCTCTTAATTGTAATGTGCATAAGAAATTGTTGTGATGAAGTATATATAATTCAGTCTAATAAAAAAAGAGAAAAAAAAGTAGAAACAACCCCTCTGTAGAGTCTGTCTGAGGTGAATCAGCCTGATAGCTTGTGTTAAATAGTTTAAAGTCATGGCCTTAACCTTGGGACATGAGAGACATATTTTACTTTATTGAACATGGAGACTAGCATCACTCCCAGGTGAGTAAAAAGGGTCAAATATATTATTCTAATCCCTGTTCCAAACAGAGAAAAGGTCATTATATACTACCTATTGCATGCTGCCAAAGAGTGAAAAATTCACACTGGGGACATGGGTGCAAATCTATTTTAGACATGGCCTTTAAAATGTTACTAAAATGAATGATTAAGTGGTTTTGAACAAGAAAAAAATTCTTGAAATTGATCTCATTTATTAATTAGTTTGAGCTTATAAAGGTCTTACTATAAATAGCTAGAAGACTAGAAAAATTGCTCATTTCAAATGAGAGTGAGGTTATCAAATAAATTTGTTTTCTCGTAAAGTTAATACTTGTACGTACTGTTATCCATTTCATTTGCTACTGCCGAATGGAAGATGACAGGATATTTTGATTTGTCCAGGATAAGCATGTCCAGCACTTCCAGCAAACTAGAGGCACAGTGTACTTTTAGTACTCTTTTTTTTCCTTTTTTTTTCCCTTCTTTTCCCTGAAGGAATTTCATTCAAAAAGCATTGAGGTTTTATTTTTTTCTCCACAGAGAGGGACAAGCTTTGACCATACTTCTCACAAACTTAGAAACATGCTTTCTCCATGCAGAAGTACAGTCTCCAGAGATGGGTCAGTGTAAAAGAGAAAAACAGTCCTTCAGCCTGTATAGGCAGGTAGAGGGCAAGATGCGTTTTTGCCCCCTGCAAATGCATGTTTTATTGAAAGTTCAACTTCCCTGTAAGAACTAATCAAATTTTTGTTTCACATTAGCTATCAAAGCTATTTGTAAAGTTGCATGAAGACCAGAAACAGGAGTGCATTTTCACTAGTTAAGTTGGTAGGATCCATGTGGGGATCCACTGCAGGCTCAATCTCAACTGTAGGTTTCAGAGAAATGAATCATGGCTCGTCTAAAATGAAGTTCTTTCCTGTGATAAAATTATCCTGTATTTTTTCCTACTGTCTTTCATGATTCTTTATTTCTATTAATAGCATATTTTTTATCCTGTAATTGTGCATCTTAACTAAAGATGGATTGTATTGTCCCTGTAGCTTGTAGCTTGCTGTTGTCCTAGAACAACTTTTCCTTCCTTTTCAGCAGATCCTAAACCAGTAGGAGAGGATCATCTGATTAACAGAAGTTATTGAATGGCAATTAAAACAAACTAAAATATCATATCACACAAAAATTTTTCAGTGTATGACTCCTGAGCTTGCATTTGCTACATAATTTATGCTTCTTGGAAATCTGGGGTTGAAGGTGTAATCAAAGGTATTGATATATACAAATCTGAAGCTCCTACTGGCTATAAAACTACATGTACATGTGGTAGCAAGATATAGTTCTTTAATGTATTTCTGTATCAAGCCAGCTCTTTCAGTAGCAGGAAATTATGAAAACCACTAAAGAAGACAATTTAGAAATGTAACTCCTTAAATCTGTCTCCAAAGAGGTAAAGACAAACATGTAAATCAGCTATTTATGAAACATTCATGTTTGAATTTAAAAGGCATATCAGTATACAGGGAGCATCACTGATATTAAAGTCAGGAGCTTAATCCTCTAAAGAAAACAAAACACATACAGTGTGTAGGCAGCCTGGCACAGTTCCTTCAGATTTTATACATGTGAGTTAGGGTGCGCAGGCTATACTTAATTTAAAAATAAGATTGACTAATCTATTTGAGTGCTTACTGCCTTGTAAGCAGAGAAAAGAGTAGCGTGCCAGAATGGAAATCATATGGGCCGGGAATTCCCCTTCTGTTGACCACAGAAGGTATAGGCATAATCCATCAAGAACAGAATGCATGCCATACTTTGTTCATTAGCATTTAAAGAGGCTGTTTGGCATCAGACAACAAATACAATTCTTGCAAGAACTTGGCAGCGGACTGTTTGTCAGTTAATGACAATCCACAGCTTTTTCAAGGAAATACTAAATGTTCTCAGGGCTCTTTCTGAATTCTTTTTGGCATGAAGCTTGAAGTGAGGCTAACACATTCATATAGCAGTGACCAGCTTCCAAGAGAAAACATCAGTTCTGAACCTGAAATCAAAACAGATTTGTTGGCAACACATCAACAAATTGTGATGGAATTATGTGATATGTGGTATCATATATCTGTATATTTGTGCATTTCCTAAAATACACGAGTGTGTTTAACATCTCCATAGGCTACAGTCTAGAAAATGATAGATCTTACTGAGGACTTGGATATCAATACAGACAGCGTGACAAGATACAAAGAGAAAGAAAACAAGAAGAAAAATAACCCCAAAGTTTTTGTAGCTTTAAATTAATTATCCATCTTTTTTCATTAATTGCTCTATCTTCACCTTGCTTAAACTAAATAAAAGTATATGCTTTTGAGATGGGATCTTATTCTAGTCATAGACAACTAAATTTTACTCATACAAGTGAGTCTTTATGTATGAGAAATATATATGGGACTCAGTAGCCTAAACACAGACATCTAGTACTATCTGAGATTCCATACAAATCTGGTGGTTGTGACACAAGATCCATAAGGAATTCATACCTACTGGAATGGCCATGTGGATACGCACCTTAAGATATCTTGAATGGCACCAGGCACCTGCGTTAAGACAGCAGAATCCCAACCTTCATGTCTAAACTCTTGTTTCAATCACTGACATCCAGTCAATATCAGAGTTTAAAGAGCTATTCAGCTGCCAAAATGTTAAGCTCTTCTTGAAGCTGACACTTAACATTTTGGCAGCTGAATAGCTCTCCAGCCTTGCTGGACTGCATTGGCTAAATTTCCACTGACTGTTAGGAGAGCTTAAACCCACTTATCTCTCATAGAGGTGCTTAGTCTAAAGTTAAATCCCATGCTTAATCTTCTGTGAAGAAGAAAAAAGAGATGATAAATAACAGATTTATTCTTTTCTTCTCTATGCAATATGACTGTACATATTTTCAAATGCTCAGTAGCCATGCCTCTTCTTCTTTTTTTCTTTCTTTTTGTGACAAGTCTCAGAAAGCCAGCTTTTTGTGTCATAGTTAGGAACAAATTACTAAACCCAGCTGTAGGTCTCATGCATGGCTGTGATGCTACAAGTTAGACTGTTTTGTAAGTGCTGCAGATCATATTGTGTCCTTCTATTGTGAAGGCAGGGACTATTTGCTATCTCAGGAGAAAGATTTTGAATTTTAACATTCTATCCTACAAAGGTTCAAGATATTCCTTCCTTTCTTTTTCTTTTTTTTTTTTTTTATTTTCTTTTAAGTGTTCAGCCAGATTTATAGGACTTCACCTTGTACATTTGGCTTGTGGGCTGAAGACCAATTACTAGCAACAGTGAGCTTCAGGAAGCTTGAAAAACATTCTTTGCTGGGATGAGCATACCAGCTGTGATTCCTCCTCATCAGTCTGAAAGTCTGAGACTGGAAAAACATGGAAAAGTTATGTACTTAGGGGACCTAGAAAGAGATGCTTTGTGTAAAGAACCATAGTTCCTATGGCGAATGACCACCCTGTACTCTTCAAGGTGACTTCTGAATATTCTCAATTGAAGCAATAAAGCAAGTAAGAAGACTGATAGAGGAGTTCTTGTTAAGCTCGAATTGCAAGCTGCATGGCTAAAGTTGCATATAGATTTTAAACTGAAAGTATACTGTTGTCAGACTTGAAGATTTCTCTGATGGAAACTTTCCAGGAAGGCTATCAATAAATTATATTTACATACACTTGAAGATATTTTTACATTGCAGGAGTCCTGGAAAAACATCTGAGGGTAAATGAGGTCCAGCTCCAGCATCAGTAAAATTTTCTGTCACAAGCTTCATTTACCATGGAAATGAATTAATAAGTACACACCTGGATCCTATAACCCATGAACTTCATTGCTAAAGAGGGATGATAATATGTTACTGAATCTATTCTAGTTAATGTTTTCTCCTTCTACATTTTCTACAGCGTAAATATGGGTTACTTACAGTTCAGAAAGTATATTGACAGTGCGAAATGAAAATCTGATTATCCGAGATACTAGTATAACCTTGCTAGCTGATCTGCTTCATGCAGAGAAGAGCAGTGAAGTCAAGGTAACATTTTTACATGTTGGAAGTTGGAATACAACTGGCTAAGGATTCTAATGATATACACCAACATTTAGATTGCTGGCATACCATAAATCAGTCTCCCATTTGCTGCTGTTGTTAATTGTGTTAGTCAGGTTTAGCTAACACATGCTATAACCACACTTCCATTTGCTATAGAGAGGTATCCTATAGACAGCCTCTTTGCAACAGCTGTAGGACAGGATGCTCCAACTGAGAAATCAGAATCCCCATTAGCTCACAAGGTAAGACAACTATGCTACTACGCATAAAAAACTGTGTCAGTACAGCAACAAAGCAGAAATGAAGTAATACTGGAGGAAATGTGAAGTATGGGTCTTAGTTGGCACTAAGAGCTTAAATGGAGATTAACTGGGCTAGGCTTTGTTCCTGTCTCAACTACAGACTTCCTGTGCTATCTTGGTAAACTAGTAGTTTTCCTGTTATCTCACAGAAATAGCAGGTCTTCCCTTCTTCACATGGATATGGAGAATAAAGATTTTAAAGACTGTGAGACACAAAGAAGTTACAATACTGTGGACTGTGGATAGTCATAAAATAGAAAGTAAAAATAAGGCATCATCTGCAATGCATAAGTCAGAACCAAACAAAAATATAAAGAGATAAAGCACCCAAAACTATCCAGACAGAATGTGTGGAATTCAGCTAGCTGAATCTTAAATCTCTGACCTAGTCCTAGCCTTTCTTTATAGTAAATGGAGAGCTATAGTCACTTTTAGGGCACAATTCATCTAACCAAATACAGTGTCTCCTTTGGAATGAGATGTTCTGCTCTGTTGCTCTCCACTGACTATAAAAAGCCTAGCTCACATACAGACATCTACACTATAGATGAATCCAGTCCTCAAATTGTAAGAGGAGATGGAGCACAGTACACATGCAAGAGTTGCCTTTCTGCAGCATTTTGTTACTGCAGTGATTTTTGTAAGTCAGGTTGGTGAGTAGTCTGAGACCTGATAATGCCTCAGTCTTGAGCAGCATTTTAAAGTCTGGGCTGTGCAGTGTTGAATTTGAGGATCAAAAGAGAAGAGCTTGGGAGAGGTATAATATCCTTCATATGTTGGTTGCTAGAAAAAGCAACACTGATAAATTATCTTGTTATGGAATTAATAAAGTTCTAGATGTCTGTATACGTCCTTTTTGGCCCCTGCAATTCACAATAAAATCATTATTTCGTGTTAGTAAGAGTCTGATCCTGCACACATCGAAACAGAAAAGAGCAGAAGTATATTATGCAGAATGATTGGCAATCATAGGCTGAGGTAGACTGATCATCCAATTAAATCGTAGAATATTAAAAAGGTCAAAGTAATACTGAGCTAGTCTAATTAATAGACAATGAAATAAAATTCTGATTCTCATTCTCTTGAATATAAGCCCAGTCCTGAAAACAAATTACCTACTTTATTTATGAAAGTAGTTCCTTTGACTTCAGGGTACTTCATAAGGGCATATGGATCCTTGCTTATGTATTGCCTTGCAGGATCAGTGCCTAAGACTTTAGTTCTTCTATCCTGTTCAGGTAGTTTTGCTAGAATATTTAATTTCTTTTGTTCCTTATCTGCATCTTACATGGAGGTTCATCTAATCCTTTTTGTCTTCATGAACAGTAGATAAAGATTTAACCCTTTAAAACTTCATTAATATGTTGTCCTAATGATATCAAAGGTATAGTATAATTCAAACGTCAGCTCTATGTCTGTCTTCTGTGGTTTATGTGGATTTCTATTAATATTTAATTTGGTTCATTACCTTATTTATTGTGTGTTGGTTAAAGGAATTCGAAGATGGAGGTGCTGTGTTAACATAAAAGTCTCCTCACACTGAAGCAGGAACCAAATATGATGCATGCACAATAATGTTGGGACTTTGTTTATAATAAACATTTTAAATGACTGATTTTTTCCCATAAATACTCTAAGTAGGATGATCTATGAGATTTCTAATTTATTCTTGTTTAAAATTTAACCATGCTTTTTTAAAGCATATCAATTTTGTTAATACCATGTAATTAAAACATGTCAGTGCACAGCAAGTTTTAGTCTAAATTAATGACTATGAGAATTATTTTAATTAAATAACCAATTATAGAAAAATCGCAAGCATGAGAGCTGACATTTAAATGAATTTCATTTAAATTGCTTCTTAACATTGTCCCATCTAGGACACTAATGCAAAATGAACTATTGTATCAACATAGATTATCACTATTTTTGTATGCACATAATGTATTCATATTCAATCACTGGAACAGAGCTGAATATTTTGTAATGATCTGAAATGTCTATGAACAAAGTACGACAGAATAAGCAGAAGTACAAACAAAAATCCCTTGTAGTTCTGTGACATCGTACAGCTGCATTTCTTTTGTTTGCACACTTATATGTTCATATTTCTGTTCTTCATTCACTTATAAATTTTGTTTTCCATTTGGTGCAGGGTGAATTTCTAAAATAGCTGAGCATTTAAGTGACTTTTTAAATTCTTGTTTTGCTGTAAACACACACAAAAAATCATGATGAGCTATTCAGTTTTCATGTCAGATTCAAAAAAAAATCTTCTGTCAGAAACATTTGGTGGAACACATTTTGCTCACTTTTAACTGGAAAGTAAGACTAGCTTCCGTAGTTAACTAAATTAGTCTTCTGCACTGCACAAATCATTACTGCATTTGTCTAACAATCACATTCAATTTAATCAGATGCGTGGTGCAAACTGTGCCAGGAAACTCCTGAAGCTATTTTCAAAAGTGAGTAACAGTATAATAAATTGCAAAATTGTTCTTCTCTACTGTAGCTTTAAAGATGTCACAGAAAAAGGGAAAAAAGGCTCCTGCATTTTTGTTCATTGATTAACCAGTAATGTTATGTATAAATAATGTATCTGACAGTATGGCAGCCCACTTGGGACATTGTGCCATTTACTACAAAATAGGATGCAACATGCAACTGAGCAGTAAGAACAAATTAAACATCTTTCTTTGGTAACTTTAGCATTTTTATTAGGTGATAAACATAGTGAGAAGAAAAGCAGACGTAGATATTTCAACAATATTAACCTTAATCTAAAGCTATCTAGAGACACAAAATAATATTTATACATTCCTAAAAAATGCTTAAACTGTGTATGAAATGTGTTGCCCTGATCTCTTTACATTTTGTGGGACTCCCATGGAAACAAGTTGATATAGCCATGGTGTAAAACCAGGATGCTGTTCCAGAATACTGCAACTAAATTATGTATAATCTTATCTTGTTAACTTGTAACACAGAGATATCACTGCAGTATGTACAGTGGAGAATTTGCAATGTTAATATAGGTGTGTGTTTTAAAACTGTTGCCCTTATGAAGTGCTGGTATCCTAAGTCAAATTAAATTATTATATTAGAAATTTTCATTGAGCACAGCCTAAAAATTTCACAGGTTTTTCTGCGTTTAGAGTCAAAAATGTTTATGAAAGTATTGCATCACTAGAAAAGTAAGTTCTTTTAAAAGCTATTAAAATTATTATATCATTATAAAAGTTACCTAAATATGAGCTCAAACTGTCTTGGGTCACTGATTAAATGAAATCAATGAGACCCTTAAGTACAGCTGTAAGGAAAAGAAAAACTGTAAGGCAAAGAATGCTTATTTTGTAAACTAAGAAAAAAATAGTAAAATAAATGTATTGCATCTGGCAAAGGATGATTTCATAATTACATATTTATATCTATGTTAATATATGATCAGTTTTCATAAAATGAATACTTTTTCCCAGGCAAGTACCTGTATTCACTGATTTTGATTGAAAAAAATAAATCATAAACTTTACTGAAATAAAAATGTTAAACAGCAGTTTTACATAATTATCACTAATAAAAACATAACAATGGTTTTTCTATTCTCAAATTAATCCAGAGGAGTTAGGTAGCCAAACCTTAATGAAAATCAGTATGAGGTGTTAGCCCAGCTCCCTTTGCCTGCTGTGGAATTTCCAATCACTGCATTAAAAATTACTAAATGGAACAAGTGAGTATTATTTCACATGATTCAATACCGTACACCCTGAATTTGTAACTATCATGATTAAGTCACGTGATCACTAAATCAAAGTGACTTTCTGCTTATTGAGCTAAATACCCAATTTAGACTCTCTACTCGTTGTCCTTTTCACATACTGCAAAATCTGCAGCAGTTTATTTCACATCTACACAATAATTATTCTAATATCCCCTCATATTTAATAGTTACAATGGCTAATGTTTATACCTGAGGTAATTCCCATTGCACAGTCAAGAGGATTATCCACTTGATTAAAAATAAATCTTTTCACCCCTGCACTTGATTCTGGGGAAGCTGACCATAATTTCTTTCTTGCTCTACCTCGTTCTACAAGTGATGAGCCCATTTTGCATGGCCAATACTGAATGTAGCACTGGGTTTTAAACAGGACAGTAATTCAGTTGTTTTTTCTATCCCAGCTCCATCTGGAAACAAATTCCTGTTGCTCAGTTGTTGACACTAAAACTCGACAGCATTTCCCATCATGCATTTCCCAATGTTGTGGCTCATGAAATGCTGCAATTGTTATTTTTCTCTCAGAACATGGAATAAGCTCAGCTGGAATGGTAGTAACTGGAGTAGTAACAAATGGAAAATGGTTGCTGGAAGACTACCATCTAGTCCCAGGTGCTGAGAAGTTCGGAACAGGACAGACTGAGAAGCAGGCACTGAAGGGCCCAAGGGCAAAGTTTATGATGAGGTTGATTTAGGCATCCAAAGGAGAGAGACACCTAAACTGGGTTTCACAATGGCTGGCGTGCTCAGACAGCTAAGTCCCATGCTATGTTTCTCTGTGAATCTTGACCCAAAAGCCGCACAGGTGCCTAAGTGGGTTAGGAAGTAGTCGTTAGTCTTCAATCAAGCTCCTAATTGTGACTTGACAGCACTGTAAATTTCCAAATGCTTTGTTGTACCTGGCTGAATATATTTAATTTTGTATTTTGTTGGGTTACAAGTGCTAGACCATGTGAAATGGACACATTTAAGGTGACTCAAAGGAAAGGCAGCTTCATTCTCAACTGATAGGTTCCCTGTGAGTCATATATGTCTGCTTCAGAAACAATTGTATGTTTTGACTTTGATTCGTAACTCTTTTTTTTGCTTACAGCACACCCAACAGCTCTGGGGGAGTAAGCTGGATTCTAGTCAGGCACATACGTCACCAGTGAAGCTATTCTACCTCCAAGTTTCCAACTGGAATGCCAAATGCTGCCCTTATTTGCACCTTCACAACCCCACTGGAGACAAGGTGTCTCCTCAATTGTAGTAAATTGGCCTGATAATACTTTACTGTTGGCAGTGACTTTCTGATCCTGGTGCAAGGTTTTCATTGCTGGCAGTTAAAAAGAAAAATATTTTTATGCCTAATCTGGCTAAAACTGATACAAATTCATGGAGATAGAGCAAATACAGAACTCTTCCATTCATTTTTGCAACACTTCATTTCAGAACCACATCCCCCACATCAACAAAAGCAGCTCTTTAAATCAGCTCAGGATGATCATTTACCACATGGTGATTTGTAAATCTTTATGATTTGTAATGGATTTAAGTAAACATTCTAAAGAGTCTGAAGAAAATTATGGAATGTGCTCCTGTATTTGCACCCAGGAAATTATCTTTGCCCACTGAAAGAACAAATCTAGGCATAACAACAGATGAGAAAACATTCGTAAATTCCTGTTCAAGTAGACTATTACAGTAATAAGTTAAAGCAGATTTTCTCTTCAATAAAGATGACCTCAGTTTTATTTCCCAGCTCTTCCAAATTCCATATATACTGCAGCGATGGATGCTATGTAAAAGTTCAAGAGGGAGGACACCAACAGCACTAACTTCTGCATAGTATTCTTCTACCTAACAGTTTAGACCATGCTGAACAGAATTTCATTTACATATGCAGTTCTGCATAAGTGTCAAGTGTTGGGTAGTCACACATAGTGATTTTAAAAGAGACAGTTTGATAACCTTGATAACCTCTAAAGGATGCCCCAACTAAACAGTGAGCACCAGTATTCAGCTTCATTTTATGGAGAGTGAAGAGTGACATGGACAGTTTTATGGTTATCCTTGAACTATATTTGAGTTTGTGATGGGAAAGAATTGTGACATTTCCTTGTTTATATGCTATTCAGTCAGTTACCTACATGTTCACTCAATACCCTCACACCCCAACTATTGTAACTGTCTAGTATCCAGAATAATAAAAACACAGATTTTTAGTCAGCCATTCAGGGAGTAATTTCATAATTTCTGTGTGAGATGGATAATAGACTTTAGTAAGGTACCCAAACCAATACACAGAACTAAAGTGATAATGGAAATATCACTTATGTAAGTTATCCCCGGGCATTTAGAAAAGTACACTTTTTTGAAACTGAATTTGTTCACATTCAGGTTTCTGCTATTGGATCTTTTTTCTGTCTCTCTTTCTTTTTCTTTCCTGCTGTATTAAGAATCCTCTCTACTTCCAAAAGTCTCCCCACCAAATGAGGTACATGCCCATTACAGATATGCTGAGTATTACTCTTACAGCGAAATAAAACAACTTGACCTCTTGAACTTTACCACTGTTTAACTTATCTCTTTTGTAGTTCCCTTCAGATCTTCTCTCAGATTGCTAATGCAACTGTAAAATGTGACAGCAAAACTGGACACGGTATTCCTCTATTATGTTTTTTTCTAATAAAGCTAAATGATTGACACTGCCTTCTCAGCACCCTCTTGATTAAATGTTTGACGATTGCATGTTCGTATGAAGCTCACGACTGACTCCTTTTCCTGCAATTTAACTGCTCATTGTGTACATAATCCCGGTTTTATGCTATATGGAGTAAAATAAGTTCATTTGAGCTGTAGGTTACTGTCTTCTGGCCCAGGCACAATAACCACATGAGCTGTTCCAATAAGGCCACAAAAATTATATGAGAACACTCCAGATTAGCTCTCAGATAAACCATTACTTTGGAAAGCAGCAATCGGTTGGTTTTGCTCTTTAATCCCTAAATATTTTTTCAGTCACAGGACACAGTTTGTTTTCATTTAAGTGTGACCTTTCTACTTTATTTCTAGATGGCATAAGTTTGGATTTGATTCTACTAGGTAGAGTTTGCTCTGTAGAAAACTATTAATATACTAAATAATTTTAGGACAGTGCTTATATTATTGCTATCACTAGTAAATCTATAGGAAGAGCATATGGCAGAAGTTTGGAACTGTCTAAATGTAGAAGAAAACATACACGTTTTATTGCTCTCATCTCAGTTAATGGTAAATTATTATCTATTTATTTATTACTATTTTATTACTTCCTCTTACTTTTGTTGCAAGGAACAAGCACCCTGCCAAGAAGACTTTAAAAAATCAGAAAGCCACTGATCTACTTACTTTTTCACTAAACAAGGGTATTTACCTAGCAACTTGAATAAGTATTTTGGTCTTAAATTAAGACCTTGATAGAAAATAGAAAATAAGGATATTTCAAGAAAACTATATGTGACAAAAATATTCCTGTATCCTAAATTCATTCCACTTAACTTGATACCTAATGGATAGATAAAAAGAAAGCAGTAGTCACTTCCTGGTGGAAATTCCAACTCTAATTGCCTAAATTGCCCTCTGGATTATGCCTATCTTTTTCCATTTAGACTACCAGTAGTCTGAAGTTAGGTACGTAGAGTCACGTAGGATGAAATCAGACTTACATGCTTACACTTTTAATGTTTTCCCAAGTTGTTGCTAAAATCCATTTGTGTGTACTATTTTTAATGTTTTAGTTTAACCAAAAAAAATGAATCATTTAAAAGAAATTTTATTGATAAACCTATAACAATCCTGCAGAGTTAAGGTAATGAAGTCCCTGACAACAATAAATGAAGTTAAATATTAATAATATATAAAATGAAGTTAAATAATAATAATAATAATAGTAAATGAAGCCCACAATTTCCACAAGCTATTAACTTCCCCTAGCAATGATTTTTGACATTCAAGATACTTGCTATGGATGCAAGAAAATAAAGCAGAGTTGCAGCTCTTCCCGTTGGTAATAAACTATTCCATAAATAAATATTTGTTCTGTTTCCTTCTTAGGAAAGTTACCTTTACTGCTTCGATAGATTTTCCAATATACAGGTCAATCTGTCCTAACCTTTTCTGAAGGAAAATGAGAAATGTTCCCTATGAACACGATAGGACATACTGCATCTTATGGCACTGTTTGCAAACACCAAATAGCAGCAGACTGAAGAACTGCAATATAAAGCTATCAATTAATTTTGTTGTAACTGTACGCACCTGTCACGGTTCAAAGCTGGGCCGGCTATTAAACCTGCGGCAGATGCTCTCTGTTATCCCCCCCCCTCCCCCCAGAAGGAAAGGGAAAGGGAAAAGGGAGAGAGACTTCTAGGTTGGAAAGTTAAAACAGTTTTAATAAACTATAATAATGAAAAAGAGTATAATAACAATAATAGAAATAATCAAATATATACAAATATATATACAAAACCAAGATTGAGCTCCCCTGAAGTCAGCCACGTCACCACCGGCACTGCAGGGCAGGCTCCGGGAAGGCCCAGGCTGGGCCTAGCGACGGTCGAGAGCTGGATTCAGGGATGCACGGATCGGGATCGGGGGCAGCAGGAAAACAGACAGAGTCCTCCTTGGACACCGGCCATAGCAGAAAAAGAGCGAAACCCTCGTGATCCCCCCGCTTTATACTGAGAATGACGTGTATGGGATGGAATACCCTCGTTGGTCAATTTTGGGTCACCTGCCCTGTCCACTCCCCCCTGCAGCTGCGACCCCCCTTCGGCTCTTCACTTGTAAGTAGTGAGGAATTCAGCAGTGACCTTGGTTTCTCTCAAGAACAAGTACAGCAAGAGCCTTTCTGCACAACATCCCTACCGGTGCCTCAGTGATAACGACAAACTTCGAGCGTTATCAGTCCTGGAAGCAGACACTGTCTGCAAAACATGCAGTTAGTTTCAGAAAGTGCAGTTACTTAGAGGAGACTTAGCTGAAAGTAAAAATCACTGAAAGGAAAATCGGCCTGGTTTAGGCCAAACCAGGACAGCACCTGTGAACAACTGCTTAATTAAAGAGGCAAACAGAAATCTCTCACAATAATGCTTCAAATTACTTGCATTTATGTGACTCAGTTAGTTGGAGTGGATAAATACAATTGGAAAGCTGCCATGTGGACTTCTGGAAATAAAGATAGAACTGAAGAGATACAAAACCAAAAGGCAGGACTCAGGCAGATAAATAAAGATAATTCTCAGAGGTTCATAAGCCTATACAAACAGAGTACATAAAAGAAAAACATTCTGTGTAAATATACATAAATACCTCATTTACTGTCACAGAGTTCTGCTTTCACAGACAGGAACATTAAGGGGATTGTTTGTTTTGGTCAGCATACTCACAGGGCTCGGATTTCCTTTAATTTTGCCATCAGATATATTCATCCAATTCCCTTTGCCTTTAGGGAGTGGCAGAGGTGTTTACTGCTATTGTAGACACGCTCAAGTGTCTTGCCTACCCTACCCTCTCAATGTTCCTCCAGGAAGGCACAGGTCTTCCATAGTCTCTGACCTATCTGCCTGTCTAAATGCCTCAGATACCCTGGGGGTGTTTGGATCAGGAACACATTTCTGAAACAGATCTCCTCCTGGTCCCCCTTTCTATGCTGTGATTCCCATCACAAAGTGATTCCAGAGCATGTGAATCAGGCTGTTGGGGGATGATACTAAACTGGAAGATGCTCTCCACGTGAGCACACCAAGTGAACATTCATCCTCTGGGACCAGACTACAGATAGCCCAAAGTGAAAAAATATGAGATCTGTATGGTGTGGACACCAGGTCTTGAGCACTGGTGGGTGCTACCTCCTGATGCAGAAATAGCCTAAGGCATTTGAAATGGCACCAGACACATTAGGCACTTGAATTCCTTCTTCCATTTTCATGTGCCTGCTCCAGGATAGGATTTAACCCCATATAAGTGCAAGTCAGTTGCTGAAAATGCCTTTTTCTCACCTTTACACGCAGTTCAGTGTTGTTCAGTAACCTTCGAGGAAAGCCTGCTGCTGACAGCCATTGTCTGCAATGGGGTGTTTTATTAACACTGAATGATTGACTCTAGGGGCCAGTTAAACAAATCAGAGAGCTGCTTCTGAGAGAGCTCATCTAGAAATGGCAAAGGGTATTAGAAACAGGATACATTATACTTACAATACTTTCATGTGAAGGGTACAAAACCTATTTTAGATATTCCTTATTAATTCTGTCTTCTAAACACACCCTTTTTTTTAAAAATTATTTTAAAAAATAGTTATCTTTCCTGAGCTCACAGTCCCAGACATCCTGTTCCTTAAAGAATGGCCAAATACAACTGACTTGGTGTTTGGGTCAACAATTTGTACATGTATATGGTAACTGAGCAGGGGAATATTCTTCCACGTGGAGTGGAGAGCAAATGCCCAGGGCAGAGGAGGGAACAAGACCTACTGAAAGCAAAAAGGCAAAATGGTTATTTTCTGTGGAAAAAATAATCATTAAGCCAGCTACCATTTTAGGCTTATATTCAACATAGGCATCAGTTGTTTTTCTCTGTCTCTCCGGAATACTTACTAGCATGTTGGTTTATAGCAGATGACAGGTTTTCAATATTCAAATACATACAAAAGTTTCTCTCAATAATTTTGAGAAGTTAACATTGAAATGAATTTTATTAAGACACAACTATTCATGGGTTTTAAAAGAATATCTGTTCTTTTAGAGGCAGAAGCACTACCAACATATTTTGGGTGTTTCATTACACCATTTTTCCTACATTATTACATTAAAAACAATATGTATTTGGTTTTCTTCTCTTTCTTTCCTTCTTTACTTTTGATTTCCCTCACTTTTTCAATTTCTTGGCTTTTGTAACTGTAACCTGAAGGTCTTAAGTTTCCTTATAATAATTGCTTTGTTTTTTACTTTAATTCTGTATTTTCCATTTAGAGTAATGTCATAAGACACGCACAGATGACCCTACTGTTATTTCCCTTCCCCAAAAAGCAAATCATGCAGGTAAAGGCACAGGATACAAATAGATTTGTTAGCCAACGCAATCTGGCTGTAAAAATCTACCTGTGACCTAGAGGACAAAACTCCTCACACTTCTAATTGAAGTCAACTACCCAGCTGACAGGCAAATATGCTTTTGAGGGCTCTCTTGCTGCTGTGATGATAGCATCTTGAGGTTGTTCCCAGATGGAGGGGAGGGAGGTAGAAGTGAGAGTCAGAGAGTGTGACAGTCACTCATCTATCTTGGAAACACTGAGGACCTTGGAAATATGAATTAAATTAGTCTGTGCTTTCATGAACACTTTAATCTAACTTAAGTATGAAACACTGCTAAAGGAGATGATTCCTCCATCCTCCCCACCCCAGCTGTCTGTTCCCACCTTTTCCCTTGTGCCAGCACGTGAGATCATATGGCTACCTTGTAAGCTAGATCTGGGAACTGATCCAACACCCAGTCTCCCAAATATTAAAATTTTTAGTTGGATCAGTTCCTTTTCTGTAAATGCTAATGGAGAGTAAGGGAGTGGGATATTCAGGCAGAGGAAGGGTTGAGGGAATTAACACTTTCAGTAGTATCTTGGGCTTAGATCGTCTCAAAGCTATTGGTAAACTACAGTCTTAGTCACTCACAGGGCTTTGAATGCAGCCTTGACTCAACAGGACTGAGAGTGAACACCACAATTTATGGGGAGTGAAGATGTGGTCCTAGAATAATATGGAGGAAAGTTGCCACTTTTAGCACTTGCTATAGTTCCTATAAAACTAATCAAACTGATGTAAACTGCATTGCAATATCAAAGATGTATTGTGGTAGCACTGAGCATTTTAAAACAAGGGAGAACAGCAAGCTTATTTCAAATGATTAAGGATAGACATATCCCATGGCTTTCTCTCTCTCTTTTTGTTTTTTTTTTTCTTTTGGGGGCAAAGGACTCAGGCTTCATAGTTATTAAATGAACAGAAAGTCGCTTCTGCCCAAGTTTATTTTGATCATTATTGATCTAATCAAACTATGCTGTGTAATAAGAAAATCTAAACATGAGGGAGATATTTCTAATCAAAACAATGTTGTAAAAAAAACAGATGGACTACAGTTTCCTAACTACTTATGAGTGGCAGATGACTCTTTTTTTCCTTCCCCATGCTAAGTATGTATGTACTACATATCAGTAATGAACCAAGCACAGCTCCCAGGTCAAAAATCTTGGCAACTTTGAAAGTTCCTCTCTGTCTTCCAGTACAGCATGTGTTACCTTTGGTTAGCTCCTCCTGGTCAATGTAGCTGTGAAGACAGAATTTGCATGCTATTTGTACAACTGGTATCCAAAGTGATGAGAGGCATGATAGGGTTGCACAGTCTTGGCATGGTAACCCATAAGAGTCCCATAACATATTGTTGTGACTATTAAGTGCAGAGTTCATGAAGAACATTGAACTTGTAGAACTGTGTCCCTGTGTGACATTTCCTGTGCACTCCACAGTGAACCTTGAGGACCAAAATGATACTGTATTGCTTCTTTTCTTTTCTTCCAATATGTCCTCGGCCTAATTCCACTGACTGAGCAGCTGTAGGAATACTGATGAGTGTGATGAGGAATCTGTCTTTATGGTGAAGGCTATGCTCAGTCCAAAAGTCTTGAAGCTAATAGCTGGTTTTTGTGGTTTTTTTTCTTTCTTTTCATTTGCTCGATCTACAGTTTGTATATGAAATCACCAATGACTTACCACAAACTGAAAGCAGAAGGAAATGCACAGACCTAGAATTAAATTCTTTTGACCAAATACAGATACCTGTAACGTAGATGTGAGCTACCAGTGAACTACTCATCCAATCTCCGTTTACAGATGCTTCTAGGTTGCAATACATTACATCTTAAAACAGAAGTCTACAATAGGTCAGATGAATAGATGAATAGAAAGATAGTTTCTCTGCATTGACTGTAAAGGATGATTAGCTAAGTAGGTGACGACAGTGCAGAGATCTAACGCTGGATAGTAGGAATCCTGTCACTGACTTCAGAATTTGTTCTTAGCTATCATCTTCATCATGGCAATCTCTAATAAAACAAAAGACAACAGACAAATCTTTAATGATCATTTTTGTGTGGGATTTTACCCATGGTATCCAAATCTACCACAAATGAAGTAGAGTTTTTGCAAAAAATTTTCATGTATTCCCACTATTTTTTATCTTGACTAAATATTCTCACTCTTCTGCCCAAAGACTGTTTCAAATGGCATGGTCATCCTAGAGATGTATGTAGAGCAAAAAATGAATGAAAATTGTATAGCAAACTTTTCAGTTCTTCAAGACAGACCTCTGTTAATTTTCCCCTCAAGTGCTAAGTAAAACTGTAGATTTGGCAGAAAAAAAATCTTACTTACAATGGTTCAACTGCAATGCCAATTTCTTTTCAAGAATATATTGATTACTTCTTGCACAAAATTACTTTAGTCTAAGTTTTGAAACTGAAAATCAGTTTTGAATGGCAAAATATTGTTTGTTCAATGTTCTGTTTTCAGAATGCTTTTGTGCTACAAAGGCATTTCACCGTTATTCTCCCTGATTCCTTTATCTGAATAAAAAAGAAAAAAAAAAACTTTGATGTATTGTCATGCTGTGATGGGATATGTTTTTTGAAGTTTTTGCATTGCCTTATTGGTCTTTATTATTTAAATGCCTGGTTTAAATTTATATGATGAATTGAAGTCTGAGGGGTGTACCCATATTAACTGTAATGCAGCCAGCACTTTGGAGTTTGCTGCTACCCATATTACTTTTGATTTGTGTGGCAAATCTCCAGGTTTGAAGTTTCATTTCAAGTGCCTGAAATCGGAGTGGGATGAGCACTGTTATTTTCATTGTTTGGAAAACAAAAATGTACCTCTGATAATTTTTGTCTTTGATTACTGCTTCTTCAAAGGATTTAAAACAGAATGAAAGCCTTTGAAAATTTTAGAGATGAAGAGACATGAGAGTTATTCTGTATGCACCAGATAAACAGATGTCTTAGCTTTCAAACTAAACCCAGAAAATATAATCACAAGCTTCATCAGAAACAGATAACAATCTAGGTGCACAGTACTTCACATTTTACTAATGTGCAATGGGAGAAATAATAATACTACTTCTTTCACTTGTCTAAATATTTGTTTCAGACTAACAGCTCAAAAAACATGTTGGTAATAGCAAACAAAATATGATAAATTCCTTTGAGGGGAAATATTCTCAGCATAATGTCATTATAAGCACAAGTAAACACACTTTGAAAAGTATTTGCAAATAAGTAAGACACTCATAATGCTGAAGGTATTAAATTGTGAATTCCCAAATTAATAGGTATCAAATGTCATGAGTGCTTTTCAACCTGTATTAGAGTCACACTGAAAAGTCCTAATAAACTTAAGCTGAAGTTGTAATCATCCAAAGGATGACTACATGACAGGGCTCATTCTTAATGTGAGGAAAACGCCTGCTTGGAAATATGTAAAACTGTTTAGAAATAGCTGATGGTGTACATTACTAAGCCAGCCTCTGCAAAATAACTTCCAGGAAACCCTAAAATATGGACAGATTTAAATCACCCACAGAAGAATCATATAAGAAAGAAATGTAGGGTTTCTTACATTCCTCTCGGTTCCCAATACTCAGGGTGTTAAAACTAGTGCGTGCACCTGAGCTGCAGATAATGGGCAAGGTAGGGATAGCCATAGGAAACCTGGTTAAATCGAGCAGAGAAAAGCCTGAAGGAATCCAGATTCAGTTTATGGTTTCCTTAGGCTGCATTAAAAGGAACAAAGTTATTTCTGTAGTTCCAAAACAAGTTCAAATGACTTACCTCCATTTATGAAATTATATGCTCCCACATCAGAAAGTCAGTTTGCTCTGTACCGTGAAGGCAAGATAAAGCATGGACAACACACAGTGCTCTAGTTCACCAGAAGAAAAATGAGTTCAAAAGAGAAGGTACAGAAATAGTTACTGAATGCCTTCTTTGCTTCTGTCTGTACTGCTGGAGGCTGTCCTGAGGAGCCCTGGACCCCTGAGGCCCCAGAAGAAGTCAGGATAGAGGAGGAATCTGTCTTGGTAGATGAGGGCTTGGTCAGGGACCAATTAAGCAATCTGGACATCCATAAATCCATGGGCCCTGATGGGATGCACCCGCGGGTGCTGAGGGAGCTGGCGGAAGTCATTGCTAGGCCACTCTCCATCATCTTTGCTAAGTCGTGGGCAACGGGAGAGGTGCCTGAGGACTGGAGGAAAGCACATGTCACTCCAGTCTTCAAAAAGGGCAAGAAGGAGGACCCGGGGAACTATAGACCGGTCAGCCTCACCTCCATCCCCGGAAAGGTAAGGGAACAACTTGTCCTTGGTGCTGTCTCTAGGCACATCAAGGATAGGGGGATCACTAGGGGCACTCAGCATGGCTTCACCAACGGGAAGTCATGCTTAACCAACTTGAGAGCCTTTTATGAGGACATAACCTGGTGGATAGATGATGGTAAAGCTGTGGATATGGCCTATCTTGATTTCAGTAAAGCGTTTGATAGTCTCCCACAGCATCCTCGCAGCTAAACTGAGGAAGTGTGGTCTGAATGATCGGGTAGTGAGGTGGATTGTGAAGTGGCTGAAGGAAAGAAGCCAGAGAGTGGTGGTCAATAGGAGAGAGTCCAGTTGGAGGCCTGTGTCTAGCAGAGTCCCTCAAGGGTCGGTACTGGGACCAGTTCTATTCAATATTTTCATTAATGACTTGGATGAGGGAATAGAGTGCACTGTCAGCAAGTTCGCTGATGACACCAAACTGGAAGGAGTGGCTGACACACCGGAAGGCTGCGCAGACATTCAGAGAGACCTGGACAGGCTGGAGAGTTGGGCGGGGAGAAATTTAATGAAATATAACAAGGGCAAGTGTAGAGTCCTGCATCTGGGCAAGAATAACCCCATGTATGAGTACAAGTTGGGGGCAGACCTGTTGGAGAGCAGCGTAGGGGAAAGGGACCTGGGGGTCCTAGTGGACAGCAGGATGACCATGAGCCAGCAGTGTGCCCTTGTGGCCAAGAAGGCCAATGGCATCCTGGGGTGTACTAGAAGGGGTGTGGTTAGCAGGTCACAAGAGGTTCTCCTCCCCCTCTACTCTGCCCTGGTGAGGCCGCATCTGGAGTATTGTGTCCAGTTCTGGGCCCCTCAGTTCAAGAAGGACAGGGAACTGCTAGAGAGAGTCCAGCGCAGAGCCACGAAGATGATTAAGGGAGTGGAACATCTCCCTTATGAGGACAGGCTGAGGGAGCTGGGTCTCTTTAGCTTGGAGAAGAGGAGGCTGAGGGGTGACCTCATTAATGTTTATAAATATGTAAAGGGCAAGTGTCATGAGGATGGAGCCAGGCTCTTCTCAGTGACATCCCTTGACAAGACAAGGGGCAATGGGTGCAAGCTGGAACACAGGAGGTTCCACATAAATATGAGGAAAAACTTCTTTACGGTGAGGGTAACCGAACACTGGAACAGGCTGCCCAGAGAGGTTGTGGAGTCTCCTTCTCTGGAGACATTCAAAACCCGCCTGGACGCGTTCCTGTGTGATATGATCTAGGCAATCCTGCTCCGGCAGGGGGATTGGACTAGATGATCTTTCGAGGTCCCTTCCAATCCCTAACATTCTGTGATTCTGTAAATAGAAGTCACATTCATTTCCACTGCAGAAATCGCAATTAAAATAGTGTTCAAAGAAGACAGAAGAAATAGTACCAAGAAAAAGAAGATTCTTCAAAAACACTTGGAAGAAGAGAGAATATAAAATTCCAATTCAAAGAGGAGAGAAGTGAAAAGTCATGACTAAAATTAGGAGAAAAGGAAGGATCAAGCCTTAAGTAAAAAGAAGAATAAATAGTGAGATTTAGAGATGAACAAGGTACAATGCAATATTTGAATGGTATGTACATCAGTTGTCTCTCTAGGCTTTGAGATCCAGATGCTGCTGTTAAGGTGTAAAGTTAGGCTGAACAGGACTTTAGTATTAATGCTGAGATTTAAAATTGAAACTAAATTGTATTTTGAAAGACATTAAATAGAAAGATCTATCAGAGAGCAGCCAACGTATGAATATTTCAAGACTCTATAACCAGAAGTAACGCTATGAGCAGTACAATTTTTAGACTTTCATTGGTAGCTAATTATGATTCTGGTTCTTCTGTATACACTGCTGTACAGACAGCAAGCTGGATCTGGAACACAGATTGCAAGAGGTGGAGAAATAATGAGATCGGGGAGAATTAAAACCATTTTAGACCAAACACTTTTGATTTGGATTAAATTTTTAGTTAAAGGCAAGGAGACATATCCAAAACCCTGTCTTCTCATGCCTGCTTCATTGTGCAGTTGTACTTCCATTCAGACCTCAAAGGAAAACTTCATGGTGGCACACATAGCTATGTTGACACTGCTACTTCTAGGGACTGATCCCTGACAACCAGCCCAAGTGGCATGGACTGATTCACCACAACATTGTTTTGGGCCAGCTTCTCTGATGCTCCCCTATGGGTTGGCCATATTTTTTTCCCTGGAAAGACTCCCTGTGGCTCTTATACTACATTTCTATTTTTGTGTGTGTATTTTCATTTCAAAGGGCCTGAATTGATACGAGGACTTGTGTTGCCATCTACAAGATTAATGGCTTTATAACATAAAGCTGAGGGGAATTGTTGTGTGTCTGAGGATAGTGAGGATGCTTAAGAATGAAAAGCCTCACAGGACAATGTTGGAGGACTGCTAAGGGAGAAGGGATAACATGTTGTGTGGTTTGGACATTCAGGAAAGATCCACTGAGTGAATTATTCTCAGATGGATGCCCAGTCTTTATCTTTGATAGAGCTAGTTGTAGTGCAAAATGGTAGGTAGGTAACAGTTAATTAGCGTGAATGATTGAGTCTCCAGCTCATTGCTTGCTTCTTTTGTTTTCAACTTTTAGGCCTGATTCTGACCTTTATTTACACTGATGTAAATTAAGAAAATTCTCATTGCATTCATACCAATGGAGGAAAAGAGCTGCTTTGAGTCAGAGTCAGAGCCCTTGTGGATATGATATTTTATCTGCTATCATTTCTCAGTGTATTTAAGAAATATTTGATTCCTAAAATACATAAAACAGTATTTAATAATTCAAATGATAGGTGGTGTATACATGAAACTGGACAATAAAGTCCAGTTTATGTTACTCTCCATCCTCTGTCTTCTATTTATCCTGCTTTTTTGTTGGTATTGGTGTGCTCTAATTTCCTTCTGCCTCTCTGTAGATACCACTATCCGGTTCCCTTTCACACCAGCTTGGTCTAATGTCAGTTGAATATAAAACTGAATTCTTCAGGGAGATCTTTTCCAGTTCTGGCAGCTCTCGAATGGCTAAGCTTCATTTCAAGACTGGTTTGCTTTGTTTGTTTTGTTTTGTTTGCAAGCAAAGCTCTAGCCTGTATATGGAGAGAGGAATGGTAGCAAATAACTATGCATATAAATTCCTATTTATCGAAAATGAAACCATTATAGCAACATAAAAATCAATGTTTGTCCAATTATTTTCTGCAGGCAGTACAGTACATTGCAACATAGTTTCTCATTAGATTAAATCAAAACTGTTCTTAAATACCATTTTACCAGCTGTTACTGAATAAAGGGTGAAACAAACAGTTTGTAGTATCAGATATGTAGCTTTCTGGCACACATCTTTGCCAACTTTACAACAGCTGTGTATAATGTTTAAAAGAAACAAACGCCCTCAATGGTTATTCTTCAGTTTTATTGAAATTCACCTTTTTTTTCCCCTGAAGTAGCATCCTATATTTGTGCTAGCATAAAGTGAACCCATTGCCAATAAAAATGCATCAAAATTCATAAGCTAATTCTTAGATTTTCTTTCTCTCAATTATTAACAAAATGTGGTGAAAATATTCTTACAAGCAATCACACCTCTTAAGTAATTACCTAGGAGGACAGCTTCATTTTTTATTATTTATATTTGTTTGGGGTTTTTTTCTCCCCAAATAGAGATACAATATAGTCTGCACAGAGATTGCCAGTGCATACTGAGTGTTAAGGTCTGTATGTCTGACATATTCAGATGTCTGTGAAGCTTGGGGTCTCTTGAGTTTCTGGATGCTGCGGCTCCCAAAACTAATCTCAGCCTATTCAGTGTAATTTATACTTGATCCCTGATTTCATAGGGGCCCTTCTGTGAGCTGCAAACAGTGGAAACAGCCCAAGCTGTTGCAAAATGACAATGTGGCTGTTGTCTGCTTCAGCCTAGCAGGCAATATAATCGCATGGCCACGGGAGGGGCATCCCAACAGTACGAGAAAAATCTCAACCACAAGACAAGTTGCAGATTGTCTTCTGTGTGCTAATCCCAGATCTAAACACTGATTCCTCTTCTTGCTTTGTCTAACCACTTTGCCTTTCTGGTTTGCTTTCCTGTTTGGAAAGTAAGGGTAATAATAATAATAATATTTAGCTTCTTCAGGAGATGGTTTTTTTTTTCACTAATGAATATAAAGCAATAGAATGTTGTTATTAGACAATGTGGAGGTGAGGAGAGTAGACTTGGAAAAACTAAGATTAAAAAAAAAATTAAAAGTTTGGGAATGAAAAGATAGAGATCACTAAAAGAGGGGTGGGGGGAAAAAACCCAAAGAAAACAGAGGGTAAAGAAGGCATAAGAAAAGCATAGCTCAGAGCAACAGGGGAGGTACATTTGCCAAAGGGAGAATGTCTGGCAAAAACACTCTTCTTGTTAAAGAAATGAGCATAACTGAAAAGAACAGAATATAAAGAAAATGAAAGAAGGTGAAGAAAGTTACACCAAGTAGAATGGAACGGGTTTGACAGAATCAAATGAATGAAGGAGGACGACAGTTTATAGATTCTTCCACATTTGATGGCAACTGGAATCAGAGGTTGCCTTGCAATCAGTTTAATAGCAGTTCATGGCACAGGGACCACTACCTGCTAAAGTTGTGGGTGAAATCTTGTCCCTGATGAAGTAAAATGAAAAATGTAAAATGTAAAATGTAGTGGACCTATGATTTTGCCCCCTGAAACTGGGACTTGTCATAGGAAAACCAGCTGCTTAAGTAAGCTAAATTAATTTAGGCACTCAAAAAGGAAAGGCAAGTATTTGAATACGCATGAAAAAATACTCAACTTGGCAACAACATGAGGAGCATAATAAATAAAAATTGAGTACAAACCTCAACATCAGTCTTGATAGGAAAGTATTATTATTTTAAAATTAAAATAATTTACATAATACCACATATTTAGGCAGAATTCTATAAAAAAAAATAAGACAAGTTCCCTGCCCTGAAGAGATTTCATTCTTAATAAGACATGACAAACATATGCAAGGCAAATTAAAACAGGTAGAAGGAAAGAAAACAGAAAGAGCAAGATACTTAAAAATGAAAAAATTATAGGTGGCAGAAAAAATGGAATAACAAGTTGAAGGTATAATTTAGGAACCATGTTAGGTTGCAAGCCAGAGCGCTTGCTTGTGCAGAATTGTTCAGAAACCTCCCATACTTCACACAAATTTCAAGTGCACTTGTGTCACTTGAACTATGTCATTATTAAGAAATGCAATTTTTTACCAACCCATCTAAGTTTAGAAAATATTTTGAGATTACATCTTTTATTTCCCTCCTGGCAAAGTCATTTTTCTTAAAAAGTTATTTGACAGCTTACAAGAGGAGGCGATCCTCATCCAAATAAAATATCAAATATTCCATCCAGAGCAGTGGTTTTCTGTGTAGGTACTGAATATTTGTATGTGTTTTTAAATTCCATTTTTTTTCTGTTAAGCATTGAATTCTTCCAAAGAAGAGGTCAGTGATTGGATTAAAAAAACAGAAACATAATCCTTTGCTAGAACAATGTCAAGATAAGTCTCTTGTCAGCTGTCCAACAAGTTCACTGGTTACAGGAAGTTATGTTAATTAATGTTAGTTAATGATCAAAACTTTTTAAAATACCCAAGTAGTTATTCTTTACATTGTAATCTCTAAACATTTTTAAACGTGCATTTTACAGAATTTTTTAGGAGAGATTTGGAAAGGTAAGGTTCAGAGTAAAGCCTTCCTTGGTTGATCTGTTCCTGGAGGACCTTCAGGCAGGCTGTACTGTGATGGGACATCTCAGGAGAGGTTTTGCCTGAGTTGTTCCAAAGTTCTTCCTTGCTCATAATTATCTGCTACGGCATGGTCCCGAAATTTGGAAATTGGCCACTACATAGTCACAGGTATCTGTCTAACCACTAGGAAGATTACTTGTATATCCCTCTTCCTGACACGGGAGACAACTAGGCATCAGAGGGAGGGGACTGAAAGAAAAAGTTAAACAGCTTAAACATTACATATGTGGCAGAAAAGGAAAGTAGAAGGCTGACAGGTCTTTTGACCTAGAAGACTTTCTCCAAACTTAAAGCTTTGCGATGTGGATTTAATCCATGACAGAGGGTAGGCTGAAAGTTCAGAAGCAAGATAGATTTTAATTTAATGAATGGCTGAACCAATGGAAGGATTGAACCATTACATACTGGTGAGGTATTTTTAATAAAATACCTTCAATTAATTTAACCTGCAGACTAACTGGTTAGTTATGGATAATGTGTTTTTGTAAAAGCAAACCCACATGCTTCCAATATTATACCAAATTAAAGTTTTATTCATATAATGTACAAAGAGGTACTCTTTGAAAGATTAACTCCAATATCTTCAAGCATTGGCTTAATATTCAGCTTACATATAATATTCTTAAAAAGTCAATGCACATTAAAACAATTTCACCACACAGTCATGCTTCATGTAACTTTTTTTTTACTACCATTCTTGATGCCTCAAGATCCTTCCTTTGCACTAAATCATCTGAAACTTTAAACCTCACCTCGTCCAGTACTAGATTCTTGGTGATTGTATTAGCATTTCAGTGGATGGCAATCCACAACTGAATCGTATTAGGAAATTGTTTTACAACTGCAGTTTAAGCATGACCGTTATACTGACATAAATTATGCTTGTGGAGTAGATGAGATACAATAAACAGTAATAACAACAGTGAAGAGATATTGAAGATGTAAGGAGCATACAGTGTGATGAAATACTTGGGGGAAAAAAAAAGTTCAAACAAATTCTATTTCAGAGCATTGTGGGGCCAATATCCATTTGAAGCATGTTTTGAAGTCAGTTGGGAAAAGGGTCTCCAATTCCTTCAGCTTTCCCACTCAGTCTAATGACAAATATCCCAAAATAGAAGAGTGATTACATAGGTCCTCTGTCTCAGAAAACCTTTTTATCTTCATATTTATCTTCTCAAAAGTCTTAAAGATGCTAGGTGCATATGATCAGAGGTAATGTTACACTTATCCTCCAGTCAACGTATCCTTACCTGTGCTATTTCAAATCCAGTCTCCTTTATCCTCATGTCTGTCTCTTGTCAATCTGACCCCTATGCTTGCAATACCCTTCTTATTCCTTTGTGCATTAAAGTTACCAATATCAAAGCAGTAGTGCCATGAAATTAAAGAATTACAAAGTTAGGATTGCAGTTCTATAATTAAACAAACATAGGTCGCTGCACCTCCTGCAGGTAAGGTGGCCTTGGCCAGGAAGTTCATGGTCTGTGGTCCTAAATACAATTTGCCATTATATTCTTAACAGTGCAGTACTTGCCTGATTGGTTTGTTCAAGGAAGGTAATTGGCACTGTAGGCTTGCAATGTAACTGTTTAGTATTTCAAACAGTGGGGTAAAAGCATAACAGATAAGTTGCAAAACAAAAGCTGTTCATGTATACTTCATAGTATTATGCTTGTGTACTTTGCAGCCCTTATTTAAGCATAATTGATGCTATAACTCTGCAGCAGTAACATTTCTCTTTTGCTTGGTTATTCAGCCTTCCAAAAAACTGCTCTGTCACAGCAGAGGAATCTGACTCTGAGAGGAAGCTTTCTTTTTCTTTTCATTATAATACTGTCTTAGAGAACAACTTTTTAGTTTGTTTTCTAATTAGACACTCCCAAAGATCAAGAATTAGAGCACTTGCTTCGTCTTTAAACAGCTGGGTTCCCAGCTGGGTTTGTGTAATGACTTCACTAATTTCCTTTCTTTTAACGTGTTTGTTTTATATTGGTGAGATGCATTGTTTGGAGTTAGAGTTCCTTTGTAAACAGTACTACTTCCACTGTTTTAGTTATCCTGCAGTCGATTCTATAGCTCCGATTTACGAGCTAACCTATTTTATCCGAGTCTGCTTTATGATGATCTGTAATGGTTTTTAGGCTTTCTAGTTTTTCAGTTGCTGTTTAGTTTTCAGGGATTTAAAAAGCATTCTTCCAAGATATCATTAGAAGTTAGCAGAATGCTTTCATATATATAATAAAATATCTTTAGGCTAATTTACTGTGAACTTTAACACTCTCATTAGTAGTTTCTGTGTGTGGCTTAACAATCTCACACATTCGTTTTTCACAAGTCCTAACATATAATAAAGGGGATTTTGTTGGAGTTTAGGACTGAGAAAACATGACAGTTTAAACTTTTGGGGAAAGTAACACTATGAAATTGAAAGATTTTCTGATTGTCATTAAAATTTCCCTTTTTATGAAATTGTATTTTCTATTGTGAGAGACATGTTGCACTCCATGACAGAACTGGAAACATTGTATGTTTTGGTATTTATTGATCATAAGCAATGCCTTAAGTTTGCAATGACAACCTTTTATGAGCGTGTGTGTTTATTATTTTGCTTTGCAGAAGTCTGTCAAGGCAGAAAAATCTCTCTCTGAAAAAAAGTTTCCGTTTTCCTTTTTGCAGTACAGATGTCTACAGCTTGAATATTACCCTGCAAAATTCTTAGCTCTCGTTTTCATTTCTTTAACTATGTTAATTAAACTTACTTTTCTTATTTCACAGAATGGGAGATTGAGAGAAAGCTAAACCAATGCTTTGCTAAATAAATAACAAAACTCTACTTGTCTTTATTTTAGTTTTCGTCTTTGGAAGTATCTTTAATTTGCCCCTTATTTTCCCTCTCACACCATAAGACAAGATTCACGTAATTGCATGTATTTTCCTTTTAAGTAATCTGTATTTTTTGGTCTCCAGGAGAGCTCTACCTTTTTCCCTGAAGTCAGAGAAGACAATCAGTGGAGAAGAAGGAATTTCAGGGACCTGCTGACATTTTTAAAGCTATAGCCAAAAAAGTAGGTCTGAAGTGCCTTTCAGAAAGAAGTACCATGCAACAAAAATACGCTCAGGCAGGTTTACAGCCCTTTTGCTGAGGGATGTCCCCCCTTTCTGAGCAGACCACACTGACACCTACTCACCTCTTAACGTTATAGCCAGACCCAGCCAGTGGAAGAAGGTTTACTTGAACACTGTCAAGGTGGAAACTGTTTACGCTGAGCTTTGGAGGCAAATTCAGGCACTTTTTTTCCCATCCTTATCAGTTTGTTGCTGCCAGTTCCAAACCTAAACTGCCCTTCAGCCGCCCTTGCTCCTTTTCTTGCTTGTTCTCACCTATGCCGACACTCCACTTTGAATTTTGATCTGATGAAGGTAGATTTTACCTGAAGAAGTTATTTTTGACTGGACAGAAGGAAAAGCTGGGGAAAGTCCCAAGACAAATAAAAATCCCTGTCATCCTTTTGTGGAACGAGCACAAAGGCCAAATTTTGAATTGCCTTAATTTAAATTCTGTGGACCATGAGCCTGCTGAATCTCATGTGTCACTCCGGAAACTTGACTGATTTCTCATAGCTACTATTTATATAATAACTCTATTCTAAATTTTTTAGAGATCCCTCATGGCAATACACTCTGCCACTGTATAAAATAAGTTTATCTGGAGATTATCAAAAACTCGAAAGTGAAATCATAGAGCTCCTTAATGTACTGTGCAGCCAACCCTATTAAGTATAGAAACATTTCTTCCATACCACATGAATTGTGTTTCTAAATACTTGGAGTGGTATATAATCATAGTTGCTACTGTAAAAGACAGAATTCTTCTGTGAGATACTAATGTTCTATTTATAATTTATTGTTGTCTAAAATACACGGCAGTAATTATGTTTATTCTCAGAAACCAAGTGTTCTCATTTCAGGGTGGGGCTCTTTTGTTTTGCTTCTTTGCAAGCAAAAAATGCAGCCTGTAAAGTAATAATATGATGCAAGGCCAGAAAGTGCAAACATTTCTTCATAGAGCCACAATAAGTTTTCAGGTACCCACTTTATGGACTAGCCATGCTATAAACTGCCACAACTCCAGCTGACTCTGCTCAGAGACAGCATGGATCTGACTGGATTTTTATTATTACAAATGTAAATATGGTTATACTGCCACTAAAGCCAGCTTAGATCCAAAAAGAGTAAAATAGCTTTCCTTTGGCAGAGAGACGAAACAAACTCTGATGATTTAAGCTGGTCCTGTGCTGGCCACAATAGATGTTTCAGCACTGTATTCCCAAAATTAGAGGTAGAAAGGAGAGCAATGCACTGCTTAGTTCACTAGTGTTGATTAGAGGCTATTTGGTTTGCCTACACTGCTAAATTAAAGAAGGCTGGAGAGAGTGTTGAAGCACTGGTCCCTGTTCATCCACGCTGTTTAATTGCTAGTTTATTCCCTGGATTTCTTTCAGAGGGTTTCAGCTTGTTTATTTTTAAAAAAAGGTGTGGTCTAGGGGTGTCAGCCTTAAGCAAAGAGAGCACAGCTGATCACTTCAACCTGGCCCTTGGGTCATTCCCAGGCCGACTTTCATTTAGCAGTAGACATTGCTTTATTACTCCCCTTAACTCAAGTTCAGCACAGCTGTGACAACCTGAGCTGGCTCCTGTAAAAGGGATTCAAGCCTCATCTTCCAGAACAGAGTGTCTTTATCACTCCCTTTAAAGGGTCTTCATGTCTAAAATAGTGCACCAAGATAATATGAGGGAGTCAGTAAGACCAGATAGCCTAGCTGTTGTGACTCTGTCCTCATGGAAAGATGATGTCGATCTGAGATGATTTTTTGAAAAACATAAGATATTATACTGTATGTTATGTCTTGAGTTTGTAAATTAAATGACCTCTGAAAAAGGAAGGAATGCCTTAGGAGACTTAGCAAGACAGTACCTAATTTCAAAATAATCTTTGGCTTTAAAAACAATCTGTGTGATAATGGGATCAGATCTGCCAAGTTTCACACTTACATACAGTTGCTGTTTATGGAAGACATTTGTATGATTTTTTCTCTGATTCCTGATTCCATTTGTATTTTTGCTGTCCAACAATCAGATGTATTTGTACAACTGTTGGACATTACAGTGTATTGTTTCAGATGCATGTCTCCATAGTTACTGTTTACAGTATCTTCCTCTGCTTAGACTCTTGTGTCATTAAGCTTCTGCATTTGAAGGCAAATCAACACATGGTTACAGGGCTGGTGCCACAGCCAGAGGTTTGGCTACTTAGATCACAGGACTCGTTTCGAGAAACCTGGTCTTCTGGCAGCCGACGGGTTTCATCTTTCAGAGAAGGGCTGATGGAGAGCTTATGGATCAGGATCAAAGGGAAGGCAGGGACGGGAGACATTATAGTGGGCGTCTGCTACAGGCCACCTGACCAGGAAGACCGAGCAGATGAGGCCCTCTACAGACAGATAGATGTAGCCTCACGTTCACAGGCCCTGGTCCTCATGGGGGACTTCAACCACCCTGACATCTGTTGGAAGGAAAACACAGTCGGGCACAAGCAATCCAGGAGGTTCCTGGAATGCGTGGATGACAACTTCCTTCTCCAAGTGATAGAGGAGTCGACAAGGAAAGGTGCTGTGCTGGACCTCGTTCTCGCCAACAAGGAGGGGCTGGTGGGGGACGTGAAGCTCAAGGGCAGCCTTGGCTGCAGCGATCATGAAATGGTGGAGTTCAAGATCCATAGGGCAGCAAGGAGGGTGTGCAGCCAGCTCACCACCCTGGAATTCAGGAGAGTAGACTTTGACCTCTTCAGGGACCTGCTTGGGAAAGTCCCTTGGGATAAAGCCCTGGACAGAAAAGGGGCCCAGGAAAGCTGGTTAGTATTCAAGGTTCACCTCCTCCAGGCTCAGGAGCAATGCTTCCCAACAAAGAGGAAGGCAGGCAAAAACACCAGGTGGCCTGCATGGATGAACAAGGAGCTCCTGGATAAACTCAGGCACAAGAAGGAAGCCTACAGAGGGTAGAAGCAAGGGCGGGTAGCCTGGGAGGAATACAGGGAAACTGTCTGAGAAGCCAGGGACTGGGTTAGGAAAGCTAAAGCCCTGATAGAATTAAATCTGTCCAGGAATGTCAAGGACAATAAGAAATGCTTCTATAGGTAAGTCAGTGATAAAAGGAAGACTAGGGAAAATGTGAGCCCTCTCCAGAAGGAAACAGGAGACCTGGTTACCAGGGATATGGAGAAGACTGAGGTACTCAATGACTTTTTTGCCTCAGTCTTCACCAGCAAGTGCTCTAGCCTCCCCACCCAAGTCACAGAAGACAAAGGGAGGATGAAGAACCACCCACTGTAGGAGAAGGTCAGGTTCAAGACCATCTAAGGAACCTGAAGGTGCACAAGTCCATGGGACCTGATGAGATGCATCCACAGGTCCTGAAGGAACTGGTGGATGAAGCTGCTAAGCCGCTATCAATCATTTTTGAGAAGTCATGGCATTCTGGTGAAGTTCCCACTGACTGGAAAAGGGAAAACATAGCCCTCATCTTCAAGAAGGGAAAAAAGGAAGACCCGGGGAGCTACAGACCAGTCAGTCTCACCTCTGTGCCTGGCAAGATCATGGAGCAGATCCTCCTGGAAACTATACTGAGGCACACGGAAATCAAGAAGGTGATTGGTGACTGCCAACATGGCTTCACTAAGGGTAAATTGTGCCTGACAAATTTGGTGGCCTTCTACGACAGGGTTACAGCGCTGGTGAATAGGGGAAGAGCAACTGGTCTCATCTACCTGGACTTGTGCAAAGCATTTGACACTGTCCTGCACGACATCCTTGTCTCTAAATTGGAGAGACATGGACTTGACGGATGGACCACTCGGTGGATAAAGAATTGGCTGCATGGTTGCACTCAAAGAATGACGGTAAACAGCTCAATGTCCAAGTGGACATCAGTGACGAGTGGCTTTCCTCAGGGGTCAGTATTGGGACCGGTCCTGTTTAACATCTTTGTCAGTGACGTGGACAGTAAGATTGAGTGTGCCCTCAGCAAGTTTACCGATGACATACTGGAGGGAAGGGATGCCATTCAGAGGGACCTTGACAGGCTTGAGAGCTGGGCCTGTGCAAACTGCATGAAGTTCAACAAGGCCAAGTGCAAGGTCCTGCATGTGGGTCGGGGCAATCCCAAGCACAAATACAGGCTGGGCGGAGAATGGATTGAGGGCAGCCCTGAGGAGAAGGACTTGGGGGTCATGGTTGACAAGAAGCCCAACATGAGCCGGCAATGTGCGCTTGCAGCCCAGAAGGCCAACCGCATCCTGGGCTGCATCAAAAGCAGCGTGGCCAGCAGGTCGAGGGAGGTGATTCTGCCCCTTTATTCCGCTCTCGTAAGACCCCACCTAGAGTACTGTGTTCAGCTCTGGGCCCCCCAACATAAGAAGGACATGGATCTGTTGGAACAAGTCCAGAGGAGGGCCAAGAAGATGATCAGAGGGCTGGAGCACCTCTCCTATGAAGACAGGCTGAGAGAGTTGGGGCTCTTCAGCCTGGGGAAGAGAAGGCTCTGGGGAGACCTTCTAGCAGGCTTCCAGTACCTGAAGGGGGCCTAGAGGAAAGCGGGAGAGGGACTTTTTACAAGGGCATGTAGTGACAGGACGAGGGGGAATAGTTTTAAACTGAAAGAGGGCAGATCTAATCTAAATCTTGGGAAGAAATTCTTTACTGTGAAGGTGGTGAGACACTGGCACAGGTTGCCCAGAGAAGTTGTGGATGCCTTCTCCCTGCAGTGTTTAAGGCCAGACTGGATGAGGCTTTGAGCAAGCTGGTCTAGTGGAAAGGTGTCCCTGCCTGTGGCAGTGGGGTTGGAACTAGATGATCTTTAAGGTCCCTTCCAACCAAAACCATTCTATGATTCTATGAAAGTAACACGTCTTTATTTTTCAGCAAAAGAGATTCCTCTTCTCACCAGCTTGCTGATTAGGTAAACATTTAGGCAGATATTCCTCTCATATGTCTTTGGCCATCTGAAAATTAGGCATCTATCATGGCATATCTCTTCAACTGTCTAAATATAGTCACATAGTCTACCTAGGTTACCTAAGCTCCCTCTATGAACAATGGAGAGAGTTGCAAAAAATGATTCATTCATTTATTTTAGATGGTTACCTTAAGAAGCCTGAAATAAGATCCAAGAAGAGATGAACGCCTACACCTCCTCTCACAAGTGGCATCTAATTTTTTCAGATCAAGAAACCAAAGCTGTGAAAAGTTTAATTGCATAGGCCCTAAGATACTGTTGTTCAAATACAGTCCTCATGGACAGCTTAAGCCCAACAGACCTCAGATCTGCAGCAGTATCCAGAATTTCCTGATCTTCCGTATGATGTTCTGGACTGAAGATGACTATTTGTCTTTCATTCTAATTACCTAGGTGAAAACAAAATCAAGATTACAAGAAGACAAGGGAGATAATCTTTCTTTTGATTTTTTTTTCTGTCTTGTAGGCTAAGAGCTCTCTCAAATGCCATTCTCAGTTGATATTAATTTATGTAATACATCTAGAAAACTATAGTACTTCTGGGAAGTAGAACTAACATCACAACTGCATCTACGTCCTTTATATTCTTTCTTTGCATTTCCCCCATGACATGTCCTATATCTGGCATTTTGTATAGGTTGCGTAAATTACAGTTGTCATCATGTCTCTGTGACTTCTTGAGATCAAACTGTTCTAATATTTTTTGTTGCTGTTTCTTGATGCCCTATTCATTTTGTTGCTGCTCCTTTTAGACTCTCCGTTAGCTTAAATTACTCTGTCTTGGAGACTTCTGAGCCTACTAAACTAAAAAAAGTTTAAAGACAGAAAAATTGCCTACTGTGTTGGGTCTTCACTTCTCCTAGGCCCAATGATATGATCTTAAATATTTTGAAATTCACAACAGAAACTACTCATTTTTTTTCAAAAAGCATGTGACTGTTCTGAGACAACTACACCTCAGAGGCCATATTACAAGACCACTGAAAAAGCTATTGTGATGAAAAAGCAGCAGAAATGAAGTAGGAGAGCAGGGAATAGCATATAAACTCTCCTCTGTGAATCATACAGGATAATGTTTCCTTTTAATATATTCAGTACCTAATAACAGCCCTTCCTCAAGGACTTGTTTGCACTGTAATGAAAATATTTTATAATGTGGTTCCACCATCAAAACCTACTTGCCGGTCTGCAACACCCAACACCACCGCCATCTACATGATCTCTGTCTATGATGCATAGCTGAAGTCCGCAGTGACTGCATAACACATTTTGTACAGGGAAAACTTGAGAAACATTTGAGATAAAGCATTCATGATTACTCTGTTACAAAGTAAAGCAGGTTGTCAGGAGGTCTCAGCCTAAAACACAAAATAATCACATGTGAGGCACAATGCAAAACTCTTATTTGGAATACAGATTTTCAACCACCACTGTTCTCATGAAATGGAAAGAAAAAAAAAATAGTTCAGAACCTAAAATGACCCAAGCCTGAAATGAAGACTAATACTTATTAAAGACACTCCCTGGCTAACTGGGGAGGTCCCAGTTGACTGGAGGCTAGCAAATGTGACACCCATCTACAAGAAGGGCCAGAAGGAGGATCTGGGGAACTACAGGCCTGTCAGTCTGACCTCGGTGCTGGGGAAGGTTATGGAGCAGATCATCTTGAGTGCCATCACACAGCACATGCAGGACAGCCAGGTGATCAGGCCCAGTCAGCATGGATTTATGAAAGGCAGGTCCTGCTTGACTAACCTGATCTCCTTCTATGACAAGATGACCCACTTAGAAGATGAGGGAAAGGCTGTGGATGTTGTCTACCCATACTTTAGTAAAGCCTTTGACACAGTTTCCCACAGCATTCTCCTGGAGAATCTGGCTGCTCATGGCTTGGATGGTGTACACTTCGCTGGGTAAATACTGGCTGGATGGCCAAGCCCAAAGAGTTGTGGTGAATGGAGTTAAATCCAGTTGGCAGCTGGTCACAAGTGGTGTTCCCCGGAGCTCAGTATTGGGACCAGTTCTCTTTAATATCTTTATCAATGATCTGGATGAGGGAATCGAGTGCGCCCTCAGTAAGTTTGCATATGACACCAAGCTGGGTGGGAGTATTAATCTGCTTGAGGGTAGGAAGGCCCTGCAGAGGGATCTGAACAGGCTGGATCAATAGGCAGAGGCCAACTGGATGAGGTTCAACAAGGCTACATGTCAGGTCTTGCACTTGGGTCACAACAACCCCATGCAACACTACAGGCTTGGGGAAGAGTAGCTGGAAAGCTGCCTGGTGGAAAAGGACCTGGGGGTATTGATCAATAGCCAGCTGAATATGAGCCAGCAGTGTTCCCAGGTGGCCAAGAAGGCCACCACCATCCTGGCTTCCATCAGAAATAATGTGGCCAGCAGGACTAGGGCAGTGATCTTCCCCCTGCACTCAGCACTGGTGAGGCCGCACCTCGAATAGTGTGTTCATTTTTGGGCACCTCACTACAAGAAAGACATTGAGGTGCTGGAGTGTATCCAAGGAAGAGTGACAAAGCTGGTGAAGGGTCTAGAGCACAAGTTGTATGAGGAACAGTTGAGGAAACTGGGGCTGTTTAGTCTGGAGAAAAGGAGGCTCAGTGGAGACCTTATCGCTCTCTACAACTACCTGAAAGGAGGTTGTAGCGAGGCAGGTGTCAATCTTTTCTCCCAAATTACAAGCAATAGGACAAAAGGAAATGGCCTAAATTTGCACCAGGCGAGGTTTAGATCGGATGTTAGGAAAAATTTCTTCACAGAAAGGGTTATCAAGCATTGGAACAGGCTGCCCAGGGAAGTGGTGAAGTCACCATCCTTGGAGGTATTTAAAAGATGTGTAGACGTGGCACTTAGGGACATGGTTTAGTGGTGGACTTGGCAGTGTTAGGTTAATGGTTGGACTCGATGATTCTAAAGTGTCTTTTCCAACCTAAACAATTCTGTGATTCTGTGATTCTGTGATTCTATTAGATAAAATAGAGATGTAGCTATAGCTTTGGGGAGGTTAAGCACTTCTGAATGAGTACTTTAGTGAACCGTCTAGAGAGTGAGACTTTATTATGTCATCTGTCTCTGGCCCATTAAGTCTTAAATTCATCATAGCATAGTGATGCACCTCCAGGAGGAGGGTTGTAGGTCACAATGCCCATACATTGTCCCAGCATAGGAAATTCAGCTTTAACTCTTCCATCCTTTATTCCTTAGCATGAGGAAGTAAACAGGTTAGGTCTCCATTTTCCTGGTCAAGTGTTGTCACCTCTTCTCCCTCGCTCTTGTTCTTTTCAAATGAAAATAGTGCTAAAACCAAGTCCATGCAGTATGGATTCTACTTATAACTTTTAATATTATACATTTTTTAGCTTTATTCAAATGTTAAAAAGAAAATCCATACCCATTTCTCTTAAAGATATGTCATCAGGAAATTTGTCCTTTTCAGTGATTTTTGCTTCAAGCAGGAGGTCCATTAGCACAGCCTAGTCTAGAAAATGTGGCTTCCCAGCTCCAAATCCTATGCAATTTTTGCCTTACCAGGGCATTTGGTCCATTAAACAATTAGCCCAAATCTGCTCAGTGGTTTTTTTTTTAAGTGAGACAGGACTGGAACCCTTTCACCAAGTTCCCAGACGTAATCTTCATACACTGAGCTCTCTTTCCACAGGACTTTGTCGTTAACAATAGAAAAACACAAGTTCATTTTAAATGGAGTCTGTCTTAAAGCAAAGAACAATTTTTTTTTTCTGGTTTGCTAACTAAAATTTGACTGGAAACATTGCAGAATACAGCCATATAGTATCTTTGAACACATGCTTTATGTTAGAGCATATAGGCTGCAACATTTTTCACTGTTCTATGTTAAATCATGCATTCAGTTGTTTCCATTTATACTGCATCAAAGCAGTTGAAATCCAATTGAAAAGTTTCTTTAGACAGCCATTGTGCAGGAACATGATGTCAATATTAATAAAGGCTGAATTTCCCCTTGGCTCACTTCTTACAGATAAGCTTTTCAATAATACACTGCTTGCACCAAAGGTCTGATGGGACTGGGAATAGTAAAAAACACTAATAAAAGAATGTTGAATGTTTTTATATTAAATTTCCCCACAGGCAAACTGAAAAGCCTACTTAGAGTACGCCAATCAACATGGCACTTATTAAATGTAACAAGATTCCTGTTACAACAGAGCTTTAAAGACCCTAAATATGAATTAGAAAATAAAGACAAAAGACAATTACAGATGTATTTCTAGATTGAAGCCCTGGACACATCACCTGATACTTACTAACATGACACAATGTTTGATCTTCAAAAAGACTCAATTTTTATCAGCCTACAGCTATATTTTTATTACTGCTATTTACTGTAGTTAAGAATTTTATCCTTTCCATTTCCAGTCTTTTAAAGTACATTCTCATGTTTAAGAAAAATACTGTAATTATTTAGAAATAAGCGAAGTCAGTAAACAGGGTACAATACCCATATATCTTTGGGTTGAGTAATATAAGGAAAATGGAAGCATCTGAGTAAAAGTAGTGACCACAGTTAGGCCAATTAGAACAAATTGTCTTCTATTCAGAGTACGGACAACTGAGTGCCTGAAAAGCATTTCACTGTGAGGATATCATCTGTTTCACAAAGGCTCATCTCTTACACCTGAATTTAAGCAATATTTTCAACCTGCCAAGGTAGTGACAAATATATTAAATCTGTCTGTCTTCTGAGATTGCGAACCCCACTCTGAGATTTTGCCTTGGGCACAGCAATAAAAAATAAACTCAATTGTTAAGCATAGGGTTTATTTTCTGCTGATGGGAAGAGAAAGGAAAAAGGTTGCAGGACCTTTTGCAGGACTGTAGTTTATCTGTAAACTGGCTTAAATTAATTTAAATAGATGTGAAACATTTAAACTTCTATGAAACTGGGACAATTACTGTAACAGTATTGGCATTTATGTTCATCTGTATGTATTAATTTGGAAAAAGAGGTGCATTTTATTAAATAAATAAAAGAAAATAATCAGGGGTTTGTGTAATCTATGCTAACATTAAGTATTTTGTTTGAAGCTGTAAGTAAAGCACATAGCAATGGTTATCAAAGTCTGCTCTGTGGACTCAGTAGTTTTCTAAGTTTGTCACATGAAAACTTAAACGTCATTTTTAAATGCTGACAACACACTAAATATGTTCCCGTCACATTTGATGAGTCTGCACTGAAGTCCATTGGGATCTTTCAGGTGATTTCCTATTTATGTAGGATCGTATGTTAAATAAACTGCTGTATTTGTCACAAAGTTACACATTTTTAACAGGAAAAGAGGCAGTGTCTGTCTTAAAATATTATCCAGGCTATGGAATACTTTGAAACCTTAACTTAGACGGTTTTCTGTTTTCCATGGCCCACAACTCTAAAATATATAAAATAACATCTTGTGTTTATGGATAAATACTGAAATGGACAGGATTAGGTGTCATAGCTTCCAAGATGACTTAACACTTGATAAATATTCGAGTTACTGTTTCAATAACAGTATTTTATTGTATGAGTAAGATATATATTTTATTCAAAGTTTACTTAAGCAAAAGTTGCAATGACATTCTATCAGGTATTGTTGGGTTTTTGCTGTAGACTTGCAGAGGCAAATTTGATTGTGTGATCTTTGTAATGCTGTGGAGAAATAAATATTTCCAATAGCCATATTATGGGAAAAATGTATTTCCCATACACAAAATTGAGAATGAATGTTATTGGTACCAGCAGATATCATCTATTCCTCAATGTAATAGCTAGCAAATTTATTCACCAGGTAGTAACAGAATTAGGAAGAGGTCATTCTATTTTACATGCAAATTTGATACTAATTAGTATTTGATAGAATAGCTGGTCTATAACTTGTATGAAGTAATCATAAATTCATTCTGCCTCTTAAATTGAAGGATTAAAAAAACAGACTGGTAAAACAAGTTACAGGTTTCAATAGGAGATATTTCCTAAATAAAGTTCAGTAAAATGCTGGTAAAACCAACTGGTCTGAAAAGCTAAGGGATTAAAACAGAGAGGAGACTTCGTATGACTTGGGAAGGGGGATGAATTTGGAGAAGGATGAGCTTGACCTACTGATATGAATACCTATGTTAAGAGGGATAACAAGAAAATGCAGAGAGCAAGATATGGAGGAAAGCACAGAAAAATTATAAAAACTTCCTAAGGGGTCAAGTACTAAATATTAAGAAATAAAAAATCAGACTGAATAAGGCACTGCAAAAGTTATTAAAACAGATAACAAAATAATTCTTCAAAACCAGAAATGAGAATACGGAAAGAAATATGTATGCTATACAGCTACTGCCTATGTGTCATAAACTAAATGAATACCTTGGCTTTTAATAAGGATGTTGCAGCTAACTATACTGGCAAAAGCCAGATGAATAATAAGAATGACGTTATAAACTGGGAATTATTATAACCAAGATGGGAACAGAACACCTAAGTCTTAATGCTCTTAAACCGCGTGACTGCTTTCTCTCTGTGCCAGAATGCTAGAAGCAGCAACATGCAGAATTTCAGGTCCAGCAGCGGCTTTCTATCAATTCAACAGGGAATAATAGCATAGCTGGAGAAAAACAAATACAATGCATCCAGGGAGGAAGAGGGGGAGAAAGTGTCAGGTCTTACACTTGGGTCACAACAACCCCATGCAACGCTAAAGGCTTGGGGAAGAGTAGCTGGAAAGCTGCCTGGTGGAAAAGGACCTGAGGATGTTGATAGATGGCCTGCTGAATATGAGCCAGCAGTGTGCCCAGGTGGCCAAGAAGGCCACCACCATCCTGGCTTCCATCAGAAATAGTGTGGCCAGCAGGACTAGGGCAGTGATCGTCCCCCTGTACTCGGCACTGGTGAGGCCGCACCTCGAATAGTGTGCTCAGTTTTGGGCCCCTCACTACAAGACAGACATTGAGGTGCTGGAGTGTATCCAAGGAAGAGTGACAAAGCTGGTGAAGGGTCTAGAGCACAAGTCTTATGAGGAGCAGCTGAGGAAACTGGGGTTGTTTAGCCTGGAGACAACAAGGCTGAAGGGAGATCTTATCGCTCTCTACAACTACCTGAAAGGAGGTTGTAGCGAGGAGGGTGTTGGTCTCTTCTCCCAAGTAACAAGTGATAGGATGAGAGGAAATGGCCTCAAGTTGTGCCAGGGGAGATCTAGATTGGATATGAGGAAAAATTTCTTCACCGAAAGGGCTATCAAGCATTGGAACGGGCTGCTCAGGGAAGTGGTTGAGTCACAATCCCTGGAGGTATTTAAAAGACATGTGGATGTGGTGCTTAGGGGCATAGTTTAGTGGTGGACTTGGCAGTACTAGGTTAATGATTGGACTCGATGATTTTAAAGGTCCTTTCCAATGAAAACAATTCTATGATTCTATGATTTTATAATTCTGTCAAGACAACTTTAAGTCTATTAATGATTATGTTCCTTCACTTTTATGGAATAACTTCAGTTCAGGGCAGATATAAAATAAACCAACCTAAAGGATTTTTAATTTAAGCCATTTTAATTGTATTTGAGGTGATCTAGGAACAAGTACGTCTCATAGTTTTCTGAATCACCTATGACTGCATAAATCCTTGGATCAATAGATTTTAAGGTCATAAGAAACCGCTATGGTAATCTAGTCTGACCAATATACATACAATCTCATCAGTAATTTCTTCACCGAACTAGTGACTTCTCTTTGACCAATGACATAGGTTTTTAAACATGTTCCCTTGATTGGAAAACTCTTGCTGATAGAATCTATATACAAAATATATGTCTTATATTACAGGTATATAACCTTCTAACTGATACTAGCTTCTTACCCATCAAATGGTTCCCTTTGTTTTTGAAGCTCCATTTACATCACAAAGTTGCAAATGCTACAGCAATACCTCTATTATAACTTTGCAAATGTTTCATTTAAGAACTAGCCGAAAGTAATACTTGAAACTATCTATGGAGTTAGCAATATATTCAACATGGAAATTATTTGACAACAGAATTGAAATCAGTTTTTACCCATACACAAATGCAGACAGTTTGAGACAGTTACTGCCTTGTCCTTCCCTGAATATTGTCAGGTCCTTTCTCTCTTTCAAATCTGGATTCCGTGAAGCTGAAAGCTGTGAAACTTTTCAGAAAGGCAAGCTGATGTTTACAATGAATAAACACTTTAAAGATGTTTTCTTTTTTGCTTTGTCCTAGCAGAAAAAAAAAAAAGAGGTTAAAAGTTAAGATCAGTTTCCTGTGGGGAAGCTGATGAAATGTTTCATTAGCTGTGCAGGGAGGCAGACAACTTCAAGGAAATGTCACTAACTTAGCATGATATTCTTAAAGTAAGTATCATCTCACTCAACAAAACCACAGGAATACATTATAAGAAAGAAGTAAGTGAAGTGAAATTAAAAAATCTGAGGTAAATTTCTAAGGAGGGCATTTTCTTCTTCCTTCCTGACATGTAATTAGAGCCCCGCATAGAACAGATAGGTCAGTCTGGTAAACGAGGGCACCTTATTACTTTGTGGCATCCAATAGAAGTAGAAAGATTGAACATTTTAATTTGACACAAAGTATATATAAATATTAGACATTTTCAACAAGTAGAAGATGACTTAGCCTTTTCTGACGCTATTTATGCTGTCGCTTCACGTTTTGCTAGTGGCATCTGAGCAGAGACAAGGCTGTTAAACAATCAATTGAACATTTGTTTCTCACTTCACATTGATATCCCAGGAGGAGGGATGTTGTCCAACAAACACCAGTCTTATATGTAAATAAGACATAGGATATCTATTCCCTTTCTCTCTCCTCTTTCCCCCAGTGGGAGCCTGGAACGGGGAAGAAAAGAGAATTTCTCAGTCAAGACTCCCTTTCTTTTTCCTCATCTACCCCTCAGTTAAGCATATGGGCTTCCAATTAAAGAACGAGAACAACAGTCCCTTCTTTCTGTCAGATAATTTTTAAATTCTTCATGAACACTATTACAGTTTAAGCTAAATTCCAATTTAGTCTAAGTAGGTGTAATTCTTAACTTTATTCATCACATTCTGCAGTGTCTGATATTTAAGAAAAGCAAATAAAAGCTGGCCACCAAGCAGTTGATCAAGAAGAAATCTGATCATATCCACAAAGTTCAACCGCTAATAAAAATTAAAAAAGCAATCTTGTCCCTAAGGACCTCTAAAGGGAGGCTTACAATGAGTCAGTGATAAAATGGCTTGCACTTCCATGACATTAAACAGGCCTGAGCAAGCCAATCTCTCTGCAATAGCTTTATCAAGGCTGCTTGTTGATTGATAGCAGGAAACTGCATAGTTTTCTGCTTCCTTGTGTATACACAGGATGCCAAACATATCTCATTAAGAACATCTGCACTCTTTTCTCAAGAGAGTTTTGAAGAGTGCAAAGCAGCAGGGCCAAATGCTGTGCCATGTAGATTGTGCTACCATAACAGGTACCCTGCCACACTGCGCCAGGCAGAGCTACTCTGCAGGTAACCAAAAAGGCAGCTAATTGCCAGGGAAATGTGAATCCACTAATACCTTCTCTTTCCTCCACTAAATCCACGCCACAGAGTAAGAGAGATGACATGGGTTTTTTCTGCCAAAAAGTGAAGAAATAAAGGAGTAAACTCTCAAGCTTTAAAAAAAGGAAGTTGGAAATTAGTAATGCTTTTTCTGATTACGCTAACACTTAAAATCCTGATGATTTTGAAAAGATGATGCAAAATGAAGTTCTGTGTAAAATCAGGAGGTACACCACTGTCATTACCATTACCATTTCAGGCAATGTCTTAAAAAGCATTCTGGGTATGTGCTCCAAAAAGAGACTGATTTGACTATTTTATCTGCAAATCCTTTGATTTGCTTTATGGTGAAGATCTGAGTGAAACTTTTTAGTTTCCAAAGATACTTCAGAACAAGAAGTTGGCACCACCAAACAATTATGCCACGTCTCCATAGTTCTTGGATGTTGAATAGATCCCATATGCAAAAAAAAAGAAAGTTTCTGTGCACACAAGGGCAGGGGAGGAGGAGATGGAATAATTAGCCAGTTGCTATAGTAACACAGATAGAACTAGGACATCCCACTCACATGAAAAGTTTATCTTAGATTTTGGTTAAGTATTCCTAATATAGCCCTTTTTCTTGGCTTTGAAAATCCTAAATTCTCAGTTTTGCTGTGATTACAGTGAAAACTCATTTAGGTTTTCCACAGAATTCAGGTATCAGCAGATAGAAAACTGCAAAACTGCTAGGGTAAACTTGATCGGGCATCTGCACACTATAAAATAGGAGCAGCGACAGAGAAGGATAGCAAATTCAAGACAGAGCTGTCTCACTGCTCTTTCCATTCAATCAGCACTCCAGAAGTTTGACTGAAATAATAACAGTTTGTGTAAGACTGCGTCTATCCTGAATATCTTTTTCTCCCAAATATCAATGAGTTTGTCAACTTATATTTTATCACCTCCAAGACCTAACTGTCAATTTCCCTGGGAAATTTGAAAAAGCTATTTGAAGAAGGACACATAGTGCTGAATATTGCGCAGAGACACTAGAGACTTGCCTTAAATTACTGTCTTAGTGTTTGCAACCGGATAGATCATACAGTATGCCTACATAGATGAAAAAAACAGTTCTGAGCTCTGCTGTGCTGCTTCTGGGTCAATGCTGTCTTAGATACTACCAGGTATGATCAGTATGTGGAAGAGCCCAGGACCGCCCATGTAGACCATCCTGTGCTTCTGTTTTTATCAGTGAAAGTGGGAACAGTACTTGACACTTTCACAGAGACACTCGGAGATAACTAGTGTTAATAGTTGGCCCTACCATTTGCTCACCATTCTCCAATCATTCTGTCTATCCTTAGCATGTTCCTGATTCTCCTAGTGGTGAAGAAGCAGCTGGCTTTGCTCCTGAGATATATATTATGCACAATAACTCAATATTCCATGGAAACTTCAGCTGGAAAGCAGAGTCCTGAAATTTCAGGCAGAACCTGGTATGAAACCAGGCTTATTCTGTAATCTTTTCTGGGCTGATTTCCAGATAACGTATACATTGGTTTGTGCTGCTGGAGTCGTAAAAATTATCACCAGGTAAACAGGAAATTCTTTTAAAAATTTGGCTTCTAAATAAAGCTTAGTTTTTTATTTTATAAACTGGCAATAATGATGCTCGTGTGAGACCTTTGGATGGAAGTTTCTCTAGAAACATAAGGTATTATTAATAGTAATTGCACTTTTATTGATAGCATGATACTTCATCTGTCAAAAGTGGATTAATGCTGTTGAAGCAAATTCAATACTATTCTAATATACATACCAGATACATCACTCTCCTTTTCCTTTTATGGTCTTTTTTTCTCATTGCATGTTGCTATTTTATCTTTGCTGAGATAAAACTGAGCATATTAAACACTTCAGAAAATAAACTGCCACATACGTTTTTTCTACCATGGCACTATTCCCTAGCCATTGCTGAGAACCATGATTCATCTTTGGAAAGTAAACACCTAATGAAATTGCTATTTTTTTTTCCAGTACTGTAGAGTGACATACATAATCATCCATCTAAATATGGACCAGATGGGACATAACCTAGAGCAACAATAAATGAGAAAGAAACAATTGATAGATTTGTTGATTTTTTTCAACTTTTTATGGACTATGTGTTGGCATTGTGAGCATTGAGGTCAATGTCAATATATTCTTGTGTTCACTGGGGACTTGTGTTACTGTTAGAAAATTTAACTGTAACACTTGATTTACTTAAATAAGACCAAAACGTATTAATATAAATATTAATAATCCATTCATAAATAATCTGAAGATTGTCTCATGTAAAAGCTGTAGGAAATGAATATGGTCGTAAAATGTATATTATAGTCTCCTGCACAGGAATCCTATCTATGTTATTAGTATCAGAATGTATGCAAAGCTGAAACATTTATAAAGGATGGTCTTCAAATGTTCGTGATTGTCAGGACATAATTTTTCTTATGGAACTTGAAATTCCTCTGATTGAAGGAAGTTCCCAGAAGATTTTTTTTTTTTTGTGAATTATCAATCATTAGAAGTAAAGAAACAGATTCTGATTTTACAAATTATTTTATCTATATACATATGAAATAGAGAAAAAAATTCAAGAGAGACAGTTAAATTTAAGAGCTCTTTTGTCAGTGTGACACAATTAACATTGGAAGAAGTGAAGAGAAGAGCACTGTAGTCATTTTAGCTCAAACTATACTGACAAGTAGGCTAGGTACTCTCAGAGCAGAAAAGCACTGAAGGCAGTGGTGTAGAAATGCTTGCTCTCTACTGAAGTGTTCCCACAGGTAAGGTAATTCAAAGAGGTCAATTATATTAGCATTCAACTCCTTCTAATAAATAGACTAACATTAATAGACTGATGTGAAGCCTAGGATCTATCCTTCATGTAAAACTGTAAATTTTCTACAGTCAACTGCCCTGAGCTCTGGGTGGAGCCTCTAGGCTAAGCAGCAGTTGAACGTGGACTTCAATATCACAGTTTGGGATGCAAAAATCTACACTCTAACTAAATCCCACTTTAGTCACCTATGTCCTTTATGGTCCTGCATATATTAGACAATTAGAACAATTAATTACATAACTTGCATTTTCTAACTACTGTAAAACGATTCAGGTTTTGGGAGACTAATTACAGAACCACCAAGTACGCACTGCTAACTATGAGCTATTAGTTACGTTTCCAGAGTCCAACCATTTCACAGCTATTCTTTGGGGGGGGGGGGAAGGTAGATCGAATAATTCAGTTTAATGTTTAAAAGTATGTTTTTCACCCTCTGATGATTCCATCTTATTTTATATGAATACCCATGTTTCCTAATTAAAACAAGTCACAACTCTTACAGTGTTTTCATATGTGCCAATACATCTTAGACCTGCATGATTTGAAACTGAAAAAATATTTGTAACATTAACCTTTACCTATAATCTTTTTTGTTATTGTAGGCCAAAAAAAAATCTTTTGACAAAAAGTGTTTAGTACAGAAAGGACATAATTGCACATCTTCCTTTGCTAATAAATGACTAATCAGTCATTCATTCATTCACTTCATATTAATTGTTAAAAGATTAATTATGATGAACTAACGTATTATTAGTATCCACATTATATGTGTATCCATGGAAATTCCCATGCAATATGGTGATTAACTAATGTACCATTATTTGAAAGTTAATTATTGTAGCATTAGAAGTAACTATGAAGAAAGGATTCAGAGAAATTTTTCCTATTAGTTTTCCTTTAAAATAATTTTATATTTTATCATAATAGAAAACTGAATCCAGGGAGAGAAAAAGCGAGGATTTGAAGCTATTTCATTTTATTTCTCTAGGTTCTTTCAATTTCAGTTTGTACTAATGATTTTTTTAAATGACAAATATCACAGTCCAATCATTCTACTGAGAAGTAACAGCTGTCTACTATGAAAATTAATAGTTCTCAACTTCTCCAAGGTTGTAATGAGGAACATAAGAAAATTTCAAATTCTGTTATTATATTAAAAAAGAAAAATATCAACAAATTCTGAGATCCATAGATACACCAAATAAATAACTCTGCTTAGTGACCAATTACCTTTATTATTCTTTTTGCCTTAGCCTTGGTTAAGAAATTAGATCTTCAGTATTCATGATGTGTGCTTTTTTCTTTTTTTCCTTTGAATTTCAAAGATACGTGCTTATTCAATATTCCGTTCGTGTCTGTATGCACATACATGCACGCACATACATACACACAGGTCCTTCAGATATGGGGGACAGCACTGTTTAATTTGAAACTTTGACACTTAGAATTTCAGTTATGGGTAACTGTGCTAGGTTTTAAATGACTGGATTTTTTGAATAAATTTTCACTTACCATAATGCAGCTATCAAAAAAAAAAGAAGTTAGAAAAAAAATATTGTGTTGTCAATGATAAGAAATATCTAAGAAATCATCAGGCTTACTTAAATCACAAGACATTTAAATAGTACTTTTATTTTTTAATATATCAGGATTCTGATGTTTGGGCTTTGTGTCTGCAGAACATGAGCACACAATTGTGTGAGCACTACCTTAGTCCCTGGCAGTTTTTGGCTTTGTGAAGAGCTGCATAACACTTTTTGGTGTTTGTTTACTGCTACTAGTATCCTTCCACAGCACAGGAATCCAGTTTTAAATAAATCCAGTTGATCTGTGGTCTGAGTCAGTCCTCCCCTTTAAAATTTCAGGTGATTGTTTTCAAAAGAGTTTGAAGAGTAGGCTTTTGTAAAAAGATACCTCTGAAAAAAATAAGATAAGCAGTAGTTCAAACTGCTTGTTAATAAAACTGTTTATACCCTATTCCAGAAGGCTGCTAGATGACAATCTGAGATCAATGGGATGTAAACTTTGTTTAGGTACTTTCCTAAATTATTTTCATTCATCTTCATAGCAAAATGAAAAAGAATCTTAACTTTGAAATCAATATAAACTGTCATAACAATACTTCAGTGAAATTTCCATGTTTTTTTTTTACCTGTCTTTGAAATCAGTTGTGTTTAAGACTATAGGATCTCTTGAACTCATTCCCTTGATTTCAGGAAGCTCATGGTTTTTGGATTGTGACTCTTAGGAAGAAAAAAACATCCTTGCAACACCCAATATTGATGCTTGAAATGTTAACAAAGATGTTAAAAATCTAAATGAATTATGGAAGTTCATGCTGGAAACATTCCCATACTCAAATATCAAACATGATATAGAAAACCTGTTAAGAAAAGTAGCTATATCAAACATTATATTAACCAACTTTTGGAGGGAAAGGAAATTTACTCCCCATCTGACAGTTGTGATGATACTGATCAGTAACCAAGACTGCAGACTGTTGGCTGATGCTGAAGTTAAATGCCTATGACAGAAATAGCAGCAGTGATGGATGGCTTTGGATCTGCTGAACTGACAAAATGCTACAATGCTTAGGATGCTTGGTTGTCAGTAAAAACAGGCAACGTAGGGACATGGTATTCAAAGTCTTTACATGACATAATATGAAATGATGGTCAGCACTGCACCTTGACTACTTGACATTAACAGTGTTAATTTATATGTAAGAATCTGCCTACCACAGCTGTGACACAGGTCATTTGTTGAAATATCAGCATGGAGTACAAACTAACATATGGAAGCTGAAGCTGATGCAGCTACAAAGACATATGAAACTCAAACTCTTGCACTGATGACTATGTACAGTGGGGTTTATTTATGTCATCCTTCTCTAGATCTCTTTTCAAAACTAGGTGCTCAGGAGGAAACCATCCACACATATTCTGGGGGCACTCAAATCCATGTTGCGATTCCTTTTTTCTACCTTCACATAACTTGGAGGAAATAAAAAGAAAAAAATCAAACAAACAGATAAGCCAGCAAAAGCTGGCAGCTCATAGAATACCATGACATCTGTAGTTGCTTTTCTACACCAAGTCGCCATTTCTGTCCATCCATCCTTAGCGTTTTCATTGCATCAGCATCCCATAGTTGCCTATCAAACTTTTTTTCCCCATTCTGGTCTCATTGTACTTTTCTGCTCTTTTCTTTCAGTTAAAGCAATCTCATTCAAACAAAATCCATCAAGTCAGTTTAGCAATTAACATGATTATTGCCTCCATTTGTGGGTTATAACCCTTTTCCTTATTTTGTCCATCTGTTACTAAGGCAGAAGGCCCTTAGGAAAAGGTCCATTTGCTATTTTGTACAATGTCTAGTACATTGTTGTACAAAATTGGTTCCCATTTTTACCTAATCCTCTGGTGACATCATAGTAAATAATATCAAAAATGGTTTCATCTGCGCTGTTGTGTTGGGTGGATTCAAGGCCAAACCTACATTACTTCTTTCTTTTTAGGTATGACCTCAGTGCCAGCTCTGAGCTGACCCACATGTATTTACTGAAGGAATATTCAGGTTTGCACTGGCCTTAGGAAGTTTGCACTTACCTGACACAAGGGGAGGCACTCTGTGCAATTTCCAGCAATTCCCTCTTGTAGGGCAGTGGTTGAGAGGGTGATCTGGAAACCTTCCTATGATTTGTCATTCTAATATCCTACCTTTGTTCTGTAGAATGGGATTTACCCACATGACTTTAGCTGTATAAGAGTTAAATATCAAGAATGGCATTCTCTGTAGTAAAGAGAGAGAGAGAGAGAGAGAGACGTCCAGATCATTCAGTCCTTCTCACTTAGGCATCTACTTTAGGATGCAACAAATTGATTATGGAGACACCGGGCTCACTCTTTAAAACCATAAATGTTTGGTTGAAAGTCACCGTATATAATTTTACTTTACTTTCATTTTCTACCTAGCAGCCAAATTTTTCTTTCTCATTCCTACATAGGTATAACAAATGTGCATTAAATTAGACTCAGATTTTTATTTTTTCACCATTTCTCTGAATATTTTTATTATGCTTAAATTTCAGTGGTTAATCTGATACACAATCATATTTGTGGGAGGGAAAAGTATTTGTACTTTCCAGTAAATGCTGACTTTGCTGAAATTTTTTATTGTCTGGAGAAATAATCATGTTTTTTGTAAATATCTGTAAAATTTGATCTTACACTTAACTAGCAGTGTTTTAAAAATTGGGTGGAGACAGAGTATACTTTTAAAATAAACTTATCTGACTTTTATTACTGATCCACTCGCTCCTTCCCAGACTTCAAGGTGGGAAGCATCATCCTTCTCAGTCACCATAATACTGATTAAAATTAGCAAGAAGTAGTTCTGACCTATTGCAAAAAGAAAATAAATGAAGATATATAGTGTTCGCTAGGTGTTAGAACTAGTAGTATTGATACTACAAGGGAGGAAATTAATTTTTAAGTTTAAAACCCAGGTTTTGAAAGAAAAATAAATACAAAAGTTCAGAGACCAAAACAATAGAAACTACAGATCATTCCACCAAGTATTAGATAGAAAACGGAGTTGAAAGAAGAGAAAGGGAGAACAGTAATAGGAAAACTAATAGCAAAACAGATCCAATGTGTCTGCATTGATTTTTGTGATTACTGTTTATTAAAATGCAGTGGATACAGATTATCTTTCTTTCAAATGCTCTGTATTTATTATTGCTTCATTTGCCTTGAATGGTAACTGCAGGCACTTAAATAAATGGATTCCAACATTGTCTAGTTTCATTCTACCACCCTTGTCTGTGATAAGTACCCCTCTAGAAATGTTATTTTGAAATTTTTTTAAGCAATGTTTCTCTGTTGATCACAAGATCTTTCTTTGTATGTCTTCTGCAGCACTTGTACTGCCTACAATTTCTTTCTTATTTTAATGGTAGGGTAATATTTTCTAGTAAAAAATATTTCTGTACTTTTGGAAACAAGTTTTACTGTGATTTTACATTATAATTTATATTTTTGAGTTAGGCACTCTAAGATATGACAGAATCACTGCCTCTGCCACAGATTTCCTGGGTGACCCTTTGCACAAGTCCATTTAGGTTGTGGCCATCTAAGTAAATTAAAGGTGGCTAGGCATGTTCCTGGGAACTGAGGCCCTCTGGCATGGTACACCCATATCTATGCTAATAAGGTGGGGTTTTTTCTCCCAGGTAGGGTAGCTGTTTGCAAACTGTCTGTTGGGAATGGTCCCTAGACTTGCCTAACCCCCAAACTGAAGTCACAAATCGTTTGTAGGGTGCTAGTTGGATTAGCCAAAATCTTGTCAGAAACTGCTCTAACAGATCTTAGGAACATTTCCAGGCACTGCTTAATTTACCAGTAGAGGTGTATCTTTAAACTCCGCACACCAAATTTTTAAAACTATCATGATACAGATGGGTATACATTACAATTCTAAGAAATTTTACGAAATGAAAGTTAGGTACATAGATGCCTGTGAAAAACCTATTAACTGTCTTGTTGCATTACCTAATTGCATCTTTAGATGGTTATGTGCATTTTAAAACGTCTGCCTGTAAAACAGAATATATAGTTCCTCTCTTGCAGCACTCAGAGAATGACTACACTGCAGACTGTGGCTAGAAATCCAGGTATTTATGCACGCTCCTGGTCAGGTTTTACAGCCAGTGCTCAGCTCTGTACTATGACAATACACTAATTATACACCAGTTAGTCAATTAGAAGCTTACTTAGGTATGTCTATGAGTGGCATTAATGATACAGATGTCATACCCATAGAATCAGGATTGTCTCTCTAGGGTAAGGAAGGTAGGTGCTACTTCTTTACTCACACAAACTACAAATTTTCAGTCCAGCACCTGTAGCGTCAGAATTATTCTCTCCCATCTGGAGAGCTATTTTGTGCTTCAAGTGGTTATGGAATGCTGAATGCTGATGTTGATGAACTACTTTCAGCAGGCCAATTGCAGGTGTAAATCTGCCTAGAAAAGCCCACAGTGACAGTCTGGAAATTCCCCACTTTCTAATCACAATTTCAATATTACTATCTTTTGCCAACAAGAGCTAAAAGTGATCTTTTGTTTTAGCAGTAATCCCCTAATTGCTGAGTTGTTACCATCTAAATTTTTGCTATGTATGAAGTTTTGTTATTTCTAATAAATTATGCTTATTTATAACTGACTTAAACCACTCCTTTACTCTCATTATAGCTCTAAATGTGTTTTTTCCTTACATGTTCCCACCCTAATGACTTCAAAATCTTAATTCAGGAATGTAGTTAGACTACTTCTCTGAAAGTTTGAAAAGCATGAGGAATGCCTGATGGATGTATCAACTACCAAAGTTTGATATATGAATTAAGATGTAGAAAGAGATCTCCATAATGAACACAAAAGCCATTTGCATTAATTTCAGAGAGAACTATCATGTTTACCAACTTTTCATGGCAACAATGTTGAATTTTGGCAAAGTGGTAATTTCATTATTCTCAGAGATGGTACAGTCATTACTCTATAACAGCATAAAGATACTGTGGAGTGCCTTTATTAGACAGGAATAGTTATGATACTAACTAGTTTGCTCTCTTTTCTTTCAAATTAGAAGGAAAGGAACACATAAATAGACAGAATCTATAATGAAAGCAAGAATGCAGCAATGGTGCAGACCTTCTTCTGGGTGCTCTTTCTGCTTACTAGCACATGCCATCTCTTATTCTGTGCATGTTCCTTAAGGCAATGCCAGTCTTACTGTTTTCCAGCTCTTCAATGATTTTGCCTTACTCTGCTTCCTGCATAGGACAAGTCATATGGGCTTGGGATTTTTTCCAACACTTTTTCAGCAGTTCAGGGTATTCTTTATCAACAACGTTCAAAATTCAAGCACTTAGTTTACAGGACAGTCTGTTTAGATCAATACTGCTAAATAAAAGCAGAAATGAGACCAATACCCATCCCTGCAGGCAGAGTGAAAAATCTTGCATCTGTAGTACTTAGGATGATCAAACGTGTTGTGTCCAAATCATGGAACACTCTGTTCTGGAGTTCCTCTGGGCCTGGAGTGGTGTTTCTATTGGTCTGGCACTAATCCATGTGTTTTGTACATTTTGACATCTTAAACTGTTTTAAACAGTGCAAGGGCTTTACTGCGGCTCAGCAAAAAGGTTGGCATTCCCATAGCAGGAAACTGAAGAAACTGTGCTGCATGCTGTGAGATGTGGCATGAAGGGACTTTAAGGTTGCTGAGGATGCAAAGTTTCCTGGGATTAAGCTGAAGAACAGCTGTGGCTGGAGAGAGACACATATAAGATAGACTTATCCTGGGCTGTCTTTTGAGAGACAATCCTGAGATTAAATATCCACTGATCTCTACTTGGGTATTGAGTGGAGCTAGTTGGAGCAGTCCAGAACAGAGCCACAGAGTGAGCTAAACAGTGAAGACACAGAGCAATGAACTCCATTACCCAAGCTTTTGTCCTAGACCTGTTTTATTTAGGAAAGTGGACATACATCTTAGAGTGCAAGTGCAGGATCAGATGTGGGACTGAGGCAGTATTCTTTGCCAAAAATGCTTCAGTAAAGGTCTGCATCTGAACTCTGAAACCTGGCTGAGGACATAGATGAGGCTTATTCACCTGTCAGCATGCATGCAGGTTTGCTTCTGTTCTCTGAATAAGGTTGGTGATGCTGATCACGCAGAGTCCTACACTCTCTTCTATCAGCCCTTGCGGCAATCTTACATCATTAATGTCAGATGAGTCCTTCCCAGAAGTTCTGACACCATGCAAAACATTGGCTGTTGAGATCTGTAGGATGCCTGTGGTTAGTCTCAGAGCAATGGTGATCTTGCAACATTTGAATTACAGGATGCTTGGATGAGTAATGTAGACATGTAAATTCCAGGTCTCAGGGTATGTCGTGCCTTTATTATGTAGAGAAGGACAATTCCCTCTCACATATAGAATCATAGGATCATAGAATCATAGAATGTCTTGAGTTGGAAGGGACCCACAAGGATCATCGAGTCCAACTCCCGTCCCAGCATAGGACAACCGCAGAATTCACACCATGTGTCTGAGGGCATTGTCCAAATGCTTCTTGAATGCTGTCAAGCTTGGCACCATGACTGCTTCCCTGGGGAGCCTGTTCCAGTGGTTCACCACCCTCTGGGTGAAGAACATTTTCCTAATATCCAACCTAAATCTCCCCTGGCATATCTTCCTGCCATTCCCTCAAGTTCTGTCACTGGTCGTCAGGGTGAAGAGGTCAACACCTACTCCTCCACTTCCCCTTGTGAGGAAGTTGTAGACCGCAATGAGGTCTCCCCTCAGTCTTCTCTTCTCCAAGCTGAACAGACCTAGTGACTTCAGCCGCTCCTCATACGGCTTCCCCTCTAAACCCTTCACCATCTTTGTGTCTCTCTTCTGGACACTCTCCAGTATCTTCATATCCTTTTTATACTGTGGTGCCCAAAACTGCATACAGTACTCAATGTGAGGCCGCACCAGGGCAGAGCAGAACGGGACAATCACAGAATCACAGAATCACAGAATCAACCAGGTTGGAAGAGATCTCAGGGATCATCGAGTCCAACTGTTGCCCTGACAATCACCTCCCTCGACCAGCTAGCAGTACTACGCTTGATGCACCCCAGGACACGGTTGGCCCTCTTGGCTGCCAGGGCGCACCGTTGGCTCATGTTCAACTTGCCGTAGACCAGAATCCCCAGATCCCTTTCTGCAGGCCTGCTCTCTAGCCTCTCATTCCCTAGTCTGTATGTACATCTAGGTTTTCCATGTCCCAGGTGCAAAATCTGGCACTTTCGCTTGTTAAACTTCATGCAGTTGGTGATTGCCCACCTTTCTAATTTATCTAGGTCTCTCTGCAGGGCCTCTCTGCCCTTGGGAGTGTCAGCAGCTCCTCCCAATTTTGTGTCATCAGCAAACTTGGATAGTAGTCCTTCAAGTCCTGCGTCCAAATCATTAATGAAGATATTGAAGAGCACTGGCCCCAAGATGGATCCCTGAGGAACCCCACTAGTGACCGGTCACCAGCCCGATGTAACCCCATTTACTGTAACTCTTTGAGCCCTACCTGTCAGCCAGTTGTTCACCCATTGCATTATGTGTTTATCCATCTGTATGCTGGACATTTTGCCCAGGAGGATACTGTGAGAGACAGTATCAAAAGCTTTACTGAAATCCAAAAACATTACATCGACTGGCTTCCCTTGTTCAACTAGGTGGGTAACCTTGTTGTAGAAAGAAATCAAGTTTGTCAAACAGGACTTTCCCCTCATGAACCCGTGCTGGCTGGGACCAATGACTGCATTGTCTTTGAGATGTGTTTCAATAACTCCCAGAATAATTTTCTCCATAATTTTGCCAGGCACCGAGGTGAGACTTACAGGCCTGTAGTTACCAGGGTCATCCCTGTTGCCCTTTTTGAAGACTGGGACAACATTTGCCAACTTCCAGTCAACTGGGACCTCTCCAGATTCCCAAGAGAGTTGAAAAATCATTGAGAGAGGTCTCGCTATGACGTCAGCCAGCTCTTTAAGTACCCTTGGATGAATCCCATCAGGCCCCATTGACTTGTAGCGATCCATCTGGAGCAGTAAATCCTGCACAAGTTCAGTGTTGATGATTGGGAGTGTATCATCATTCTCACAGTCATGGATCTCAGGCATAGGGCTCTGGGGGTCTCAGCACCCATCATCGGTGTTGAAAACCAAGGCAAAGAAAGCATTAAACGTCTGTGCTTTATCTATGTCACAGAATCACAGAATCACAGAATCACACAGAATCACAGAATGTCAGGGATTGGAAGGGACCTCAAAAGATCATCTAGTCCAATCCCCCTGCCAGAGCAGGATTGCCTAGACCATATCACACAGGAACGCGTCCAGGCGGGTTTTGAATGTCTCCAGAGAAGGAGACTCCACAACCTCTCTGGGCAGCCTGTTCCAGTGTTCAGTCACCCTTACAGTAAAGAAGTTTTTCCTCAAATTTAAGTGGAACCTCCTGTGCTCCAGCTTGCACCCATTGCCCCTTGTCCTGTCAAGGGATGTCACTGAGAAGAGCCTGGCTCCGTCCTCTTGACACTTGCCCTTTACATATTTATAAACATTAATGAGGTCACCCCTCAGTCTCCTCTTCTCTAAGCTAAAGAGACCCAGCTCCCTCAGCCTCTCCTCATAAGGGAGATGTTCCACTCCCTTAATCATCTTCGTGGCTCTGCGCTGGACTCTCTCTAGCAGTTCCCTGTAATGACAGTTCCATGTCCCTGTATGTGAGGTGACTATGCTCATCGAGTAATGGGCCAATGTTATTTCTAGCTTGCCTTTTGCTACCAATACATTTTAAAAAGCCCTTTTTATTGTCCTTCAATATGACTGATAAAAGTAAAGAGAGGTATTGCATAAAGTTCATAAAGTCTGATACATATTTATCAGCTATACTGACTGTATTAGACCTACATTCCCCTATGTAACTCCCATGAAACTGAGACTAGAGAAATATGTCACAGGAAAGTATTTATTTGAATTTTAAAAGTCTTATGGAAGTTCTATGCTTTTGTTTTGTAGTTTTGGGGGAATTTTTTTGTTCCAAGAGAAATCCAGCCAATCTATTCAGCCCAAGTACTTCTGTAAAGAAGAAAAAAAGGATCAAAGGAAACAGTCATTGATTCAAAAAGCTCATTGTATTTAATATAACTTTTTCATTAGTTCTTTTTTTGTGATTCTAGGAAATTTTGCCATTTAAAATTACTTCTTTGTTTGCACTACCTTTCAGAAAAGAAATATTTTACTTACAATTGGGTGTCCTTTTTAAACAACAAAAATATTTTCTACAACTTCCAATTGCTTGGGTCTTCTCTTTCTAACACCAAGTAATTTGTCTTTTGTTAAGCACAAACCTACTTTTGTGAGAAGTATTTTAAAATAAACAAAGCCCACAACATACATGTGAAAACTTTTCATGGTGTATGTTGTAAGCAGATTCAATAGTACGCAAACACCTGAACCCCATTTTGAAGATCTCAAAGATCATTTAAATGCCTACACAGTTAAGGTATTTTTATGAGTTTGATTACATCTCTCTTGCATATGTTTTTGAGGACTGAAGAAGGGGGTCATAAAATATTGCTTCAAAGATAATTCCCTGACAGTTCTGGGAATGTCATTATAGCATTTATAACAAATGAGTAATGGAGAAGAAGAAAAACGACAGTGTAAGCAACTTGGAACACAAATTTAATTTAAAAGTTTATGGGTTCTTCAACCACATAGTTGAATGGCCAAAAAGAAAGAAGTAACCCTTATCTAATCCTTATCGGTATTTTTCCTGTGTTGGTGTTCCTGTCGTGTAAGTTCCTTGGGGCAGGGAATGTTTGTGTATTGTCTAGCATCATAATAATTTAGTCTGGATTTAGAGCATTTGGGTAATGTCTTAAAAGAAAAATAATAAACATAGTCCTACTTTGATGTAGATACACAGAGACCACTGCTACTTTGCGAAGTTTTTCCAAATTGAGTTGGCTGCAATCTTCTCATAGTTGCAGTAATATCACAGGATGGGAACAAGTGCAATAATGGCAATGAGAAAGCTTTGAAAATTGTAGAGGTTTGGTTGAGTGAGAAGGGGCACGATCCTGTGTCAGTCACCGAGCAGTCTGAGCAACCCAGGCTTTGAGCAAGGGTTAAGCCCAGAGCTAGCGACCTTGCACTCCCCTTGCACGGAGCAGAACAAAGAACCTCGTGGTGCCTGCTTCGCGGGAAGCAAAACTACATCCGGGAGGGGAGGGGGCGGTCACGGCTCTGAATATGTAAACCTATGGACCAATCACAAGTGCGATCGGGGCGCGCGATTAACATATGCATAGTCTATATAACCACTGCTTTCTTTGTTAATAAACGAGAAGCTTCCATACTCACATTGAGATCGTGAAGTTTACTCCAGACCGTTCCCCAGCACCCGCGAGTGCGCCTCCCCCGGTTTTCCCCGTACTACAGAAAATGTTTGTATGTAACAATAAGTACCTGTAGTCTCCACTGAAAGACTCAAATATTTGATGCATGGCATGGCAAAACACTCTGCATTACCTAATCCAGAGGGAGCAAGTAGTTAACCACGGTTTAATTTCCCACTCTGCTCCCCTCATGTAAATGACAGAAGAGTCTGATCATAGGCAGAAGAAAAAAACATGTTTTGGAATTAGTGTTCTGCAAACAACTATCATACAATGGGTTATACCCTAAAATAAAAATGCATTTTCTATGTATTTTCTGACTAATAATGACTTCTGAACTACAGCCTTGAGTGAGTGAGAAGACCTCAAGAGCATTTCTTTGTTTTTCCTTTAAGTCTTTCCACCACTTACACATACAGGAATCAAAATCTGTCATTTTTCATTTTGAGAACAATATTATGAATGGAAAATGTATCTAAGTAGCTCAGTTATCTCAGCATTGATGGCTCCTTCCCTCCTTGTTGTAATGAAGACTGCTTTTGATGATTATTAGGATGGCTTTTTGCTATTGCCAAGGCACTGGCATGATCACTTTCATGCTTTCATGAACTCTTTTTTTGGGGGGTCATTGACAGCAGGATTACACTGATTAAATGTATCTGTTCAAAGTAGTTCAGATGAATCCTGCCCTAAATGTGGAGAATTTTTCACTGTAAGTACAAGGGATCCTGGGGTGACTGTTCACAATGAAATAAAATCACCTGAATCCAAAATTTCCTGTCTTTTTAAAAAAGGTAAGAAACTCTGATGAATTCTTCCACCTTACTACAGCATAGTAATTTCTTATGAAAACATTCTTCTCCATTAAAAACATAACCACAGATCCAGAGCGTGTTGCAATTTATACTTTTAAAGTAGTACTACGCCAAAGCGTTCTGCAAACATTGCGTAGCCACGCAGGAAGACAGCACATGGTCATTAGTTTACTGTCACATCTCCCCTTGTATTACTGACTGCCGGGTTCTTCATATGGACAGAAGTCTTGGAGAATACATGAGTTATCATTCACTTCTGCTTCATCCCTAAAACATCCAGAGCTCTTTCTGATATGTTATGAAGAAATTCAAAGGCATTACTATAGCTTCCAGGAAATATTATTGTCCCTAAAACACAGAACTAAAACTGAAGTGAGACAAAAGGCAGTTTCTTTGCTGTAAAATACAGTCTGAGTTACAGTCTTCTGCTCCAAAAGAGATATTTTTATCTTCTTACCTGCCCAGCACATACTGAGTACCTAGCATGTCAGAGGAAAAGGAGTTCTGGGCTCTGCCTCCAAGAACACTTATGTATTTTACACTAAAGCTCTACTTTATTTATCTGGAAATGTCTTCACTCAACAAAGTATGACTGAAACTCCTAGGAAATTTCTTTAGGAGAAAAACTCCTAGAGAAGAGTTTTCAGTCTTATTCTTTGGAAATCAATGGAAAGTTTGAAGCCCAAACTGGATTTAGAAGCTGAAGCAAAGTATCTTAAGCCTTTGCCTACACACCAGAGGAACTTTAGAATAAAGAAAAAAGAGTCCTCATTAGGCATGAGAGTTGTGGTCTTAGGCAGAATTTAGGTATCTGTTGCAACATTTAGTCTCAGGTTGAACAAATATTTGAAAAAGTATGTAAGCTCCTATCTAACTTGCTGTAGAAACACTCAGTTGTAGTTAAGTCCTGGGAACTGTGCGTTCCAAGCTTTGCTTTGGTTTTTAGGCCAGGCAAACAGGTTTGAGTGGACTATAAATCTAAAATATTCTAGCTATTATAGAGGAGGGCTATACTGTCTGATATTACAGCAGGATATTATAATTTAGTGGCCCTAATCTTGCAGAAATCTTTCAGACACTAGTTGCTCCCTACATGCTGTGTTAGCTCTCTTACTGCACGCAGGGAATTCATAGTTCTGTGAATTTCTAGAACTTTGCACAGACTTCAAAAGTAACAAAAAAGACCATTTTATTTCTTCTGGCATAGTACTTAGGAGTTTGGGGGTTTTTTGGTTTTGTTGGTTGATTGGTTGGAGGGGTTTTTACCTTTTGCCATCATTTGCAGAAATTTAATACTGTTAACTGTGATATCAAATATGGATATGTTTTCTAAAATGCATAATATTTTTATATATTTATGTATATAAATATTATTTCCTACATTAGACCTATCCTAACACAAGTCTGGCTGGTTTTGGTTTGGTTTTATTTGTTCATTCCCCCTCTTTTTATTGAAAGATTTTTCCATATTTTTTTTTTAATTTTGTCCTTTTCAGAAACTGACCAATCATGTGTTGGCTTCTGGCATTAATTATGCTGCCAATGGGTCTTTTCCCAACTTCATCTGATGTGTGACTTACTAGGATTTTTCATTCATTTAACTTTTTAAACATTGGGAACACTAGTAAATAAAATACTAACATTTCATTTAACATCCACTTTCAGCAGATTTTAACAGCCTTATGGCCAATGAATCAATGGAGCTCTGTCTAGTGGTAGGATAGTAGGAAACTTTGAGATAAAATAGACTAAGTTAACAAACACTCCATGAAAGATAGTAAACAAATTGAACAGCAAAATTTAAAACCCAAATAGAAAAACTGCAGCTGTGTCAATGTAAAAAGATCCCATTTGTCATTTTTGTATTTTTACATGGCAGACTTTAGGTTAAAAGAATTTTGCTCTGTTTTAACCCTGGAAATGAATCAAGTTAGGTTTTCCATTAGATTTCATATAACTGAGCTTTTGTTTATTGTATATTATCATTTATAAAACAGATGCTCTAAACTATGCTTTTGATATCTTTGCATTGTAAAATTCTATGGAAGAGGAAATATTGTACCTACCTCTCACTGGTTTTCTGTAAATATCTGCACTGTTTACATATGTACACAGTGTGGTCACAAGATCCATTGTAACTGCAAGATTGGGCTGAATTATGAGGTTGTCTGACAAGTCTCTACTGATCATGAAATACACTGGAGTCAATTATCCCGTAGATAGAAGGATGCAAACTACAGTGATGTCCAAGAAGAGAGATAAAGACAGAGAAATTGTAGTGGTCTTTGCAGTCAATCTTCTCATATCATGGAAAGGAAAAAACAGAAGATACTGGAGGACGGGTAGCTAGTGAGGAATTGAAGGAGTTTTTTAAAATCTCGGTCTACATCAAGGTCACAGAAAGGACAATGTATTTCAGATGGCACGCAACTCCTCAAAGGGCGGAGAGTGAACTCATCTTCTGTTTGGGTGACAGAAAAAGCATAGAAGTGGAATGGAGGGCCACCAGCAAGGCAAGTGTAGTTCAAATCAGCATGTCATGAACAAATCAAAACAATAACCAAAAGCATGAAGAAAACACTTTTTTTCAGTTGCTTACATGTCAATTAGAGGCAATGAGCAAGAAGAACTAGAAATTCTCATTGAAAAGAAATATTACACAACTGAAACAAGTGAAATCTGGCAGAATGATTCATATCATTGGAATACTAAAATCACGCATTAAAACCTGCTTGGGAGGGACAGAATAGATAAAAGAGAAAAATGCTCTGATGGACTTGTTGGCACCCCAGAATGAAAAGATATTGAACACAAGAGGCATGGTTCTCTTCTCTGAAATCTGTGACTGAGAGGCACAGAAGTATCTGTCTTCCAGGCTTTTCTGTAGTGTGTTGGGGTGGGGCGGAAGAAGGATCACTGTGGATAATTTCAATTTGAGACACTTGTATAAAAGAAATTCAAACACTGGCACAAGTTACCCAGAAAGTTTGTGGAGTCTCCATCCCCATACATACTTAACACCCAAAAGGGCGTGGTCCTGGGAAACCTGCTCTTGCTGATGCTGCTTTCAGCAGAGCAATTGGACTAGATGACCTCCAGAGATGCCTTCTGACCTCAACTACCATGTGATTCCATGAAAATCAACGAAATCCAGCAGTTCAAAGTTACTAATAGTAACTCAAGAAGACATGGATGTGACAGAAGGATATGGATACACAATCTTCTTACAAGATAACTGTGAGACACCAATGTGTTACAACTTCAAAATTGGGAAACTATACATTAAAGTGTACCAATGGCTGCATTTCTTGTAGATATGAGAAAGTATTAATATAATTTTACATGCATACTTCAGTTTCGGCCCTATTTATTTTTTCTAATAGTGGCTAAGTTTTCTGTTGAAAGCACCAAGAAAATAAGCCCCACCATGGGAAAAAACAAAGCTAAGGAAAACAGGCATAAATTCAGGTTAGAAATATGAAGCAGACTTGTAACTAGTAGAAATAAGAAGCCCTGAACAATTTTCAGGAGAGTGACAGGAGAAAAATCCTGTTTTAAAATGGTACTTTATGAGCTGATGAATTATGGATGATATTTGTTGGTAGTAGCACAGGGCTGGACCCCAAGACCTCCTTCAGGAGCTAAATATATAGAGAAATTCTAAATGACTGCGACACAAATTACATTACATCCAGGAACAGATAATTTTACTTTCGATATGAGAATGATGGATAAAAACTGCTTAATCACTGGAGTGGTTTAGGAACATCTTATTTTGACTTAAGCTTGTTTATTATTGCTTATTGTGGGTAAGCTTTTTGTCATACATGCGGGTAAGCAAGGAAAAGACCAATCAGTAGTAGGTATGCTTAGTTCTGAAAGAACTGTTTTCACAAAGTTGAGGATGAGCACAGCTGATTTGGAAGACAACATGGAAGAGGAAAAAAATTAATTAAAACTCAGAATTATTTAATAACTTTAAATAATTTAAGAATATAATTTATTAGAAGATTAAAATCTTTTGCTTCTACAGTGAAGACAGAATAACTTTGGCTAATTTTGGCCAGAAGGGGGAAAAAAAGGGTAACTAACTATAAATAACACAGAATAGTAGTTGTGAAATGCAAAAATTTATGTGAGTAAACTAAGAAGGCAACATTAATATAACAAAAGTATTGGTTTATCACTACGTTGAGGTTATAAAATTGTTGAAAATCATGACATAAACCCTACAAAACCTGTACTTCCAGTTTCACACCTTTGGGGATGACACGCTAGAAAAGCAAAAACACAAGCTTAGGCAAAAGAATTTCTTAATCACAGTGACTTTATTCTCAAGAGTTCAGGAGTTACAAGTCTCTGAGAAAAACGCTCTTTGAAGAGCTGTTCTCCATTACTCTGGTTTTTCACTTTCTGAGAATTTTGTTGAAATTCTGGACTGGGATGAGTCCCTCTGACACTTGCTTATCCTACTTCTATGTAACAACAAGCTGAGGTGACCTCAGCCCTCATCTAAGAAACTCTGGCCTCCCTGATGCCATAGGAGTTAAATATTTTTCTTACTGAAATCATTCTGATTTACAAAGAATGTACACAGAGGTTCCATTACTCCAAACACAGCACAATTAAACAACAGGAGAGCATTTCCTTTCTCACAGTTCTATGCCAGCTTTCCAGACAGCACATCACTCAAAAAGCTCTCCCTGTTTCGTTTCTCTCATGATTACAGTGTTTTTCCCTGTTTTCATTGCTCTTGGTACTATTTTTTGGCTTGTTTTCTGACTCTTTCTCTCTTATAGATGCAGAGCTACATGCAAATCAGTTACACTCCCCTGAATTTGTATTCAGTGTAATCATGGGGTGAAAACTTCTACAGTTTCGTTAATTATAAGGAGGGGGATGTTTAATTGTTTCCTCATATGGAAATATTTAGCATCTTCTTTGACCTCAAGGAGCTCGGTGGTTGCCCATGTTTCAAAAATGATTGGTCAAAGTATCCTAAATTCACACACATTGCAAGATTAATAAGCAGACAGTCAATACATGAAGAACTGATTAACACTTCACTCTCAAACATGGTGCTTTTTTTCAGTAAGACCCCTTTATCAAATAATGGTTTCAAATATGGGTCATAAGAACTAGGAATTAGATGTTATTCAACATTTCCATATGCCTTAGTAAATATCAAAACTTTGTTGATACATTGCATTGCTGACATAGAGATTGGCAGAGTGGTACATAATTATGAAGACCAGGAAGTTATAAAGAAAAATTTGGATTGCTTGGCAAGCTGAACCCATTCAAGTTAAATGCAAAATTATGCATCTAGGTCACATCTAAACAGTAGAAAACTACATTCTGGAAATCAGTAGCTCAAGAAACAATGAGAGGTGTCGTAATATCATCATTCCCTGCATGATAATGTGGCAAAAAGAACTATTGCAGATTTTTGAGGTACAAACAGGTAAGGTGTTTTCTAGGTCCAGAAAGATTATTCTTCTGCTAGAATACTGTGTTCAGATTTGGTGTTAGTTTTAGAACACAACCATGTTTACCACTGGGAATGATTAACTAAAAGAACAAGACAGCAAGACAGGTGGTTGATTTTTCATTTCTTAGCACCTAAAAATTAAGACAGCACGACTTTCTGGAAGTATGATTTATTCAAATGCCAGGTTTCTATAATCAAACTAAATAGTAGAATTAATGAAATTGTTAACACTAAGATTATCAACTAAGGTCTTAAACTCTATCGTTTGATGAGTCATGAGTCATTTTTTTATTGACTGATTCACAGAATCACAGAATCATCCAGGTTGGAAGAGACCTCAGGGATCATCAAGTCCAACCGTTGCCCTGACACCACCCTGTCGACTAGACCATGGCACTAAGTGCCATGTCCAGTCTTTTCTTAAACACATCCAGAGATGGTGACTCCACCACCTCCCTGGGCAGCCCATTCCAATGTCTAATAACCCTTTCTGAAAAGAAATTCTTCCTAATGTCCAACCTGAACCTCCCCTGGTGAAGCTTGAGGCTGTGCCCTCTTGTCCTATCGCTAGCTGCCTGGGAGAAGAGGCCAACTCCCACTTCACTACACCTCCCTTCAGGTAGTTGTAGACGGCAGTAAGGTCACCTCTGAGCCTCCTCTTCTCCAGGCTAAACAACCCCAGCTCCCTCAGCCATTCCTCGTAGGTCAGACCCTCCAGACACTTCACCAGCTTGGTCGCCCTCCTCTGGACTCGCTCCAACACCTCAACATCTTTCTTGAAGTGCGGGGCCCAGAACTGGACACAGTATTCAAGGTGCGGCCTCACCAGTGCCGAGTACAGAGGGACGATCACTGCCATAGACCAGCTGGCTACACTATTCCTAATAGAGGCCAGGATGCCATTGGCCTTCTTGGCCACCTGGGCACACTGCTGGCTCATGTTTAGCCGGCTGTCGATCAGCACCCCCAAGTCTCTCTCCGCCGGGCCGCTTTCTAACCACTCTTCCCCCAGCCTGTAGAGCTGCAGGGGGTTGTTGTGGCCGAAGTGTAAGACCCGGCACTTGTTCTTGTTGAACCTCATGCCGTTGGTCTTGGCCCATCTATCTAACCTGTCCAGATCCCTCTGTAGGGCCTTCCTGCCCTCCAGCAGATCGACACTCCCACCCAGCTTGGTGTCATCTGCAAATTTGCTGAGGGTGCACTCAATCCCTACGTCTAGATCATCTATAAAGATATTGAACAGCACCGGCCCCAGAACTGAGCCCTGGGGAACACCACTAGTGACCGGCCGCCAGCTGGACTTTGCCCCATTCACCACCACTCTCTGGGCTCGGCCAGCCAGCCAGTTTTTAACCCATTGAAGAGTCCACCCATCCAAGCCCCGGGCAGACAGTTTGTCTAGGACGATGCTGTGGGAGACAGTGTCGAATGCCTTACTGAAGTCTAGATAGACTACATCCACAGCCCTGCCCTCATCTACTAAGCAGGTCACTTTGTCATAGAAGGAGACCAGGTTGGTCAAACAGGACCTGCCTCTCATGAATCCATGTTGGCTGGCCCCGATGCCCCGATTGGCCTGCATGTGCCGTGTAATGGCACTCAGGATGATCTGTTCCATCACCTTGCCTGGCACCGAGGTCAGGCTGATAGGCCTATAGTTCCCTGGATCATCCTTCCTACCCTTCTTGTAGATGGGTATTACATTTGCTAATTTCCAGTCAGCTGGAACTTCTCCAGTTAACCAGGACTGCCAGTAGATAATAGAGAGTGGTTTGGCAAGTTCATTTGCCAGTTTCTTCATTACTCTGGGGTGAATCCCATCCGGGCCCATAGCCTTGTGGGTGTCCAACTGGCACAGCAGGTCACTCAGAGTTACCTTTTCAACCTCTGTAAAGGAAACCCATTGATTTTGGAAACTTTTGGGTTCAGTCTGGTGCATGGAGAACAGATGTATGAAGGACTCAGTGACAGGGTGGTGGCCATGTTGTGGACATAAGAGTTTTGCTCTCATTTCTGTAACTGCTGCGATCTACTTAGGTAGTAGTACCCCAGTCACTGAGGATGGGCACTTTAACCAGCTTACGTACAGCTCCTGAAGGGCTCAGGTGGGAGTTTGGCTGAGTATTCTGTGTAGAAGTGGAAAAGGATTATAAAAAATGAAATATGGACCTGAGTACAGAAAACATTGACTTTTTCCTTGATTAGGAGCTGAAGATGTCCTTGACAGCACTGTAAATCACTACTTCTTCACTAGCCAATCCTGCACCTATGCAAGGAAATAGTAATGATGACATTTTCTTACTCCTCTAGCACCCCACAGGAATGTCAATAGCCTGAAATACATAATTCCTAGACTGATAATTTCTCTCGCTTCTGAATGCATCACTTTGACTGCATCTGTTTTGCTTGAAATTCTCCATGCTTTTCTCATTTAAAGAAAAAAAAATAAATTACCTGCCTCTCCATTAAGGGATTTTTTATTGATCACAGAATCACAGAATGTTAGGGATTGGAAGGGACCTCGAAAGATCATCTAGTCCAATCCCCCTGCCGGAGCAGGATTGCCTAGATCATATCACACAGGAACGCGTCCAGGCGGGTTTTGAATGTCTCCAGAGAAGGAGACTCCACAACTTCTCTGGGCAGCCTGTTCCAGTGTTCAGTCACCCTCACCGTAAAGAAGTTTTTCCTCATATTTATGTGGAACCTCCTGTGTTCCAGCTTGCACCCATTGCCCCTTGTCCTGTCAAGGGATGTCACTGAGAAGAGCCTGGCTCCATCCTCATGACACTTGCCCTTTACATATTTATAAGTAAAGTTTGACCACCAGCCTAGAAATCAGGCCCCCAGATCTATATATGGACATCTTGGCTACAAACCCCATTTCCTAAATCTTTTATTGATTTATTTTATTGATTTATCCCCCTGCGAGGCACCAGGTTATGATTCTCTTTCCAGTGAACTATACTCACCACTGACTTACGGATCACCCTGCTCCTTGTTTGCTCTTTTGTGACATCAAAGCTCTTGTACTCTTGACTTCAGTGAGCTAGCTTCTCTAGGGAGGCTAAAGGAGCTTTCTGCAATCTAAATTAGAGCCTGATGAGCAAGGCATTGTTCTTGGGAGTGAGTCTGCGGGAGTGAGGTCACCTTTTTTCATGTTGAGGGCACTGGACGGCTTGGGTCATTGGGCCCAGTTTTTGGGTAAGAGAATTTGAGTTAAGTTTTACAAATTAAGATAGAATGAACTCCATTTACCTTTATATATGTATAAAGCAAACATCTACACCTGAGCGAGGTGTCTAGGCTCCCCTTGTGGTCAATGAAGGGAAACAGGTATTTTTAGGGAGACATTAATCTTACCTGTTTGAGATGTTTCATTGGCATGAGATAAATCGAACCCTGAAAAAGGTTCCTTTATTCAGGTGCTTATATTTGTTGTCCACAAAGACAATGTAGGGTGACTAGCTCAGGTGTAAATGTCTATACTGCTGGTGGTGCCACATTCGCTTCAAGGACTCTTAGCACTAGTGTCCTCCCTGGAACACACAAACAAGACATCTCTAGCTCAAATGTGGCCAAACTTTGTATGAACATCTCCCACTAGTTAACCCAGGTGCCCTTGTACTGGGTTTGCATGGCAAGTTTTTGGTAACAGGGGGGTAAAGGGGTGGATTCTGTGAGAAGTTGATAGAAACTTCGCCTATGTCCGACAGAGCCAATGCCAGCTGGCTCCAAGACGAATCAGCCACTGACCAAGGCCGAGCCCATCAGTGACAACGGTAGCACCTCTGTGATAACATATTTAAGAAGAGGGGAAAAAAAACCCTGCAGCAGAAGCCAGAGGAGAGGAGTGAGAATATGTGAGAGACACAACTCTGCAGACACCAAGGTCAGTGAAGAAGAAGGGGCAGGAGGTGTTCCAGGCACCAGAGCAGAGATTCCCCTGAAGCCCATGGTGAAGACTATGGTGAGGCAGGCTGTGCCCCTCCAGCCCATGGAGGTTAACAATGGAGCAGATATCCACCTGCAGCCCATGGAGGACCCCACGCCAGAGAAGGGGGATGCCCAAAGGAGGCTGTGATCCTGTGGGAAGCCTGTGCTGGAGCAGGGTCCTGGCAGGACCTGTGACCTCATGGAGAGAGGAGCCCACGCTGGAGCAGGTTTGCTGGCAGGACTTGTGACCCCGTGGGGGACCCACGCTGTTCCTGAAGGACTGCACCCTGTGGAAGTTTGTGAAGAACTGCAGCCTGTGGGAAGGACTCACTTTGGAGAAGTTCACGGAGGACTGTCTTCTGTAAGAGGGACCCCATGCTGGAGCAGGGGAAGAGTGTGAGGAGTCCCTCCCCCTGAGGAGGAAGAAGCGGCAGAGACAATGTGTGATGAACTGACCGCAGTCCACATTCCTTGTCCCTCTGTGCCGCTGGTGGGGATGAGGTAGAGAAATCAGAAGTGAAGTCGAGCCCAGTAAGAAGGGAGGGGTGGGGGTAAGGTGTTTTAAGAATTGGTTTTTATTTCTCATTACAATACTCTGATTTGATTGGCAATAAATTAAATTAATTTAATTTCCCCAAGTCGAGTCTGTTTTGCCCATGACAGTAATCGGTGAGTGATCTCTCCCTCTCCTTATCTTGATCCATGAGCCTTTCATTATATTTTCTCTCCCCTGTCCAACTGAGGAGGGGAGTGACAGAGCAGCTTTGGTGGGCACCTGGCATCCAGTCAGGGTCAACCCACCACAGCCCTGCTCCATAATTCACCCATTCTACAGTCAAAGGGCATGAATCTGACCGGAATTAAAGTTGCCTAAGTCGTCCCTTGTGAATGCTGGGTTCTGACATAGGGGTTTTCTAGATAGTTTTCTTTAATATAAGTGCATATATCCCCCTTCAGTGAGATATTTAATCCCAAAGAAGTGCTCTGTGTCTAGCCCAAAAATATTTTAGTGTTTTTCCTACTCTGAATGCTACAATAGTTTTAGAAGGCTGTATGATAATTTACCGATACATCAGAACTGTGTCAGTATTAAATATTATTGGGGATAAAAGAAAAAATGTGGCACAACTATTTAATTTTGACATAATATCAAATAAAATGTTATGCTTTCATACTTTTATAGCTACAAAGTATTGCCTACTTTTTTAAAGAAATTAAACACATGAAGCAGATGTCCTGTGGGAACAATCTGTTATGGTCTGGCAGCAGATTCTCTTTCACTAGCTTGAGATATTGTAACTGAAACATGTACATAAAGTTTAACTATATATGTAATTATGGTAAATAGTGCTTTATCAGATTTCTAGTTATTAAATATCCCCTCAAGATTTAACTGTTCAATCTCTTTGTACTTCTTATAGTCCTACCATTATTGTAGCACTGTCTTTTACATACTATGGATTACTTCATTTTAGAGTATTTTCTGGTTTTATTACTGCTATAGAATCTTCATTTAAAATGTTATCATCTTTATAGGTATGAATAGGTACTTCTGAATCACAATTTTTAAGCAGAAAAACCTGACTGTTAAACTTGTTCAGAAACTGTAAAATTGGTGCTTATCTTCTAGATATCTTTGCTGGTCATTAGAATAACCAATCTAAAAATTTCACACAACAGACATGGGGAAAACTAAATGCTTAACATCCTCAGAAGCCAAAAATCAGAGCAGACATTGTCAGCATGAAAAGAGAGTAAAGTTTAAATGCCACCTTCCAAAGAGTTTCTCTGTGCTTTACCCAAGGCATAGAAGAGACTTGTCATTTTGGGGCTGTGCATGTGAGGTCCGCTTTATCTTGCATACAGCTTTGTAGGCAGGGAGGGGGTGACACGCCCTTTTAGCTAAGGCAGTCACCATGCACAAAGGTGATCTGTTTAGTTGAAATGGAGCAGAGATGAAACCTCTCAGGCACTAGGCATGTATAGAGTTAGACAGTTGCTACAAGGCAGGTCTGAGGACTTTGTTGGCATGTAGAACTTGCCATTTGCAGACCTAGACTGTAAACTCTGTGATGATTTGGAGTATGATTGGCACTGCATGGTCTCTCCATTGTCTGCATCCCAGTACAGGGTATCACCGCTGGCAGGTCGTTCCTCAAAATCAACACCAGTAGTATTGACACCAAACTGCCTCTAGAAATTTGGCAGGAAACATGTCAGAATCTGGAGTCCCTCAGCATAGCACAAGTACAGTGTTGCTTGTGTTTGCTGCCTCCACAGACTCTGTATTCTCACTCTCATGCATCTTGCCTCACAGAACAGTAAAGTTGAAACTAAAGGAGGAAATATTAATTTAGTGAGATTTAGGTCAGGCTTTTGGTTACACTAAGTGGTTACAATCAAAACATGTAAAATGCAACCCTACTTGATACCAGAGCTTTCTAATTACTTAGTTCATCTTATCTAGAACTCCTAAAACATCTCTCAGCCTTTATAGCTGTGGATCCTTAGAAAGAAGCCCTTAGAGCTCAGGTTTTCAAATGTTATCTTCCATTGTTTTTTCTCTTCTAGTTTTGGGTGCCAGTGACCTCTTTTTTCACAGAGTAACATCAATATCCCATCAGCTCCAGTTAAACACTCCTTTTGTGTCCCCTTCTTTCATCACAAATTTATCTTCTAGGGTATAATTCAGTAAATTTTTTCCTTGACTACATGCATCTCCTCTGTAAACTTTAGTAACAAATACAAGTGGCCTTGACCATTCCAAATGAACCCAGCGCTCTTTACTCACATCACTGGCCTAACCAACTGTGAGCTATATAAATGCCTGGCTCTGGGTGCTCTGTGTGTTTAGAGACTATTACTCCTTTGTTCCTATTTAGCCCACTGGCTAACTCCTTCACCAGTCCTGGCTGTTTAATTCAGTGGTTTGCAATCTGTGGTACACAGAACCCTGGGGTTCCTCCACAAACTATTTCTAAAAGGTCTGTGAAAAGTAATTACAGAAAACAAGCCTATCATTTCATGTGCTGGCTTTAATTTCCTAGCTAAGGGTCCCATATTTTCAATGGACCTTTTTAGGGGACTATGGTTTTAAAAAGCCTCATTGAAGTTACTTATACGTCACATTAGACATTATACAAAACATCTGTTATATATTTTTCTGTTAATCTCATTATCTCTTGGACTTTACTAACTTTGTATAAAGGCCATATATAATATACTATTAATGAAGGTGGCAGTCTCAAGAATAAGTTGCTTTCCACAGTCATGCCTAACAGAAAAGGCTCCCACCAAAACAATCCCACATTCCTCTATTGGGACTGCTTTACATTTAATTACAATTCTGTCTGAACTGCTAATAAATGTTGGTTTATAAATAGCTCCTAGAAATCCATTTGTTTATATCTCTTATAATTTGAGTTCACAGGCATGTGCCTACTTTATTTACTGTCTACTCTTTTCTTAATAAATTATTTGTAATAAAATTATTGCATTTTCATATACATCTTTAGTTCCAGTAAATTATGCTGCTGAACCTCTAAATGTGTCATGATAAAGTTTTTCTCTGAAATCTCAAAAGAATAAATTACACAAAGTTTAAGAAAAATTAATTCAACTGTTACATACACTTATTTAAAGTTGCATACACCATCAGCTTTCATTTGACCTATTAGGAGATGTTTTAGAGATTAAAATAGCTCCAGAATTTGAGGTCAGCCAATGTTCTTGAACATAAGGGTTGAGCAAAAAAAAGAATGAAAGAGTATCGGTTTAGTGAATCAGAAAAACCAGCAGCTTTGAAACGATTGACCAAGTTTCTTTCAAACTCCCCTGATCCTCTGTTGGGATACATTTAATTCTCATGAGCAATGAAGTGTGAAACATCTTCATAATAAAAATCATACATATACAGTTGCAGCTGCACACTGTGGAGAGAAAAGCAAGGACCCAATCAGGCCGTATCTTGAAGAACAATCTCTCTGACAAACAGCTTACCACACACCCCAACAGGCTGCTGCCTTTGTTCTCTGCTCTGGCAGCAAAGTTTGTCCTGTTCTTTGAAACAGGAACTATTTTAACATGTGAGATTTAATGCAGGACTTGTATGGTCCTTAGAAACTGTCAGTCATAACCATGAACCTCTTCCCTGCAGTCTCCTCCATATATTTGCCAATACAGCAGCAGCAAAATATGGACCATGTTTGTTGGTGACAACAGAGACCAGGACAGACTTTCAATCAAGCCTGTGTATAGTCATTCCTGACAGGAAAAACTTTTCACCCTCTGCATTTTGTCTTCTACTAGGCTAATATTTTTAAACCTGCCAGCTTTGACACTTGGGCTCTGCTGTTTCGAACCATGGGGTTTTACTAACTTTGCAATTAAGTCTCTTACGCTGCAGGAGACGTTGTCAATTAATGCCAAGTAGTTTAGTAAGACACTGACATCCCAAAAGTAATAGTATTTTGGCTTGACAGGTTTTGATAGGGAGGTGGCAGCCCTGTTTAGCTTGTCTGTTCCCTAATTCCTGTTGCTCTAGGGAGAATGATGGAAAGACTGTCTTCATGGCAGGAATGGGTATACTGTATTCCACTTTCTTCTACTAGTAGTAAATAATTAGGGTCTTAGATTTTGAAAAGTATATTTTATCTTTCAGCTATAAATTATTCTACAAATCGAAGTAACTCCATTGTTTTTCTGATTTCTGGGTAAATTTTTCTTGACTTGACTGTTCCTGAAAAGTTACTGTAGCACTAAGAAACTACTGTAGCACTAAGAAACTACTGTAGCACTAACTTATAGTCTGAACAAGCAAACAGAAAGAAAAGCAAGAATGTCACTGGTTTTCCCACAGGTTTTCCTAGTATATTTCCTACTAGTAGTAGGAAAAAGGAAACAATTTTTTAGAAAGCATTTATTTTCTTCATTTTCTTTCAATTTAGGAAGAAATTTGTAAGAGTTCCCACTTCCTATTTATTTGTAAATAATTCGGTTCTCCATGCTGATATGGTTCTGCAAAATTTGGTCATTTTAGCTATAAAATATATTTGTGTATGTTCTGAAAGTGGCGCTTGCTAAAGCATAAGGAAAAACTAACAAGTATTAACGATTTTGGATACAAGTACCTTAAGATTTCTGAATCTTGAAACAAACCACATTTTCAAAAAGAAGGCTTTCATTTTGTCATATTAGCTATAGCAACACATTTCAAGACAAGTAGATGCTTACTTCCTTTAATAAACATATCTGTAGTGAGAGGTACTGCAGAGCAGTCATACCATATTTGATTCTCTAATCTTGTTTTAATAACAGAAAGTGCAGATATTTCTTTTCAGATAAAGGAATATAAGTTAAAACTGTTGTAGCCACTGCTCTGCTCAGATGGTGTAAATGGGGAGAGCAAAGATTTTACTTTAAAAAGGAAAAGTGCAATAGAATATAATAGCAAATGATAAATATTCTTTAAAATTTTAATCTGTTTTTTGATATTTTATAACAAGGATATAATCCTCTGCATCATTCTTCCAATCAGTTTTAAAGTTTTCACCAAAGTGTTGACTGTTAGCAAAAGATAAAACAATAATGTGTTATTTAATTAAGTTCATCTTTCCAACTACACATATGGAACTTATTAAAGCTATTACAGAAAATATTGTGTGCCTACATGGTAAAAGCAATAAGATATTACTTTAATGTTTTTATTAAGAACTTCATACGAGTCTAATAAGAAAACCTCAACGGTTTTTTGTCAGACTTGTAATCCGTTTGGCTAAATTGTTCAAGTTGAATTACAGAAAACAGAGACTTTTTTCCTCTGGAAAACAACTTCTTTTCTAACTTAGCTCTTAAATACTCTATTTCTAATTCTTGCACTATCTATTTTGTAAGATTTTGTAAACAATGTTTTTGTAAACAAAACATGTAAACAAAGTTTGTGCCTCAAACTATACCTAACATACCTTAAGACTCTTGCTCTTATTTATTCTTATTACATCATCAGGCACATTTTAACTTCTCAAGTATATTAAAAACCCAGCCTGACTTCACTGAAGTCTTATAAGAAAGCTAGATGTTTAAACATACTTATTATCTTGTTTATGAACGTCTTATATTTTACATATGCATTAATGTACAACAAAGTTAATTGTTCTTATTAACGCTTTAACAAAGCCACATTTTTTCCTTTTATTGAAAATAAGTTCATCACATACTCATGTCCATGAATATATCACACAAACCAACAAAACTTTAGTTTTCTTAAAAGACTAATTACTTTTTGTTTGTATATTTCCATGGACATTTTTGTTAAAAGCATTAAATAAACAACAAATTACTTCATGTATGTAACAAAAGGATGTAATTCGGTACCAAATTCTTTAGGTTTTAGTGTATCTCCCCTGGAACCCAAGCAATGGTCTTTCTCAGTATTTTTACAGAGATTTTCCTGTGTTTTGCAGAAATCACAGACTTTCAGAAAGCATACTTAAGTTAAAATATGCAATGTTGAGATATGAAGTCTGTGTTTCCTATTACTCTGACACAATAAACATTGTCTACAGTGAATAAACATTTTTACTGGAAGACGCTTGGAGAAACGAATGACCACTTTTGTCATCCTGGTAAATTCTGTCAGGGAAATGCCCAGACCAAATACCACTGGGAAAAACAAGTTCCTTCTCAGAAAATGTTTAGGGGTGGTTCTGTCATTTCTCTGGCAGCTTGGCTCAGACTAGTTTTTGCTAGTAGGAAGCAGTAACTTTCAGAATCGGATGGGAATGATTTCAAACTAAGAATGCCCTTAGAAAACGATTACACAGCTGTAATATGGCTAGTTGAATCTCATTTCTCTGTACAACAGCACTCCTGAGATTTCAGATTCAGCACCTTTTCAATGGTTTTTTGGTTGTTGTTCTGACATGGCCTTTCTGGCTTAAGGTTTTGGGGAAGAATGAAAAAAGAGTCACCTTAGTGTGCAGTTTTGCAATCTGATTAATTTGCAATCTGATTAATTTGCAATCTGATTAACTAATCTGATTTGATTGCTAGATTCTACCAAAGGTGAGGGTGGCAAGGAGACATACCCTCTTCCTGCTTTCTGCTTTTTTTTTCCCCTGCTTTTTTTTCAGTATTTACGTGGTGATCAGGGAGTTGAATGTGAAGAAAATTATTGAATTGAACTATTGAAAAGGAAAGAAAGCAGAGTACAGGCAGGTGGGAAAGGAAGGGAAGGGAAGGGAAGGGAAGGGAAGGGAAGGGAAGGGAAGGGAAGGGAAGGGAAGGAAAGGAAAGGAAAGGAAAGGAAAGGAAAGGAAAGGAAAGGAAAGGAAAGGAAAGGAAAGGAAAGGAAAGGAAAGGAAAGGAAAGGAAAGGAAAGGAAAGGAAAGGAAAGGAAAGGAAAGGAAAGGAAAGGAAAGGAAAGGAAAGGAAAGGAAAGGAAAAGAAAGGGAAAGGAAAGGAAAGGAAAGGAAAAAGGAATGATGGAAGAGACATGAGTCTTGTTGGGGGCTAACAGACCCATTTTGAAGCCATAGCTGTTAAAGAGGCTTAGCTTTAACATGCAACCATGGCCTTGCAGATCAGGTAGTTCAGGTGATTGCTGCGCATGTCCAAAAGCCTGAGAAGGCCACCATTTCACTGCCTACCCACTCAGCTCCATGCTCAGTCAGCTCAGTGTGGCACTGAGGGTGAAGGCAGAGTTCCCCTCTCTTGGTGAGGCTGTGCATTGACGAGCAGTCTGGCTTTCCATCAACACCTTCCACTCCACCTCATATATTTTCCATCTTGGAAAGTCTTCTGCCATCCCCACAAAATTTAATTTTACCACTGACAGTAATGAGGAGCAGCAAAGTAAGTGACTTAATTCCTTGACCTTGAAACAGTACACATTTTACTTTGCCTCCACTGCTGAGAAGCCTGGACCTGGTTTTGAACAAAAGCAATTACACTGATTTGGAATGAAAAGGCATTTAAAGCTCTTTTGACACAGCAGCACAAAGGGAGAGGGTCAGTCTTTCCGAGATTTGAAAATGTTCCCTTCTTTCCTTTCCATTGCCATTTGTGAGAGAGAGTTGAGAGAACCTCTAATGCTAATGATCACTGAGGAACTCTCTTTGTTAAGAAGATTTCCATAATGCATACTTCTTCTGAGGTGTCTATGTCATGACGTGATTCCTTCTGCCAGCTCAAGCGTGTCCTCTATCCATGTTCAGAGGCAGAAAACAATGGTAAAGCATGCTGAGGGAGTATAATGGAGGCATTCTTAGCCTCCACAGCCACTGAGAGCTCACTCATTGTTGAACCGTTGAAGAGGAGTCCAGTCAAAAAAAAACCCAACACAGTATCTGGCAAAGGAGACTTTTCTTCCATTAACTTTGAAACACAGCTAGGGACAGAATAGAAGAAGATACACCTGGGTGAAGAAGTGACTCTTTCATGTGTTTTCTTGTATGAGAATAAGGCAGGAATACACGAACCACTGAAAGGTATCATGCTCTAACCTTCTGCCTGCTCCCTTGCCTGATGTCACAAAAGCTAAGTGAACTTTAAAACATGGAGAAATAATGTGCCTTTATTTTCTAATATGTAAACTGCAATGGAATCTGTAGCACATTATTTTAACCACCACAGAAACTAATATTAATTGCAAATAACACTGAAAGTATGTGAATCGAAGTTTATTCTAGTCTGACTCAGTAAGCAAAGGAATTCTGTTCACAATACATGCCTTTGTTTCCCTTACAGCAAAACGTACTTGCATTAGTCATTTATGGTATTAAGAAACATCGATAATTGCCTTTTATAGTTTTTCAAGCATCACAGTTTAGTACATCTATAATTGAAAAGCTGGATTTTGCAATCAAAAAGTAGAATACAGAGAGTGTTGCTATGCAAAAGTGAAGAATTTCCTCTTTCTTTAGCTTATTAATTTTCAAATAATGCTTTAGGGCTTGTTGTGATAGTTCTTTACAGGGTAGTAAATATATAACTAAACAGACTGTCTAGGCTGAAAACTAATTACCATTAGAAACTGAAGTATTTGGGCTTGTTATTTCTCCAAATCAAACAACTCTGAATACAATCTCCATATTAAATAAAATGTTCAGTGAACCATAAAGCTCTTCACAAATCTGGACCATGTTTTAAGAAGCCCTTTTTTAGTTATTGTTGTATGCATGTCGTTGCATGCAGAATAGTTGGAATATTAAAATATTTTTTATGTTAGAGAGTTGGAAGGAAAATTAAAAGATTGTATTAAAACTCAGTTTTGGAAGTTTTAAAAAGTTACCAGCTAGGAAATAAATAAGGAAAAAGAAGTGGATACCTTAAGTTAAAGTTTTTACACGTGTATAGAAAAGATGAAGGGGAGACATATTCTGAACTTGCTATCTCATTCCTTTGTCCTGTGGACAGACACAATAAGGATAGTAAAGATATAATAAGGAATATTTGTTTTGTGTGCCTCAGAACTATAATGACGTTTAAAATATTAGCATTTCTAAAGCCCTTCCATTACATGGCTAATATTTGATAAAATTCTTGAGACTAAAAATAGGCAGTTTCTCTCAAAAAAAATAGCCTTTTATTTCCAGAGCTGAATTTATTTCAAGGCAATAGCCAAGGAGCAAACAACGGGTATATAAGTGGATGACCCGTTTGTTCAAAAATCAGAAGGAAAAAGAAGAAAAAAAGAATCCACAAAGAAAGAGGCTGAAAAACACAAACATCCTATATCAGCAAAGCATATAAGGGGTGAAGATAGAAGCAAGGCTGTTTTTGGAATCATTCTTCAGACTAATTGCCTGGTATGCTGCCTGTGTTTCTGTCAAAAAACATGAAAGGAAAGTGCTGACTGATTATATATATTGGAATATCAAATTAGGATATACATTCTGAAATATATGGAGAGAATAAACTACACATATAATAAGGCTGCATTTTTATCAAGGATTTCTGGTGATGATATAAACCATGTAAGGGAACTCAAGTACTTTTACACAGTAGCTGTCATCTGATAGCTGAAATAAAATATAACTCCATGTACAAAAAAAAAGAGAGGAAAAAAAGGTAAAATGAGAAAACAGCTTTAGATACCCACAAAGATAGGCAATGGTACAGAATTGCATGAAATCTCGTGATCGTAATTCAACTCAGTGTGTTTGACCATCAAGGGCCATAATAAATTATATCTATTGCTTTGTAGCACCTATAGCAGTTAAGAAAGCAAAACAATTTAAATGTATAACCTCTTCTTTTCACATATTCCATCCCACATGCTTTTATCCAAGCACAGTGATTTGTTTGTTTGGCTTTGTTAGAGTCTAATTAAGATTGGAACTTGATGAGTGCTCATTGAATAGAATTCATTCTGGATAAAATAAGGTAGCAATACTTATTGGTGAAGAAAAATAATTGGAGGACTAGATGGAGCGATTAGCTCCTTTGACTAAAGTCATACACTCACCCTCTGTTACAGAGTTTCTAGACTGAATATTTCTTGAATCTTTAGCTGTTTCAAAATGTTTGGACAGGAAAAAGTAAGTGCTATAATTATGGGGAATGTGTGCTGTATTCATTATAGAAGACAAGAAGCCAAATCATTGTTTAAAGCAAAAACTTGAGTTCATGTTAGCTATTGAGTGTTCCTAAAACCTCACCTTTCCTTCTTTTTTTGCTTCTCTTTTCCCCAAAACAGCTCCGGTCTCTGGGAACTGAAGGCCAGATTTCCCAAAGAACTAACTTAAAACAACCCTTAGACACAGCTTTTCAGCACCCATTAGCCCTAATCTGGGGTGGGGATCTCCTCCAAAAATATATCATATAGGAAGTCCAAGCTAGCTCTCCAAGGTCAGAGACAGGGCAACCTCATTGCTGTGTAAATTAGAGCAGCGTAGCATTTTGAAACATCTCACAGAAAAAGATTCAAATAAACCCTAGTTTGTGTGATGGGAAGAAAAGAGAATAGAAACAAAAAAAAAGCTCAAGCAGGCAGACTTGAAGATGGCATCAGCAACTGAAGAATGCAAACAATTGCTTGATATGCTTATCTGAATATAATGTCTAGGTACAGTGATTGGCATATTAGAATACCCAGTTCTCTTCTGTGTTTACTTTCTAATCTCCATTATGTTTTGTAATAGATATCATCATTAGAAGAGTCTGTGATTAACTGATAAACATTTTTTTTAAATCTATTGTATCAGTCATTCTTTTGGAAAGCACAGTTCATTTTTTTCTGTAAAATTTCCTAAACTGCCAAAAAAAAATCATGTAAAAGGTCTAAGTGTAGTGGCAGTTTAAACTTGTGAAAGCAAAAATATAAAGATGAAACAAAGGTATGTATTTGCAAATTAAAATGAAGAAGAATGGAAGAATAATAAGATATTCATGTCTCTACCTTTCAATATTCATCTTTCATTCTGCTATTTTTAGATAACAGTTTGTTTAGGAAACATTTAATGTTAGAAGTGGTCACTATCACATACAATAGGTGATGGGTCTGGACATAAGGAGAACAAATTTTAACTGAGTTTACTGAGTTAATCTTTCTGTTGGTATAGTAATATTTAGTTTCTAGTCCTTTAAGGTATGATTTGCAAAGACATTTTTAACTGTCGGAATTTGTTTAAATATTTATTTCAATAAAACCACAAAAAAATATATTTCCTGCTTGAAATAAACCCTTTTCAAAATGCCAGGACTCACAAGGATGCACGACTGGATTTTGTGACAGCTGATGTCTGTACACTAGATGTTTAATAAATGGAGACATTTTATACTAAGTTTTGCAGATTAATATTTTTCCAGTAGTGACATATGTATTAGAAGAAAATCTTTTCAAAATGAGGTCACTGCTTTAAAAATGTAAGAAACATTGTCAAATTTAAAATGCTCTTTTAGAAAAGAATTCAGTAACTGCACATTAAGAGTGCCTTAATGTCTGCAATAAGCAAAACATCTGCTTCAGCAGCGGAAATGGAAAGTTAATACTTCAGATAAGCAAAGGAAGTTTTGGGGGAAAAAAAAGAACTGCTACAAATCTTACCCAAAACTCACATGAATTCTTCTTTGATCAAGTTAGTTCAAATGGAACAAATAACTCTCTCTTCCAATTAGCTTCATATCCTCTATCCCTATTAGCTTTCTTTCCCCACCCTGTTTTACACCAGATTTCTTGGTTTTATCTTTATTCTGCCCTGGGAGGGAGAAGACTGAACCAGTGTGCACTGTGACCTGGCCCCACACATCTCCACGGCAGGTTTAGTGTATCCCTAAGGTGGTCTGTGCTCCAGGTTAAAGCTGTAGTTGCCTCCAGATTCCACCTGCCCTTGTGCTATGTGATCCTGGACGTCTACCTTGTCATACTGACTGCCTAACATCAGCCACAAGTCCCCACAAGGGAAGACATCGAATTAGTTGGGTATGTCATATCCCCTCTACACTGCTGGTAAGTACATACTGGGAGTCCTTCCCCACCCATGACTTGTAAATCAGAGAGTATGCTTCTATCCAAACAGCATATCTCAAATCTAGCCATTGTACCCTGTCAGTACGCTTGACCTTTTTTACTGGGTGAATGTCTTTATTTTGTTGCCTTCTGCTTTTGCATTACTAAGACTTGACTGGGATTTAAAGATTTGCAGTTGATTCTGGGCTAGCTGAATCCAAGTCCAAGAACACAGAAACTGCAAACACTATCCTAAGTGATTTAGGATAGTGAGACTTGCTGGACCTGCATGAAATACTTGGCCAGCTGACAGAATAGAAAAAGTCCCATTGATCTAGTGGACGGGAAAGAAATATAAGACTAAGATGGAACCGTTGCATACGAAGAAATAATATAGATGTTTCCATCTCCAACAAAGGAGACATATTAGAGGACGGGCAACATGATTATGACAAGGGAAAAACAGTAAGGTAAGAGAAAACAGAGACAGAGGGAAAGTGGCGAACTGGTGGGTAAAAAAGACTATCTAAGAAAGTCTGTAAGAACTGTAAGTTTAGAGAACCAATGTATATATATTGATGAATGAAAATTTCTTTCTAGATCATTTTCATACTTGACATTTATCTAAATAAGACTAAAAAAAACACAACAAATTTCTGTAAAATATTTCTTCATAGTGTAAAACCAAATAAAAATCCTTGAAATGATTTTCCCATGCTTAAGCCCAGCACAAGCTAGCTAAATATTAACCTGCATCAGAGGCAGAAGACTACCTAATTTATAGCTGTAAAGGTTATGCAATTCTAGTCACTAAAATACAAGACCAAACCAATGATAAGACCTTTGCATTTACAATTACACAAACATATAACACTGTAGTTAAAATGCAAGTACACATCTCATACACTATGGATTGTAAACTACAATTTCTCTTGTACTGGAAATTCATAATGTACTTTCTTCAGCTATTGGGTTTCAAAATGAGATCATATAATGTGAAATGGATTTTTTTTATATAATCAAGTGCTTAAAAGCTGTATTATACATACTTCCAGATTGTTGTTTCTTTAGAATCAATTATACTCTAAAAGTTGCTGTATGAGAAAACACTTAAACTCTTCATGCACTGTGTAGTGTACTTGTTGCTTTGTAAAAATGATAATAATAAAGGTAAAAAGTCATTGCAGGTTTTAGCTAAGCATTCTAAATTTTTCTTGTTAACTTCCATATTAATGTGAAGAAGCTATAGAGTTTCTTCAGCAAAAGCCTATTCATAGTTCTGAGTAGCAATTACTGTTGATACTGACTTTAATGAATCAACAGAGATACCTGGGCATGGTGGCTGACCTGCTGCCTTGAAAATTTGGAGACGTCATGGAAATAACACTTGAAAGCAGTTTTGAAATGTTTTCTAACAGATCTCTTCCTGTCTGCAACGGTAGGATGCAGTCTGAGATGAAGACACTTAGATACAGGCATCTATCTGTAGGCAACTACATGCACAAGAAGGGAGTGCCGCAGTAGCTTGAACGTTAATAGACAGTGTCATTTTAAATACTGTGGTTTATGTCTCCTGGCCTTCAGGTTCTGCACTGGGAGGTCATGTGTCTCCCACAGATCTTGTGCCGTATCTATAAGCAAATGTCTTAACCTGGAGCACACAATATGGTAGTAGGTCTGTAAACTGAACAACAAAATTATGTCCTAGGCATCTAAACTTCCATTATAGTCAGCAGAGATAGAAAGCAGGATTCAGCTGTGGAAACACAAGTATGTAGGGCTATTTCAGCTGCAACAGGGTATCCCACCTGCCATCCTTCTGCCTCTATAGAGGCACACAGTCACGTGCCATGCAGTTGTCTCCATTTAGGTATCTTAATCTGGAGACTGGATTACACTTTCTGTTGTGATTCTAGAAAACATAGACATTGTGCTTGCTGAAGTTAGAAGTTCAAAATTGGTGCATGTAGCAGACAGAGAAAAACCTTCTTCCTGAAGTTCCTGAGGAGGATATTCTTTCCTGCTCCCATACTTCCATCAGGAACAAGATAATGAAAGCTGGAGACTGAGAGCTGCAGTTTGTCTTAGAAGCCAAATATCACTGATCACCTGATGTAATATAAAAATAAATGAGAAAAGGTAATAGTATATAGATGATTTCTGGAACATCTAGCAATAGTGTTGGCAAGTATATGCTCAAACATATCACTTTCTGTCTGATTAAACTGCTGTATATCAGAAGTCTGATTGTCTGCACTTCCAGAGAAGAGGTAAATCATTAAAAGATTCTACTTTCTAAGCAGTCATGTGCTGCTCAATTAATTATGCATATGAATTTAAATTCAGGGAAGCAGAGTGGGGAAGTTCTACTTCTGGAGGTCTTCAAAGACCTCCCTCTATTTGCTTGTAAGTTGGGCTCAATTCCATTGCCTAAGCACAGGTGTGTAATGCCATTTTAGGTGTCCTAGAGTATCCTTCTTGGATTTAATGTGTTTTAGAAGAGTAGGCTTCTCCCATGAGCCCTGTGTCAAATTTGCCAAAGCTGAGCCCATCAGCCAAGCTGGTGATGCATCCATGAAAATACATCTAAGAAAGGGCAGAAAATGCTGGACAGGCAGTTCAGGAGGAAAAAAAAAAAGAAGTAGCAGAGGAACACCAAGGTCAGAGGAGGAAGAGGTGCTCCATGGTGCCAGAGCGGATATTCACACTGCAGCCTGTGGAAGAGACCATGGTGGAGCAGATGGATGTTCCTGAAGGAATCACAGCCTGTGGGGAACCCCTGCCAGAGTAGGGGAAAGTGTGAGGAGGTAGGAGCAACAGAGAGCAACTGTTGTGTACTGACCATCTCCCCTTGCCTTGGGGAGGGGAGTCGGGAGTGCAGGAAGTTACGCCTGGGAAAGGTGCTGTTTTAATGTTTATCTTGTTGTTTCCCACTACTCAAATTAATGGTTACATTTTTATTTTAATTGGCAAGAAAATAAGTTAATTGACACAAGTCGAGTCTGTTTTTCACATGATGGTAATTGTTAAGTGATCTCCCTGCCTTTATCTTGACTCACAAGCTTTCTCATTCTTCTTCCTATTTTCCTTCTCCCTCCATCCCAATGAATGGTGGGAAAAATCAGGCAGCTGGGCGGGTGTTTGACTGTTAGCCAAGGCTAATTGACCACATCCCTCCAAAACAAAAATCCCAGTGTAGTTCTGGGGATTGCTGCAGTAGTGATTTCAATAGATATCAGGGATGAGACTTCATCTGGTTTGGTGTCTTCTGTCACTCTTTCTAGAAAGATTTGCACTCTCAAAGACTGCCATATAGTACCATGCTGTGCTTTAGGGCACCCAATGCACCTTCAGTTCTAGATAATGCATGATCTACAGCACAACTCTCATGCTACTTAATGCCTTTTGAACTGAAATACATCCCCCCAAAATAAAAATTACGTCTTAGGGCTACAAAGGAAAGTACATGTGGCTCAGAGAAGACCCATGATCAAGTACTGTTTAGTGAGGATGTGGCCAGTCTCTTCTACATGGGACTGGAGTTAAGCAGAGTAGATACAAGCCACTCTATTCCATTAGTCTGGACACCAGCGACTGCAGGAAATATATTTTACAGTAGACACATAAAGTGTATTGAACAAAAGAATAAACATTTCACCAATGAAGAGAGCAGGGATGATGAGAAAGCAAGGAGCAGTAATTATTATAACAGACGGCAAAAAAGCCACTAAGCATTTGGAAATGTATAGAGCAGTGTGCCACATACATCAGATTCCAAACCATAATCCTAAACAAAGTTAAGTCAAATAGTGTTACGTTCCAGTAAAGGAAGAGAGCATTGAAGGCAAAGGTGATTCTGCAGCTGCCTCCAAGCTGTTACTGACAGAACACCAGAATACAGCTCATTTCTTTGTGATGGATGACTTCAATATTGAATTACAATGCAAGAAACATGGAAAAGACAGTGCAAAGGGAAAACTGGGATAAGGAATCATCAGCCAAAATAATGACTTGCAGAATAACATTTGGTGTCTGATATACTGTTCTCCAAAATATTCACAGAAAAAAAGTCAAATTTTTCAGATAGGGAAAGAAAAATTTGATGACAACTGCATCATCTGAAGACAGGTCATGTGTCTAAGATGCAACAGCATGCCAGGCAGCAGGTGTCAGTGATGACTACAACCATTGCTCTGCCAAACTGAAAATGAAACAAAGAAAGATACCCTCTGATTAGGAAGTGACAAAGATCAACAGTACCAAACTGAAAACAAAGGGCTATTATGAGGAATTCCAACCTGGCCCTAAGAACAGATTTACACTAGTGTATCATCAGGCAAAGGAAGCTGAAACAAAAGAAAAAAGGGAAGTGTACAGATGCAATGTGATTCAGTTCAGCTGTCACAACTGGGTATCAGTATACTCAAAGCAAGAATGGAAATACAGTGCCTCAATGAGAAAAGAATATTTAAAAAGCTATAAAATACATGGCATGCTATGATATACTGTGAAACTATATAGTATTTTTGAGCAAGCAATGTTTAAAATGGGACAATCAAAAGAAAAGGAGGAAAAATCTCATTGCTGAAACATGGGGAGATTCTTTAAAAGAAATCATTAACAGCATCTCCTTATCTCAACCAAAGTTTTATACATAATATTTGAAACCACACAACTAATCCCACCCTAACAGGATTTCTGGACAAGCTACAAGCAAGAAGCTGAAAAACAACAAAGCAACAGGATATAAAATCACACCAGAAAAACTAGAAGTATTTGACTCACCTCCCTGACGAAACTGATAAATGTGCTTAATGAAATCGAGGAAGGCAGAGAGGAAAAGCTTTTCTAAATAACAGAAATAAGGAAACATGAGCAGGATACTGTGCAAGGGTGACCTCACTGATTTCAACAACTGTAGGCAACTTGTGCTGCTCTTCATCATAGCAAAAATCATTTCCTGTGTGATACAACACATCAGTAAGTATACACAACTTATAGAAGCAAACAAATTCTGTTTGATAAATAAAAGAGTAGGTCAACTATTTTTCCCTTAAACTGTGCTCTTGGTCCTCGGGATGAGTCAACAGTACTTCCAAAAAAACGTCAATACTATCCACAAAAAAAAAAAAAAGAGCCTGATCAAAAAAATCTGCTAAACCAAAACAAACTTCCCTGAAATTCTTATGACAAAAAGTAGCAACATATTGCTAGGCAAACACATCAGAGAAAGATAAAACTCAGCTAACTAGGTATTTCTGATTAAACAAATTATTTTAATCTCCTAACTTGATACTTTAATTTTGAAAGTTCACAGTTAAGCTTTTAGGTCCTGTAATCAAATTACATTCTGATATGTAAAGAAAAATAATAGTGAAGAAATGAATGAATATGCAAAGGATTACAGGAATATTTTATGAAGCATCCATGAATCAGTTTTCTTAAAACTCTTAACTCATTTTTGTGCTCACCAAGGCCACAGTTCTACATATAATTTTTGTAAGATATATTTTCTATTAATTCTTCACTTACCCTCCCTTTCACTTATACAGGAGCTGTATCTACAAAAACAATGTTTACAGAAGGCTAATAGTCCTTCTATTACAATACTGGACTACCCTGACCCTAGAAATCAGACTGGGAGGACCAGAAGTAAGACTGTCTAGACCCAGTCAGCAAATTATAAGTTTCTAAAAGGAGAAGACTTTTCTTAATCTCCATAAAGTTACTTAAAATCTAGTTCTATTTATTTTTTATAACTTCAATCCCAAACCATACCTACAGTATTTAACAGATACAACACAAATATGTAATCTCATTACAAAATAAAAATTCAAAAACTCTATAATTTCTATTGCTTTCTGATAAATAGATCAAAAAGGTAGATAAGGACCTGCTGTGATCCATGTTTTATAGCTAATAAATCAACATGCCAAGACACTATCCATATAACCTGAAACAGAATTTCTATGTTGTATTACCAAATATTCACTACTTTTTGACATGAATATTTTTTGTGTGTGCTCAATACCACTATAAAAGTTTGGTGACTACAACTTAAAATAGAGCAGTAAGAATACTCTGAAACAATACATTTGAGAATCTGAAATGGTTCTGGCATTAAAATATGTTGCTTGAAGGCCCTTATTCAGCATGGAAATTATTAAAGCTAGTCACATACTTAAAAACAAGCTTACGGACAAATGTGTTAAGCATCAGTGTTTAGTCACACTGTGACACTGCAAGTGAAGCTGAATGTAAATCTGAAAAAAATTATTATTTTTTTTTTTTTTAGGTTCCACAAGGCTCAATATATATATCTGTGAAATCAGCAGATTTTTATAATATGTACATCTTAAATACCTAAGCAAAATAAAGTTGATAAAAATCTCAGAGGTAGCATAAACTGCAGAAGAAAGCTTACGTTGAGTAGGCTTTATCACCTGAAGCTTTGTTCCTGTTTTGCCTGGATATGTAGACTGCTTACTCTCAACCTGTTGAGCTTTTGGCAGGATATGGACAATACTGGGGAAAAATTCCAAAGGGAATACTATATATTACCGAGATCCGCATAAGGATGAGATTGATAGGACATCCTTCAAAGAGTAAAAACAGTGGCCCAAAAGAAATACTTGGGTTTTAAAGAAGATTACAATTTAAGCAGGAGACCTCTATTAAGGATGTGAAGTGAACGCACAGTATTTAAGAATGCAAAAGGAAAAGAAGTTTAAATCAATATTGAACATCAGACAGAGAGTAGTAATCTGGCTTTCATATCTATTCGACCAGTTTCTCAGCCAGTAAAAGGTGACATTGCTTTGTTGACACAGGAGAAGCCTGGAGACTCATAGCAGCTAGAGATTCAAGCCCTTGTATATTTTGATGTGTTTTGTTTAAATTAGATACAGGATTAGGAGGTTTGGCTACTAGTTACTAGTAAAAGGGGCCAGGTAAAGGGATGGCAGTAATGAAAAGAGAGGCATAGAGACAGAGAAATAACCATATAGTAATTGCTCTGTAATATTTATTGGGCTACATCCTCTTGATGCTCTGTAGCTAGGGAGTTGAGCAAGAAGACTATTCCAATAATGATGCAATCAGAAGGCATTAGAAGCATATAGTAAATTAACAAAAAGCTGGAATTCTTTTAAATAAATAAATGTATCACAGGCATATATATACACTTATATGGTTAGTTATGGATGTTGTAATAAAAGTTTCCAAAGTCTCACCTGATACCCAATTCGTTATCATGGGAACAGGTTATGGGACAGGAATGGGCTATGGGAATCAATTACTCTTGATTCACTCATCTGCAGTGTGAAATTAAAAAAACCCTATGCATACTTAAGAAGTCGTAATACATCCAACCCAGGCAGACACTAATATGTTTGTGGGCATCATCGTCACAAATACAAAATGAAGAGTAGATTTAATCATTAAAACCACCTAACCTCTGTCCAAACCTATGTGACAGCGGCGGCAGCAGCAGCGAGAGCGACTTGAGGTTAGTGCGGGGGCAAGGGCGGCATCGGGCTGTAACCGGGTGGTTTTTGTACTCGTGACCCCCTTGGAGCAGCAGCCCGTGGAGCAGCAGCCCCGAGCTGCTTCCCCCCCACCCCGGACCCAGAGGTTCCCGGCAACGAATCAGGAGAGGAGGGTGCGTAGCCAGAGGCACCGCGGGCAATTTAAGCGATTTAAACGCACCACCACCTGTTGATTGGGTGATTGATTGATTGATTGATTGATCGGGTGATAAAGAGCCTCCTGGAGAACAGGGACTAGTCCCTGGCCAGAGGGGAGAGGGAGACTCAGCAGTGACTGTGTGAGTCAGCAGTGACTGTGTGTGTCCCAGGGCAGGAGAGGCTGCAGTCGTTTGCAGCTAGTTGGGGAGGGTGCTGACTCCCTCCCAGTGCACAAGGCGAGGAAGGTGCCAAGGAGCTGTGAACCAGGGGTGTCACCAACAGGTATTTCCCAGCTCAGTGAAAGAACAATGGTATCTACCCGGCGGAAGAAGACCAAAATGGATGTGGGAACCCAGACAGAGTTCCCACGGAAGGAGGCGATGGTGCAGGTTGCCGGCTGCAGGGAATGCTACAGCGTCTCTGTGGTGTCAGGGGGCTGTGTGCGCTGTGAGCAGGTAGATGATCTGCTCGGCCGAGCGGCACAGCTGCAAAGCCAGGTTGAAAGGCTTCAAGCCGAAGTAGAAAGGCTTAGGAGCATTTGGGAGGCTGAAATGGAGATAGACTGGTGGAGCCAGGCTTTGCCCTCCCTGCAACAAAAATGGGAGCACCTGCCAGAGAGCTCCCAGGATCGAGGGACCCCTGTACTCTGCCCCTCTCAGGTGGAAAACAATAACCAAGAGGAAAGGAGTGAGTGGAGGCAAGTCTATGGCTGTGGCAAAAGGCGAGTGCCCTCCTTGCCTACTTTGCCTCCACAGGTGCCTCTGAGCAATAGATATGAAGCCCTAGTGGAATACAGCCGGTCCAATGGGGATATGGTGGAGAGGCAACCTATATCAGAGGTCCCACCACAGTCAGAAAAACCTGACAGGTGTATAGCTACCTCCTTCACAAGGAAGAAGAGAAGAGTTTTAGTGGTTGGAGACTCCTTCCTAAAGGGATCTGAGGGCCCAATATGCAGAGCTGACCCCCATCACAGGGAGGTCTGCAGCCTGCCTCGAGCCCGAATCAGGGATATCACCAGGCAACTCCCCAACCTGGTGAAGGCCACAGACTACTACCCCCTGCTGATCTTCCAGACAGGTGGGGAAGAAGCTGCATCCCGTAGTCTGAGGGGGATGAAGAAAGACTACAAGGCCCTAGGACGGTTGGTGAAAGAGTCTGGGGCACAAGTTGTTTTCTCCTCCCTCCTTCCATTTTCAGGTGATGACGTGGGATGGAATAGTAGGATTCTCTCTATTAATGCCTGGCTACGAGACTGGTGCTACAGGCAGGGCTTTGGGTTCTTTGATAATGGCTGGTTTTATAAGACACCAGGCGTGACAGTAATACATGGGAAAGGTTTATGTCGTAGGGGCAAAAGGGTTCTGGGACAGGAATTAGCAGGGCTCATTCAGAGAGCTTTAAACTAGATTCGAAGGGGGATGGGGTAGTAGCTGGGCTTGCACCACTGGGGCAAGGCTCTAGTGTTGAGGTAGACCAGGAGGCCCCCCATACCCCTGGGGTGAAATCGGTGTGCTCAGCTTGCTCCCTGAAATGCCTGTACACCAATGCACACAGCATGGGGAATAAACAGGAGGAGTTGGAAATCCGTGTTCGGTCAGGGGGCTATGATCTAGTGGCAATTACAGAGACTTGGTGGGACGCCTCGCATGACTGGAATGTGGTCATGGATGGCTATGTCTTGTTCAGGAAAGACAGGCCAGTCAAGAGAGGTGGTGGAGTTGCGCTTTATGTGAGTGGGCAGCTAGAATGTATTGAGTTCTATCCAGGGGCAGATCAGGAGCGAGTTGAGAGTTTGTGGGTGCAAATTAAGGGGCAGGCTGGCAGGGGTGAAACTGTTGTGGGTGTCTATTACAGGCCACCAGATCAGGATGAGGAGGGTGATGAGGCCTTCTACAGGCAGCTGAGAGCAGTCTCGCAATTACAGGGCCTGGTTGTTGTGGGGGATTTCAACTACCCTGATATTTGCTGGGAGGCCTACTCAGCCAGCCATCCTCAGTCCAGGAGGTTCCTCCAGTGCATTGATGATAACTTTCTCATGCAAATGGTGCATGAGCCAACTAGGAGAGGAGCACTGCTGGATCTTATCCTCACTAACAAGGAGGGTCTGGTTGAAGAGGTGAAGGTTGAGGGCAGCCTTGGTTGTAGTGACCACGAGATGGTAGAGTTCAGGATCTCATGTGGCAGGAACAGAATAGCTAGCAGAATCACAACCCTGGACTTCAGGAGGGCCAAATTTGGCCTTTTCAAGCAATTGCTAGGGGAAATCCCATGGGACAGGGTACTAGAAGGTAAGGGGGCCCAAGATAGTTGGTTAGCATTCAAGGACTGCTTCTTCCGAGCTCAAGATCAGAGCATCCCAACAGGCAGGAAGTCAAGGAAGGGTACCAGGAGACCTGCATGGTTAAACAGGGAACTGCTGGGCAAACTCAAGTGGAAGAAGAGGGTGTACAGATCATGGAAGGAGGGGCTGGCCACTTGGGAGGAATAGAAGTCTGTTGTCAGAGGATGTAGGGAGGCAACTAGGAAAGCTAAGGCCTCCTTGGAATTAAACCTTGCAAGAGAGGTCAAGGACAACAGAAAGGGCTTCTTCAAATACATTGCAGGTAAAGCCAACACTAGAGGCAATGTAGGCCCACTGATGAATGAGGTGGGGGCCCTGGAGACAGAGGATAAAAAGAAGGCGGAGTTACTGAATGCCTTCTTTGCCTCTGTCTATACTGTTGGAGGCTGTCCTGAGGAGCCCCGGACCCCTGAGGCCCCAGAAGAAGTCAGGATAGAGGAGGAATCTGTCTTGGTAGATGAGGGCTGGGTCAGGGACCAATTAAGCAATCTGGACGTCCATAAATCCATGGGCCCTGATGGGATGTACCCGCGGGTGCTGAGGGAGCTGGCAGAAGTCATTGCTAGGCCACTCTCCATCATCTTTGCTAAGTCGTGGGCAACGGGAGAGATGCCTGAGGACTGGAGGAAAGCGAATGTCACTCCAGTCTTCAAAAAGGGCAAGAAGGAGGACCCGGGTAACTATAGACCGGTCAGCCTCACCTCCATCCCCGGAAAGGTGATGGAACAACTTGTCCTTGGTGCTGTCTCTAGGCACATCAAGGATAGGGGGATCATTAGGGGCACTCAGCATGGCTTCACCAAGGGGAAGTCATGCTTAACCAACTTGAGAGCCTTTTATGAGGACGTAACCGGGTGGATAGATGATGGTAAAGCTGTGGATGTGGTCTATCTCGATTTCAGTAAAGCGTTTGACACGGTCTTTCACAGCATCCTTGCAGCTAAACTGAGGAAGTGTGGTCTGGATGATCGGGTAGTGAGGTGGATTGTGAACTGGCTGAAGGAAAGAAGCCAGAGAGTGGTGGTCAATGGGACTGAGTCCAGTTGGAGGTCTGTGTCTAGCGGAGTCCCTCAAGGGTTGGTACTGGGACCAGTACTATTCAATATATTCATTAATGACTTGGATGAGGGAATAGAGTGCACTGTCAGCAAGTTCGCTGATGACACAAAACTGGGAGGAGTGGCTGACGCACCGGAAGGCTGCGCAGCCATTCAGAGAGACCTGGACAGGCTGGAGAGTTGGGCGGGGAGTAATTTAATGAAATATAACAAGGGCAAGTGTAGAGTCCTGCATCTGGGCAAGAACAACCCCATGTACCAGTACAAGTTGGGGACAGACCTGTTGGAGAGCAGCGTAGGGGAAAGGGACCTGGGGGTCCTAGTGGACAACAGGATGACCATGAGCCAGCAGTGTGCCCTTGTGGCCAAGAAGGCCAATGGCATCCTGGGGTGTATTAGAAGGGGTGTGGTTAGCAGGTCATGAGAGGTTCTCCTCCCCCTCTACTCTGCCC